>NW_026020173.1:2081731-2681731 GCF_900185275.1 Solanum verrucosum
AAAGAGTCATTGAGACAGTAATTAATAGTAATTGAATACCAATGAGAGCGCCAAATGTCCCCAATAACCCACTCCCTGCTCACAATAAGGAGCATGTTGGGATGTAGACATTTATGAAGATTGTGAGCAAACTTTAGAAAAAAAATGAAACAGGGATTCAAAAGAAGAGTCGAGTATGGTTTAAACCATACAAAGGCACCGATAATATGTGAATGGGCAAGTCAAATTTTGGAGACTCGAGAAAACTAGTATGTCCCTAGCTGTAAAAAGAAGAGAAGTACAATTGAATGGACCAAAATTATACATTCCTGGTAAGCTTCGAACATTTGTCAAAATCAAGAAAGTGTGAAAGAGCCAGTTGTGATACAAATTGCAACACAACTTCGATGACAAACACCAAAGACCGTTCCATGGAACTACAACAAAGTCATTACCCACAAGGGAAGGAGATTGTTGAAGACACAAATGAAAACAAGGATTAAACGTTCTGGGAGGTGTTATGCCAGAAAATTAAGAGAGACAAACAAGCCAAAAAATCAAGTTGCCGATTAAAAAACCTGTCACTGAGGAGGAGGCTGAAGAGTTCCTGAAAAAAATGAAAGCTCAAGATTATTTTTGTTATTGATAGTTGAGGAAAACACCCGCTCAAATTCCTTGTTGTCATTACTCATACATTCTAAAAGCATCCGTGAAGTTTTGACCGAATCTTGAATGAGGACATATCTCAGAAAGTATCCACGGTGGGTCACTTGGAAAGATTGCCAACCGAATATATAGAAAATAGAATCACTTTCATTGATGATGAATTGCCTTTGAAGGATCTGGGCATAATAGGCCTACATTAACCGTCAAATGAGAGGGTCATGGTCAGAGAGATCGGGTGTAGACATATGCCCTCTCGACTCTACAAAGGTTGAAACTCAACACGAAATAGAATTCGTACTAACGATCTGTGCGTGCATTTGATGGCGCAAAACGGACACTTTTGGTGAAATATACTTAATTGTTACAATTGATCAGTGGAGTTTGGAAATCCACTTTCCAAGTATAGACATGGACACTTCCTTACAATCTCTTTTGGTAGGCCATGGATCCACCTAGCTAGAGCCTGTGCCGTCCTACTCTGCACCAAGGGGTCCAAGTTGAGCATGATAACTGGAAATCATTGTTCATGGTGAAAATGATCTCCTAATCACCCAGATCCTTCAAACCATGCCATTGAGCCAAAAGAGTGGAATCCCTCAACTATCAGGCTTTTGAATTATAACAGTCAATCAGTTTTCGGAAAGAAAGCCTATACCACAACCTCATCTATCATCTGCTTCAGTCATGGTGGTGTCCCAGATGGTACAGAATGGCTATGAAACCTGGAAAGGGACTAGGGTTGCTTCTTGCAAGGAATTGGTAGATCCATCAATCCGATGGGTAATCAAGAGACATTCGGTTTGGGTTTCAATCCAACTAATTTGATAGAAAATGGGCAAAAGATCGTAAAAAAATTTGGAATTTGTTGAAGCCAATCCCTCATATTGCTCAATCTTTCGTTAAATTTCGAGTGAACCGAGTCCAGACTTCCTCTCTAGAATGATATTAAATGTGTCAAGGTTCAAGGAAATGTTTTATGCTGTAAACATGACTCAGATGGGTGAAGGCACTAGTCATATGGATGTGCATTCGTCGGCCCGAATGTCAGCTCAACAATGGGAAGCCACTCTCTCCCTATAAAAGGAGTCTTGGTAGGTTTATTTTTGCTTTTAATTTATTTATTTGGATTATTCTCAGGGTTGGTAATTCAAACCTTCTAGTTGTCTCACTTTGGTGTTAACCCTTCTATCATTCCCATTTAACGCAATGAAGTTCTAGTTTCACAATCATATTCAATCATCTTCTCTGTTCTTACTCTTTCTAATATATGTCCTCTTATTTTTCATTTCAGTTACGTTAATGTCGACTTTAATAATATGACATGCATGCGGAGTTTACAGTTAGATCCTAAAAAGTTGTCTAATCTCGAAACAATGAATCCTAAGTTTGACGAATATGATGAAGATGAAGCTTATGAAGAAATAAAAAAGGATTGGATCAATTTGAAAATAAGCCTAAACCTAATTTAAGTGAAACTGAAGCGGTTAATTTAGGAACTCCTGAAGAAGTGAGAGAAATAAAGATAAGTATTCATGTTCATCAGAACATTCGCGGCGACATAATTCAAGTTTTATTTGAATACAAAGATGTCTTCGCTTGGTCCTACCGATGACATGTCAGGTTTAAGTGCTGATTTAGTAGTTCACAAACTTCCAATACATCTTGATTTTCCACCTATCCATAAAAAGCAGAGAAAGTTTAAGACAGACATGAGCGATAAAATTAAAGAGGAAATCATGAAGCAACTGACTGCAAATGTGATCAGAGTTGTCCAATACACTACCTGGTTGGCTAATGGTGTGCCAGTGCCAAAGAAAGATGGAAAGATCAGAGTTTGTGTTTGATTACAGAGATTTAAACAAAGCAAGTCCAAAGGACAATTTTCCATTACCCCAACATTCACATCCTGGTTGATAATTGTGCCAAACACGAGATTCAATCTTTTGTGGACTGTTACACTGGATATCACCAAATTCTCATGGGATGAAAATGATGCAGAAAAAACTACTTTCACCACCCCCATGGGGTACATATTGTTATAGAGTCATGCCATTTGTTCTGAAGAATGTGGGAGCAACCTACATGAGAGCTATGACTACCATATTCCATGACATAATGCATAAAGAAGTTGAGGTATATGTCGATGATGTCATCATTAAATCTAGAACACAAGCCGACCATGTGCGTGATCTAAGAAAATTCTTCGAAAGATTGAGAAAGTACAACCTCAAGCTTAATCCAACTAAGTGTGCATTTGGAGTTCAATCTGGCAAACTTTTGGGTAGGCATTGAATTGGACCCCTCTAAGATAATGTCCATTCGAGAATTGCCACCTCCAAAAACCAAAAACTGAAGTCATGAGTTTTCTGGGTAGGTTAAACTATATCAGCAGGTTCATTGCTCAACTCACCGCCACATGTGAGTCAATATTCAAGTTGTTGAAAAAGGACGCTGCTATCAAATGGACAAGTGAGTGTCAGGAGGCTTTTGACAAAATTAAGGAATATCTAGCAAACCCTCCAGTACTGGTCCCCCCAGAACCTGGTAGGCCATTATTTTTATATCTTTCAGTGATGGATAATTCATTTGGTTGCGTTTTAGGACAACATGGCATTACGGGAAAAAAAGAACAAGCCATTTATTATTTGAGCAAAAAGTTCACAAGCTATGAGGCAAAGTACACTATGTTAGAAAAGACTTGTTGCGCTTTGACTTGGGTTGCCCAAAAATTGAAACACTATCTTTTGTCCTTCACGACCTATCTTATATCTCGAATGGATCCTTTGAAATATATTTTTCAAGAATCCATGCCAACAGGTAGGTTGGCAAAATGGCAGATTTTGCTTACGAAATTTGATATTGTGTATGTCACTCGCATCGCCATGAAAGCACAAACGTTGGCCGATCATTTGGCAGAGAATCCGGTCAATGACGAATACGAGCCCCTAAGGACATACTTCCCTGATGAAGAGATCAACTCTATTGAGGAAAAAATTCCTGATGATGGTCACGTGTGGAAATTATATTTTGATGGGGCTGTCAACAAAAATGGAGTAGGAATTGGGACAATTCTTATCTCACCAAACGAATGTCATTATCCTGTGCCACAGCACGACTTCGATTCTTTTGTACCAACAACACAACAGAATACGAAGCTTGCATCATGGGTTTGAATATGGCAATAAATCTGGATGTGCATGTGTTAGTGGTTTTGGGGAATTTCGATTTGCTCATTCGACAAGTTCGAGGCGAATGGGAGACTCGAGACATTAAACTCATGCCATACAAATAATGGTTAGAAAACCTCATCAAAAGGTTCAAGTCCATTGAATTCAGATACATTCCCAAGTTTCACAATGAGTTAGCTGATGTTTTGGCCACCCTAGCCTCGATGCTTCCATACCCGGGTAATACCTATATTGACCCGTTGGAAATCCAAGTTAGGGATCAACATGGTTATTGCAATATAATTGAAGTAGAGCCAGACAGTGAGCCCTGGTATTACGACATTAAACAGTTTCTAAAAGCTAAAGAATATCCAATACATGCTGATAGAGATAAAAAAAAAGAACTATTAGGCGACTCGCCAATGGGTTCTTCTTGAGTGGCGATATCTTATATAAAAGGACTCCAGATTTGAATCTATTGTGATGTGTGAATATTCAAGAAGCAGAAACAATTATGAATGAGGTGCATTCAGGGGTTTGTGGCCCTCACATGAATGGTTATGTTCTAGCAAAAAAGATTATCCGTGCAGGGTACTATTGATTGACCATGGAGCGAGATTGCTTCCGATTTGTACGCAGGTGCCATCAGTGCCAGATTCATAGCGACTTGATTCACTCACCCCCTTTAGAGTTGCACCCTATGTCTGCTCCGTGGCCTTTTGTAGCTTGGGGAATGGACGTTATTGGGCCGATTGAGCCGAAAGCATCTAATGGGCATCGGTTTATTTTAGTTGCCATCGACTACTTTACCAAATGGTGAAAGCTGTCACATTCAAATCAGTCACCAACAAAGCAGTGGTGGATTGTGTTCATTCAAACATCATATGTCGTTTCAGCATACCAAAAATCATTATTACAGACAATGCAGCGAATCTCAACAGCCACCTGATGAAAGAAGTTTGTGAGCAATTTAAAATTGTTCATTGTTATTCAACCCCTTATCGATCCAAAGCAAATGGGGTTGTTGAAGCGGCAGATAAAAACATCAAGAAGATTCTTAGGAGAATGGTGCAAGGATCTAGACAGTGGTATGAAAAACTACCCTTTGCTCTCTTGGGATATCGCATGACAATTCATACGTCAGTTGGTGCAACTCCTTACTTATTGGTTTACGAAACTAAGGCTGTCATACCCGCAGAAGTTGAAATCCCTTCTCTTCGACTCATTTTCGAAGCAGAAATTGAGGACACAGAATAGGTTAAATCAAGGTTAGAACAATTAGCACTGATAGACGAAAAATGGTTGACATCAATTTGCTTTGGTCAATTATATCAGCAGAGGATGGCTCGAGCATATAACAAGAAGGTACGCCCAAGAAATTTTGAAGTCGGTCAACTTGTTGTGAAACGCATCCTTCCCCATCAAGACGAGGACAAAGGAAAGTTTGCCCAAAATTGGCAAGACCCTTGTGTTATTAAACAAGTGCTATCAAAAGGAGCTTTGCAACTGGCAGATATGGAGGAAAAGGTGATCGACACAATTGTTAACGCAGATTCGATCAAAAGATACTACGTTTAACACTCTTTGTTATGACACTCTAGTGATTGACATTTTCAAGATGAGAAGTTAAAAATGTATCCTCCTTTATTTCAAACACCACTTGTCTGGTGCTAAAAAAAAGGTTTCATTGAACTACGTTCGACCTGATTCCTAAGAGGATACGTAGGTAGCCCTTCATTGGGGTTCGGTCTAATCACTGAATAAAACAATAATCATGTTCTTCAATTCTCCAAGGGCTGAGACATGACATTGTGACCTACGGTGTGTTACAACAAAAAAAATTGAGAGAGTCTTATGAGTGAAAACTCTCACGGGCACCATAAGACGATATTAAGTTAAGAGAAAGAGATAAGAATGTCTTATTGGTGGAAAACCATGAAGGGCACCATTGACCAAATGATGACATTCTGTCTTGGCATGAGCACACAATCAAGATAGAAGTTAGGCTACAGACTGAAAGGTACAACATTGTTTCATGAGATTCAGACAACTTAGAAGGATCAAACGTTCAGTCCAAATGCATGTCATGATTCATTAAAGTGGTCACGTACTTTCAAATAAGATTATTTTTATTCCTTTTAAACATTTACTTATTTCCTCCTTCTAAAGACATAACTTTTCTTTCATAACCCTGTCATTTGTGTCATTTGTACTTGTGTTCGGTATTCTTTGAGTCTCATTCAGCATAAACTCGCGTCAAGTGAGAAAATCAAATTAAAGAGCGAAATTGACTATGGTATTTCCAGTTGAATGTTGGGGGCATGCACAACATTGACTAGGGCTGTGAACCAATCGAAAAAAATATATCAAAAAATCGATACCGTGTGAAAATCGATAAAGCAAGAAAGTTGCTTTGAAAAGGATGAACCCCACAACGTGCACAAAATGGAAATAGGTCAAAATGTTCATAAGAAGTGTTTCAAGGGAAAATAAGGACTGTCTCTAAAGCGTCTTCAAGCTATTCGCGCAATCGTCAATATGAAGATTCTTTCAACCAAGACAGATTCAAAGTCAAACTCCAGAAGATATTCAGAGTCACAAACCAACCACCATTTAGAAAAACTAACAAAATATTTTTTGTTTCAAAATAGGTACAAAAAAAAAATTGTGCAAGTAATTCGCGAGAGTCAAACGCGACGATGGTAAGTTCTTGAATCCCTGTCTCTCCTACAATATGCACCACAATAATAATAATAACAATAAAAAGGATTATTTTTCTTAATAAAATCTGGGGCATTTTTATTTTATTTTTATTTTTTGTTTGTTTCTTTTATGTTTGGAAAATGTACTAAAATAAAAATAAAATAAAATAAATGATCTTAAATATAATAATAATAATAATATAAGTAAAAAAAAATACATATATATAATCCTTATTTTATTTTTTCATGTCTTCACAGGGCACAATAACCCCTGGTTGCATATAGGGCACAATAACCCCTATTTTATTTTTTCATGTCTTCACAGGGTACAATTACCCCTAGTTGCATATAGGGCACAATAACCCCTATTTTATTTTTTCATGTCTTCACAGGGTACAATAACCCCTTGTTGCATATAGGGCACAATAACCCCTATTTTATTTTTTTTCATGTCTTTACAGGGTACAATAATCCCTGGTTGCATATAGGGCACAATAACTCCTGGTTGCATATAGGGCATAATAACCCCTATTTTATTTTTTATGTCTTCACAGGGCACAATAACCCTGGTTGCATTTGGGGCACAATAACCCTTATTTTATTTTTCATGTCTTCACAGGGGACAATAACCCATGGTTGCATATAGGGCACAACAACCCTATTTTATTTTACATGTCTTCACAGGGCACAATAACCCCTGGTTGCATTTGGGGCACAATAATCCTTATTTTATTTTTCATGTCTTCACAGGGCACAATAACCCCTAGTTGCATTTGGGGCTCAATAACCCCTATTTTATTTTTCATGTCTTCACAAGGTACAATAACCCTGGTTGCATACAGGACACAATAACCCTTATTTTATTTTATTTTCCATGTCTTCACGGGGCACCATAATCCCTATTTATTTTCATATCTTCACAAGGCACAATAACCCCTGGTTGCATTTTGGGATATAAAAATAAAAATGTATTTATGCTGAGTATAGACTTTTATAGCTTTCATCAATAACTCACAAAAATTTTCTAGTGCACACTGGGGCAGAAAATTTTGTTTTGTTTTGTTTGTTTTGTTTTATGGCGTGCAGGTTTCTACGTAGTATACAAATTGGAAGTTCAAGAATAAAGACCTCGTTTTGATTAGAGAAACAATGAATGTTAGATGTCAATGACATTTAGAGTCACTTTCAACCCATGTAATGGCACAACATATCCTGAATCATCTTCTCAAGAAAACAAGCATTCAAGAATATCATGCGGAAGAGCGTCAACGACTCAAGTCAAATCATAAGTTTCAGATCTTAAATTCAAATACCAAGTTCAAAGTTCGGAATAGGTGTACCTACCTAAAGAGGGTGAAGCAATAACCGAAGATTCAAAACGAAGACTCAGGACTAGTGGAGTAGATAGGATCTTGTATCTTTCCTTTCTCTCCTATTGTATTTTTTTCCTTTTAATGTAATAGCTGGAGCTACGAACCGAAACCTCGACAGAACCTCACTCGACTACCTAACTTATTCTCCCGTCCCTTCCTATATATGAACTACACCTGATCATTAACTCAGGGTAGGTAGTTTGTCCAAAGTTAGGGCACAGTCAAACCTATCCTCTTTTACTTATTTTCACATTTTTGGATAAATGTCTCAGTAAAAAAATTAGCCACATTGTTCACATCTTTGCATGAAAACTTTTCATGTTTCCAAGCAAAGAGGGGCATACTGTGTACACCTAATTTTTGACCAAAACATCAAAATTTTACACCAATTTTAATACTTAAATATTATTATTTCAGTAGGGTTATATTTAAAATAAATGAAAATATAAATCTGAAAATTACAACAGATTATAAGCTCACTTTATGTTTAAAGTTTAATAAAGAAAGCTTGTGAATTTAATGTATTTGTTTTACTCCTTTAACTTTTAACTAGTCTAAAAAAAAATTTTAAAAAATAATAATTGTATATGTTATGAAAAACTAGAAAAAAAAAGATAAAAAGAAGAATCCAAACATTTGTAAATTACCTTACCTTTATCCTAATTACCCCCAACTTCCTTAACTTATTTTCTAAAAATCCTCCTCCCATTTAGTTTTATTTTTGCCTCTTGCACGATCTTTTCTCATTTATTTTACACGTTTCTTTGTGTTTATTATTATTAATTTTTTTTCTTTTCTTTTCTTTCTTTTCTCTTCGTTCTTTCTTTCTTTTTGTTTGTTTTATTATTATTTATTATTTTTTTGTTAATATTATATTACTATTTTTTATTTCATTCCCTAATCTCAACCCTAAAATTCTCAACTAGATTTCAAACTAAACCCCCCACTCTTTCACGTTCCTTTAAGTTAGCACCAGACTCACACCTAAAATATTATAAAAACACGCTCAGTAAAGAGATTAAAGGGAGAATACACACAGACGAGAAAAAAAAAACTAGAGCAAAAGCAAAGAGAAGAAAAGTGAATTTTCTTTTGAGAATTAAGTCTAGAGTTGGAGTTTTTGTTCGTGGTTCCAAGTTTGTGGATCTTAAAGTTAGCCTTGCTAAACTTTGGAAATCTGTAGATTTTTACGTTATTCTTCATTGTTTAGTCAAAAATTATTTGAAGGTGCATTCTTGCCTTAGCCTATTAATATATTTTTTTATTTTTAATTGTTTTCATGTATGTTTAATCCTTTTTGTAGAATCATGAAAAAAAAAACATGTATCCCATGAATTTCTCAATTTTTTCTTGAACAATGTTCCATGTTTTTGTTTTTAGCTTCATGTTATTTTTTCCGTAATTTAAGAAGACATAAGTGTGTTTTGTTTGTGATAATTAGATATTAATTTCATATATTTAATCGCATGCTCATTACTTAAATTGATTATTAATCGATGTGATTAGAAGATAATAGTTTAATTAATTGATTAGTGATTCCGAAAAGTTTTTGTGGAATATGTTTTAGTCTTTTTAATATATTAAAAATAATTTGTCTTTATAATAAGAGTAAGATGATTATCGCTTTAATTCGAATTGTTAAGGTATATAATTAAGAGGTATGACTATTATTTAGGGTTATATGGTAAAAAATAAAATAAAAAATGAGGAAGATTGATTAGCAAAGCAGTAAAGAAAAAGAAAATAAAAAGAAGAAGAAGAAGAGAAACAGAATGTCCAAAAAAGAATTAAAATATAAAAATAAAGGATAAAGTAGAAAGAAACAGAAAAAAAAACGTAAAAAAAATAAAAAATAAATAAATAAATGAAGAGACAGAATGAAAAATAAAATAAAATAAATAAAAATATAAATTAATAAAACCAAAAAAAAATGTAAAAAAGGAAAAAAAAAGTAGGGAAAAAGACGTGCAAAGAAAAAAGAAAAAAAAAGAAATTAAAAATAAAAAGGAAAAATCTTCCTAAAAATAGTCTTTATCTATTTAGAATTTCTTGCTAAAACTAATTCCAAATAACATAAAATTTTATTTTTATTCTAAATCTAACTAAAAAATACAATCCTTAAATACTCAAACTCAAAAAATCTCAATCCTACACAAATTCTAATTCCTAGCAATTAGATACCTACATATTTTCTATCCACAATAAAAAAAAAATACATGAAAAAAGGAGAAGAAAAGAAATTACAGGATATTTCAAGATTTGTAAATATCCATCTCTTAACTTTATTCTATTATTATGTTTAAATAAATTTATGTGATATACATATTTTTAATTAATGAACATATATTAATAAAATAAAGTAGTCTTAAATAGGTTTAAAATAAATCAAAGAATGAGGGTAAATAACATTTTTATTAAGCTAATAATATAATATTCAAAATTTAATTTAAGTCATATATATAGTCAATAAAGCGACCGTGCTAGAACCACGGGACTCGAGGAGTGCCTAACACCTTCCCCTTGGTCAACAGAATTCCTTACCCGAATTTCTAGTTCGCAGACCAATAAAAATAAAGAGTTAAAATTTCTTTTGATTAGGGGTTTAAATAATAAGGTGACTTGGAACACCAAAACTAAAATCCAAGTGGCGACTCTGAATAATAAAATAATCCCTTTTCAAAATGTCACTTTAATTGGAAAAACTTTTTTTCTTACAAAACATACATTTAAATTTTGAGGGAAAATAAGGGGCGTGACAGTTGGTGATTAGAGAAGAAATTGTGAGAATTAAAGAAGATCTCTTTGAACAAAATCCAAGTTTTGTTAATAGGATTGTTCTTCAAAAGGCACAAGCTGAGTTGAAAAAATATCTTCATTTTGAAGAAGAATTTTGGAGGCAGAAAGCTAGTATGCAATGGTTTTCGGAGGGTGACAAAAATTCTAAGTTCTTTCATAGTATTGTCAAAGGGAGAAGGAAAAAATGCATTTGAAGAGAATATTAAAAGTTGATGGTGGATGGGCAGAGGGTGATGAGGAAATTGTTGGCGAGGCATTAAGGTTTTTTCGGGCACAATTCTCGGGGGGCTGAAATTTCTCAGGGCCTTTTTTTGTTGCACCATGTTTCTCCTCAAATCTCTGAGGAGGAAAATATGGCAATTAAAGCCATTCCTAATGAGGATGAGATCAAAAAAGTAGTGTTTGAGCTTAATAGTGACAGTGCAAGTGGCTCTGATGGCTTTACTGGTCATTTTTATCAGAAATGGTGGGATATTGTATGAGGTGATATTGTTGGGGTAGTTCATGTCTTTTTTTGAGGGTCTACATTGCCAAAGTCTATTACTCACACTAACTTGGTTTTATTACCTAAGAAGGATATTATTCAATCCTGCTCAGACTTAAGACCTATTAGCCTAGTAATTTTCTTAATAAGATCTTCTCTAGAATTCTACATAATAGATTGGAGAACTTTCTGCCTAGATTGATTTCACAAAATCAATTTGGTTTTGTAAAAATGAGGAGTGATGATTCCACGATTTGGACTCATTTAAGGCTTATTTTTGATAAAATTAGTGTCTTCAAATTCATATTTTGTCTCAATATCTGATGTAAACCCTTATGTTTCAGGTATTTGAATTGAGAGACAAAACATGGACGCTATCAAGAAAAAAAAGAAACAAAGTGGCTAAAACAAGGAAGAAAAGACGGCTTGACGATCGCCTAATCCATTAAGCGAGTCGCCGAAAGGTTTACAATTTTGCCTTTTGTTCCAGTGTGCTGAGCCCTAAAGGGAAAGATCAAGTTGGCGATGAAATGGGGCAGTCGGCGTATCGCCAAGTAGTTCTACGAAGTAGTACTATACCGCCCAATGATCCAGAACGCGAAGATGCTGAAGGCAAGAGATGAAAGGCGATGAAGCAGACCAAAGGGTGGATCGCCGAGCGCATTGGCAATCCTGACTAACTACGCCAAGTGACTCTTCGCAACACACTTTTTGACAACTATAAATTCCCAATTAAAACTTTTATTTTAGTATCAAGCTGTTTTAGAATCAAGTTTTAGAATAGAACAATTTTTACATTTTGGAGACTTTGTTCTTGAGCTTTGAAGATTTGAAGGTTCTCATCTCCAAGAAATTGGGTGTGGGTCTTGAAGAATCTTCATCCCAGACTCATTTGAAGTGAAAATAAATCATACCTAGTTGATGTTACTTCGATTTCGTATCATTTTCTTCCTCTTTTATATGTCTAGCTAAACCCCAATTCTTAGGGTGTGATTTTGTGAATATGGGTTAAATTATCTGTTGGGTCTTGCTTGTTGATGGTTTATTTGTTTTTTTAAATGTGATTTCATTTAGTAATTGTGTATGAACTTAATGGAATTGTAGTTGCAAATACGATTTCATCTTAGTGTTTTTGGCTTGCTCGAGAGAAAGATCGTAAAACTAAGACTACTAAATTGATAGTCGGTGGCATTGGGTCGACAAGGGTTTAGCTCAAGAGAGTGAATTCTAGTCATCTCCCACTCATTCAGCTCGAGAGAGTGAATGGGCTAAGGCGGAGGCTATGCTTAATGTGGAAACTCGGTGTTCGAGAGAAATTGAGTTGATTCGGGGTAAGTTACTCGAGAGAGAATTTACCCCGACTATGGTCTAGCCTAGTCACAAATGTTCAACAATTTATTATCAAAAGCATGTACCCTATAGTATAGTTTATCCCGTATTCCTAACACATCCCAAGAATCCCGTCTCCATATTCACATCTTTCATTACTTTACTGTTTTTAGTTGTTACTTGACTACAAACCCCCATTGATAATTAACGCTTGCGTCACCCCTTTTGGACTTAGTATATTTTTACACGATAATGTTTTTAGCTACGGTTAACTTTAGCATTTTTGCGCTCAACCATTAATTTTCCAGAACCGCTCCCTTGGAACTCGACCCCAACCCATTCAGTTGGGTTATATTACTATTGTACGATCGTAGACACTTGAATTGGAAGTTGTGTCTTGATTACGCAAACATCAAAATGGCGCCACTGCCGGGGAGTGGTGTTACGTGAAATTTTTTTGTTAAGATAAATTTTGCTTTTGTTAGTTGTAGTTCACTTACCTATTCTTTTGTTTTGTTTTGCTTGTTGGTACTTTAAAGCAGATGAGGTGAGTATATCGAACAGTATTTGTGAGCTAATGGAGTTTCCTCCATTAGAAGTAATGATGTTCCGGGATCGCATCCTAACCTTCAAGCAATTGGAAGGTGAACAGATTCTTAAATCATGGGCAAGGTTTAAAGAACTAATAACTCAATGCCCAACTCATGACATTCCCGACATAGCCCTCCTTGACTATTTCTATAGAAGTCTTGGTCCCCTAACAAGGTGTTGGTCGACCAACTCATTTCGGGTGGAATTGCAAAATAACCATGTGTGATAGCAGCCCAACTGCTTGATCAAATGGCTGAACGAACCAAGAAGTAGAAAAGGACTTCATATTGGCCACACTAATGACTCAGATGGATGAGTTGGCCAAAAAGATGGTGGAGATCGAAGTCCAATGCAAAAGGAAGAATAAATACATCTCTCATCATGAGAGAAGAAGGCCAAAGGACAATGAGGTTAAATGCATTGAGAGAATGGTCTCAATCATTCTCTACAAGGTGACTGAGCGGGATATAGAGCTAGAAGAAATGAAGGAGAGCATCAAAGTGATGAAGCAAATGATTGGTTCTCATTCCAGATCTATCCAGCTGCTCAAGAACCTTATGGGTCATGCGTTGACCCATCTCTACTCGCAACAAAATAGGGGGTTACCCAGTGATACTATGGCTAACACCAAAAATGAGGTTTGAGTCTTGACTTGCGTCGTGCCACGGCGTTAACTAAGGCTTTGTTTGGGAGGCAACCCAGAACCCTTAAATGCTTTAGTTTTGTTTTTGTAAATAATGGTGTGTTGGTTGTGAGGTTTAAATGCGGAAAGTCTTTGGAGAATGCGGATTGGCGAGCAAATGGTCCAGTCGGCGTATCACCGAAGAGGTCAACGTTCCTGACTTGATCCACCGTGTGGCTCAACAAAATTTCAACTTAGAGCATGTAAAAATCGGCAAGCTCATTTGCAGTTTGGCGAGTTGCCGACCTGGAAATCGGTAGGGTAAGTGACCATTCGGTGCTTCGTCGAGTGGATCCGTGGACGCGACTAACATCGCCGAATGGATGCAAACTGGAAGGTTATATATGGCCAAAGGTTTTAAAGTTTCGAACTCTTTAGTTTCCCTGGCTTTCAAACTTCACAAACTCACACCAAGTTAGTATTCTCAATATTCTTGCTTTTCATTAGTATTTTGGTTGTTGATTGGTGCTCAGAACTAGGATTTCTTTGCCGCCTAGCATTTCAATCCTATTTTAATCGGCATCTAAGGTCGGTTTCTGAATCTTGAGTTTACTTTCAAAATTTTGTACTCATTTGCAATGATCATATCGTATTGTCGTGTGATGGGCCTCTCTGATAGGATTAGACTGTTTAAATGCCAATTTTAAGTTAATAATATTGCCCGTGTTGTTTTGATCGTCAAATGCCTGTCAATTTGTGCTTTTAGATGAATGAAATTTTATGAGGTTGTGCTTGCGTGTTGTTTAGATTGGTTGGGTGAAGTCTAAGTAGCCCGTGTTTGCACTAATTGACGTAAATTGCTCAAATGATAGAGCGGGTAACACCAATCTTGAGAGCAATTGTCGTCAAATGGCCAAATTTGGCAAAACCGGAAGAAGTCTGAGTATTCCAAGGTGATGGGTGTTATGGGTCTGAGCCTAATTTAACTATTGCATATTTTGATTCTACTTTCAAGGGTTGCAGGGTTGAGTTCAAGAAGGTGGATTGAAAATAGGTTGGCGAGCTGGGTCAAGCTCGCCAAACCACTCCGCGGTTCCCCAAATCACCCCTTATGGCCTTAAATTTCATGCTATATGTGTTGTTTGATTCTGTAACTTTCGGCGAGAAGCTTGAGGTCACCGAAAGCACTCGGTGACTGGCCGAAAGTATTCTTGATCGCCCTTTGTCTGCACCCCCTGAACCTTTGTTTTACTGTAACTTTTGGCAGACAAATCCTTGATCGCCGAACGTAGTCGGCGATTCACCGAAAGAGCCTTCCCATCGCCGACTTGCTATAATTTTTGAGTCAATTCCTTCGGCGAACCCGATCTAGCACGCCAAAGAGGATCAGCGATTCGCCGACTGGATCAGCGAGCCTGTCTGCAATTAATTTTATGTGCTTCAGTGTGATTATTATTTAACCTGTCTTTAATGTTTTGCATATATGCTTCAGACAAATCTAACCACGCCACCCTAGAAAAAAGCACGGGGCATTACGATAAATGAAGGGGGACCAAATCCTCCAAAGAGAAGAAGGCAAGAACTACCACCAGGAGAAAAAGGCAAAAGAAAGAAGAACTCAACTGAGAGTGTGGTTGTTGACACCCGGGCTAATTTGTCTGAGCTTGAAGACGAGCAACCTTTAATTTCTTGAAGAGAAAAGTCCGGGCTAGATTTCAATCCACATCCACCAAGGTTTCCTCAGCTGCCACTCCTCGGGCAACAAACTCTGTGCCAGCTTACGCACCTCCAGTGAACCTTGCAGTCCCTATCGTTCCTCCACCTAGACTGTTGAACAGATTAAAAGGTGATGGGGTACGGACCATCCTAGAGGAGAAGGTTTTATCTACAGAGGTCCTGGAGGGCAAGTACCCCGATGTCAGGGACACCATCCACTACCATGAGTTTGAGCAGTTCACCAGGCCCTGAGGCCCTTACATTCCTTCTTGGGTCCGAGAATTCTATACAAATTATGGGGAGTTAGTGCCCAAAAGCAAAAAGAAGGTGAGCGAATTCAGATCCGTGAAGTCAGTCATGATCAAAGGCAAGGAGGTTGAGTACGACAATGAATATATTAACACTATTTGGATAGATCGCTGCACTATTCACTTTCTTACGAGGGGTTTCCCTTTGCTCAGTCCCTAGATGACTTGAAAGGGTGGTTGGCTCCTCTGATTTCTGACACCACCCGGAGGTGGATGGATGCAGGGCCTCGTATTGAGAAGAAGGACTTGAGCATTGCTGTCAGGTTCTGGTTTGGCTTTATCAGCAACATCATAATGCCATCCCAGAATGAGTCCATTTTGTGCCATCCTAAAGCAGATTGCCTTGGTTCTATCATGTCTAGGAGACACATCGACCTAGGGCTACTGATTTCACAGAAGATGGCCATGAGATCCAAGCAGAAACAAACATTTATGCCATTCTCAGTCCTGATCACTGAACTGTGTCGACGTGCTAGAGTACCCCGGGATACTGCGAGGGATATTGAGGTCACCCCTTCATCCTCCACTGACATCCAGCATATTAAGGCTGAGTACATACGAGAAGAGGCTGACGAGAGGAGAGCAGTTCCGATAGATATTTCTCCGGAGGTTGATGTTGACTCGTTACCTGCAGAGGCATCTTCCCCTACTCTGGCCTTTTGGCCTTCAGGTACATCCACTCCTTTCTCTTCTTCGCAGCCCTCAGGTGCTTCTTCCTCCTCCCATCCTGTCAGGATTACTCAGGCCATGATCTTAAAGATAGGGAATTTGTCCCAATTAGCTGACATACGGCCTACCCAACTTGAGAGATCCATCCGTGGGATGATCGAGAGAGCCATACTTGATGCACTCACCCTCCTTCAGACTTCTGTTAATGAGTTAACTGTGAGAGTCACAGCTTGTGAGAGCAAACAAGGGGAGGCCTCTGAGCTGACAGCTTTGAAAGCCGAGGTAGCGGAATTGAGGAAGGACGTGGAAAATCTAAAGTCTACCAACTTCAATTCATTAATAGAGGCTACTGATGATGAAGATGCCCCAGAGACTTCAGAGATTCCTTCGGCCACTACCAGAGAAGTACAGAGGGATGTCACAGTAGAGGAAAATTCTAATGCTAAGACTGATGAGGAGATTATTGAGCACCGAGAGGAGAGCATATTTAGAGATTTATCAGATCTTGTAGAGACAGTTGTGCAACCGATGATCCAGACATCCCTGATTGAGATGTCCACAACAGCTCTTAATGGATTTGGCACTACTATTCCCTCTGAGGTGACTCTAGACATTGATGCCCAGATCTCGAGCACTATTCTGGGCACTGATGCCCAAGTACAGACTACTGCACCAGGCACTGAGGCCCAGACAGATGGAGAGACTGAATAGACAGGATCCTTTCTTTACCTCCCTCTCTGTCTTACTTTTTCTTACTTTGTGGATACTTTAATTCATCTGCATTTGAGGACAAATGATTTTTTTTGTGGTAGGGTGAGGCCCACCTTTGTGCATATTTTTTTTGTTTATATATTTGGGTTGGAATTTATAATTGTGCTAATACTGCGTTCTTGTGGATGTTTGAGCTTGTGGGTACGTATTTTAAATTGCAAAATGATTTTGACCCTTTTGTAAATTTTTGCCACCCCTTATGTGTTAAATGTGACCGTTCTTTCACAAATTTGAGTATCAGTTCCAATCAATACCGATGACTTGAATAGCGTTTATAATCGAACAAACATGAATGTGCGGCTACGATGAGGCCAAGTGAAGTTGCATAGACAATATGTGAGCTTTTTGCATCTCGTTGTGACTAGCCTATTATCGAATCGAGTCTCTTGTGATGATCGTTGCACACTGGCGAAAATGTGAAGTCTTGTTTGATTGTAGTGTCAATGCTTTATGTGATGAGCTTATTACGAACCATGCATGATGGATTCTAGAATTTTCCTTGTTGGTCCAGTTAACTAAGTGATGGTGAACTCATGAGATGATCCTAGGCAACTTTACAGAGTGTGAGATCATTTGACATATACCTCTTTTGTGGCCTACCTTGTGAGAGTGTGTGAACCTCTTTTGAACACCCCTCGAGCCTTACTTTTCTTTGGAAGAAACTTGATAAAACAATGACTTTTCTTTACCCAATACCCATAAAATCCTCATGATTTGTGTTTAGTTTGAATGGCCAAGTTAGGCCAAAAGTCTAAGTTGGGAGTGTGGTAAAAAGAGATGGTAAACGAAGAAATACAAGAAATCCCCCTTCTTACCCATGGTTTTGAAAAAAAATGGAACCCCTTCATAAAAAATAAAAAA
This sequence comes from Solanum verrucosum, assembly GCF_900185275.1. Taxonomy (NCBI): domain Eukaryota; kingdom Viridiplantae; phylum Streptophyta; class Magnoliopsida; order Solanales; family Solanaceae; genus Solanum; species Solanum verrucosum. The sequence goes on from NW_026020173.1 coordinate 2,099,766, forward strand.
AAAAAAAAAAGAAAAGAAAAAGAAAAAGAAAGAAAGGTTATGGAATAAAGTTATGAAAATGCAAAAAGAAAACGGGGTTTCCAAATACTTGGGAAGTGAATAATGGGACCACCTGTGAGCACAAATGAGAATGATAAAGAAAAGGAAAGGAAGTGTTGTTCACATCATATTTCATGAGGACTATAGCCATTGAGCCTAAATGACCATACCTTTGCACTCAGCCCCATTACAAACCTTTGGTTGAGCTTGAACTTGCATTTTAAGAAGTATTGTGAGCATGAGATTCCTTGATAATCGTGTGTCATAACTTAAATCTTTGAGTGCATAATTGATCCTTGCATGAGTAAAGTGAGTCTTGTTGTGTGCATTCATGATTGTGTCTTGTGTAACACTATTTGAGAGATCCCTTTTGAGCTACTGAACTTGAGTTTGCCTGAGGACAAGCAAAAGTTTAAGTTGGGGTTGTTGATGAGTCCACAATTTGGACTCATTTAAGGCTTGTTTTTGATAGAATTAGTGCCCTCAAATGCATATTTTGTCTCAATATCTGATGTAAACCCTTAAGTTCAGGTATTTGAATTGAGAAACAAAGCATGGACTCTATCGAGCAAACAAAAAGAACAAAGTGGCTGAAAGAAGGAAGAAAAGACGGCTTGACGATCGCCTAATTCATTAGGCGAGTCGCCGAAAGGCCTACAATCTCGCCTTTTGTTCTAGTGTGCTGAGCCCTGAAGGGAAAGATCAAGTTGACGATGAAATGAAGCAGTCGGCGTGTTGCCGAGCAGTTTCGCAAAGTAGTGCTATACCGCCCAATGATCCAGAACGCGAAGATGCTGAAGGCAAGAGCTGAAAGGTGATGAAGCAGACTAAAGGGCGGATCGCCGAGTGCATCGGCGATCCCAAATGTGCCGATTGATTCTTCGCAACACTCTTTTTGACAACTATAAATACCCCTTTAAAACCTTTAGTTTAGTATCAACTTGTTTTAGAATCAAGTTTTAGAATATAATAGTTTTTACATTTTAGAGATTTTGTTCTTGAGCTTTGAAGATTTGAATGTTCTCATCTCCAAGAAATTGGATGTGGGTCTTGAAAAATCTTCATCCTAGACTCGTTTGAAGTGAAAATAAATCATACCCAATTGATGTTACTTTGATTTGGTATCATTTTCTTCCTCTTTTACATGTCTAGCTAAAACCCCAATTCTTAGGGTGTGATTTTGTGAATATGGGTTAAATTATCTGTTGGGTCTTGCTTATTGATGGTTTATTTGTTGTTTAAATGTGATTTCATTTAGTAGTTGTGTATGAACTTAATGGGAGTGTAGAGTTAAGCTCGACACTAGATGCAGAAGTGATAGCCTTGGGAGTAGGTTTGATTTATTGCATCAATCACAATATTTTTCCGCTGATTTTTTAAACTAATTCCCTTGTCATTAAGAAAGTGCTAGATGGAGTGTGGGAAGTTCCTTGGTCGATTTCAGTACAAGTCAGGGGTATTAAGAGCATGTTAGAGACTTACAATGTGGAGATTAAACACATATTCATGAAGGGAACAAGCTTGCGGAATTTTTAGCTAACAATATTGTTAATTTTGCAAGTACAAATAGAATATTTAATAGTTTGCAAGAATTACCACAACAAGCAATTGTTATTATTCAGCTAGAGAAGAGCAAAGTTCCTAATCTCAGAATACAAAGATATCAAAATCACAAAGTTCACAACATGAATGGAGACTAGCTAGGAGGCATAAGTCAACATACAGTTAACAGTGACCTTCTAAAGTATCACATTTATCGAAGCTTGACATATTAGATTCTAAATTCATCGAAGCTTGACATATCAGATTCTAAATTCATGCTAAGATTCTTTAGATTCGAATTCATATGGTCGATTAGGATGGTCTTTAAAGGTCAAAGAGAAGCATACCTGCTAGATCTTAGTGTTCATGTAGTGGTATTAGCTCTTGGGAGCTCAATCTGCAGAAGACGAAGTGACATTTGGTTAATTCTCTTGCATATAGTTTTTTCCTATGCTTAGTATTGATCTGGGGGCCTTACCTTGATGACAGAACTGAAGATGCGAGTTGTGAGCTGAAGAAGTCTTCGAAAAGATCAAATTCATGACATTTGTGAGACTTGTAAACGCCTTTTGTGGATGTCACTCAATCTCATGAGCTCTGCTGTTGAAAGATTATTGTTATTGGGAGGCCACCGGAGTTTGAGGTTGCCAGCGCTAATGGTGTTTCGACCATCGGCTCTTTTAATGTCTATTTAGTGTAGATTTATTTTTGTTTCTTATTTAGTTTGTAGAGTTGGATGTGGGTCTCTTTTGGGCCCATGACTTTTGTTTTTTTGTCTAATTTTATATGCTTAATAAAAGGGCAATGGCCTAATTTAACTTTTAAAAAAATAATATGCCTTGTGTGCTACCTCATTAAAAACCTTACCAGGAAAACCCAATTGGGACAAAACCATGGTTAAGGAAACGAGTACAATGCGTATTTCACTCTCCCTCATGAAAGTTTTATTTGATATCTCAGAGATAACACATTCCAATCTTATATCTCAACTTCTCAAATGTTGATGTTGGCAATGCCTTAGTGAATAAATCTGTAAGATTATCACTTGAACAGATTTTTTGAACTTCTATCTCACCATTTTGTTGAAAATCATGTGTGAAGAAGAACTTTGGTGAAATGTACTCTGTCCAATCTCCTTTGATGTATCATTCCTTCAATCGAGCTATACATGAATCATTATATTCATACATGGCGGCTGGAATATCTTTTTTCAAAGAAAAAATTACACAGTTCTCGACATCTACATAATTAATAATCTATATGTGCACCAATTGTACTAATACATGATATTTTACAATTATTTTTATCAGATCGATCTTCCTTTATGTTAATAAATCTCATAACCATTGGGGTACTCAATGAAATTGCTTTAAAACCTTTTGAATCCTTTGAGGATTTTCATATAAAATTCATCGTCTAGCTAGACATGACAATCATTCATTACACATATTCAAGCATTTCATCTATTTCAAGATTGAGACAAAGCATCATTGTATCCATCATAGGAGAATATATCTCCATTTAATAATGTTAGGACTTTTGTGGAACTCATTTATGTCCCAAGGCATAAATCGTACTTTATTTTCTTACCGTTATACTTTCACACGATAATTTATTTGTACCCCACTAACATTATATCTTGATCATGGACTATAAGTTCAAAACATCACTTTTCAAAGTGAAACATAATATACTTAAATTGTGCATTTCATTTGGCCAATCTCCACACTATATGATAGATTTTAAGTCAAGATCTTCGTCATCATCTGTAGCATTGAGCGTTACTTCATATCAAAGATATCGTCGACGGTATTTTGAATCGATTCCAATACGACATAACTTATCAAGAAATCTTCATATTTCATCATTTCAGGTACCTGAACCTTTGCCAAGGTTTTATGAAGTGTTATGTCATCATGCTCCTTTTAAAGCACTTGTCTCGTTATCATGGCCATCTTGATAATTTGCACATCTCCTTCCTTAAGAAGTTTTTTATTTGGAATCGATTGGTCTATCACGTTTCACGCGTACCATAGATTTTGTCCTTCAAGGACTTCTCATTGGAATAATTACAACTGAATTATAACATAGGATCAGCAAATTCGTCTAGCTATTAATTTGCAACATTATGCAAATAAATTATCCCTTGAACTTCAAGTCAAGTTTAATATTTTTAATGGGGATCTAGATAACTCATCTCATAATTCTCAGCTATCAATCATCTCTTCCTCTAATGTTAGAAAATCTAACATTCACCCCAACCTCATTTGGGGATCCATCTTGTGCGTGGTGGAGCAATAAAATCAGATACCGCATATTCAAACTAAAAGATGGAATTTATTTGGTTCCTGACCCTAAACAAATTATGATGGGGAAACCTTATTGGCCTAATGCATAAATGTGTTGCTACATGTTAAATAAATTCATCTCATACCAAATTTTATTTGAGAATTTTGTTTTCAACCCATGGTTTAGCTATAATTGGAGGCATAAAATTTTATCTAAACCAACCAGCATTATCAACAAAATTTTATAGTTGTGAACTGTGTTCTTAATTTAACAATTCGAGCAAACAACCTTATAAAAACCAATTTATAAGTAGACAACAAAGCACATGTGACCATCCCATAGATGTAACTATCATATAGTTGCAAACGGTCCACATGGCAGGGAACATGCCTATATTTACCTTTTTATATGTTCCAAAAACCTCAGGAAATACAAGTTTAACCTTCGTTGGTATAATGATACAATTATAATTTTATCATGAGAACAAGCAACACAAGAGAATTCTTAAAGAATCTTTTATTCTTCATCATATAGGCCACATGAATTCTCAATCACTTTTGCATCACATTGGGCCGGAATGGCCAATCGGTCATGCCAACTGATCTTTATTTTTCTCAAACTTCCCGTAGAGGTGAGTTGTGACATACATCATTTTTTCACAAACCTCCCATAAAATTGAGTGGTGGAATATATCCAATACATAATGATTTTATCATATCTTGACCCATCCTGTTTTAGAAGGTCAATCATTCAAGATGCTTATCACATGTCACAATCTCTTCAACAATGGACTAATCCTTTATATGTGCTTCATAAATTTGCATTATAAGCACATTGTCATGTCTTTAAAATTAATCATTTCAGTATGACCCACCTCAACATCCTTTGAAAAGTCAAGTGTACCACCACTTTATCTTCCTTTCTTTTGATGGAGGATTTTTATATTATTAAGTCGCACAACGACCATGGGTCTATTGACCTTTCATATCATTATGATAATAAGAATTACCTTCACATTTTGAAGGACTATTTGGAGAACCCATAGTGTTCTTCCTTTTATAATTACCAGAATGATGACTATTATAATTATGTCCCCCGACACCCTTATTCATACATTCAATCAATAGTCATCTTTCAAACTTATTATTCACTGCTAGTACATTCATATGATAGAATGGAATAATTGGGTGGATTTCAAATTTATCATGTACTTCTACCACATTCGCTTTAGGGAATAGGGCAAATTCAATGCGACAAATTTCATGACTTTTCATCAAAGCCTTAGTCGTCATTATATCATCACTATGGTGCATTGAGACTCAAACTCAATGTCTTATCCATATAAGGTGTGTTAGGCCATAATTCTATGAGACTTGAACCCAATCCTTATCATCATAGTACAATCAAAATCAATTTGATGTCTTAACATTTTGGTGCGATAGAACTAGAATCCATCGTCTTACCCTTAAACATTTTGCATTATGGTGCATCCGAACTTTAACCTGATAACTTACCCTTTTGGTGCGATGGGACTTGAATCCATCATCTTACCCTCAACCTATGGTATAATAGACCAAAGTACAACATGACTCACTCTTTAAGTACGTCTTTCAAAATATTGAAATATAATTCATAAAATATAATACTCAGACTCATGCTATCAAAATTTTATACCTTCTTCCATTTAAGGAACTTTGTGGAGCATAGAATATTCAACCAGTAGTAGTACATGCCTTTGGTTCTTCGTCAATGTTAGTGACCGAACACTATTGTATTCTAAATCATAAAAAGATTCTAGAAAATACATACCAGATTTTTTATCAACGTTTCAAGGACACTTCATCCAATTCTAAGTGTCAACAATTGCTAGTCAGTATAAAACCCAACTAAATGAGTTGGGGTCGAATACCACAGTGAGTGGTACGTGTTTAAGATTCAATAGGAAAGTGTCAACATGGTCAAATCAGTCATAGGAATATAAATTATCAAATAAAGACATCATCCAAATTAGGAGGTGACACAGATGTCAAATAAGGATTTTGGTTTGAAATTATCAACTACAAACATCAATAAACAATACGAATTAACAATAATGAGACGGGTTCTTGGAATGTGATTCGATTATAAGCTAATATATACAAATGGGTAATTGCAACTATTAGAAAATAGCTAAATATTAGTGAGTAAGCTAGGCTATAGAGGGGATAAAATTTCTCTCAAATAATTTACCCTGAATCAAGTTGATTTCTCTCGAACATCAACAAGCATGCAAAATAAAAACAGCCCACACCTTAGTCCATTCACTCTCTCGAGCTGAATATGTGGAAAAAGGTTTAGGATTCACTCTCTCAAGCTGAACCCAGGTCAACCCAATACCCACATACCATCAATCAAACACCTTAGTTCTAAAACCTCTCTCTCAAGCAAGCCAAGAATATAAAGGTAGAATCGCATTTGCAACTACAATTCTTAAATTAAACCACAATAAATGATTGAACTCACTTTTAAATAGCATTTAAACTAATAATTAGCAATACCCATAAGCCAAATCAACCCATAATCACATCCCAAGAATTAGGGTTTTAGCTAGACATTATAAAAAGATAAAGATCGTTACCAAATTGAGTTTCCATCAACTAGGTAAGATTGATGTCATCTTTACAATGTTCCAATTCGAAGAATCTCAAAGACCCACTTCCAATTTCTCAAAAGTGAAAAACTTCAATTCTTTAAAGCTAAAGGAAAATTCTAGAAAACTTGTCTCACACTTCAAAACTTAATAATGGACTAAGATATTATGATATCAGATACTAAACTAAATGTTCAAAAATGTATTTATAGTCGCCAAAAATGTGCTGCGAAGAGTCACTTGGTGAAGTAAGTCGGGCACACCGGACTACTCGGCGAGGCGTCCTTTGGTCATTTTCATCGCCCTTGTGCATTGGCATTCAACAACCTCAAGGTCAGTAACTTTGGGCGATCCAACACTGCATCGCGGAACCACTCAGCGATCCGCCAACTGCTCCTTTCTCTCGCCAACTTGGTTCTTTCCTTCAGGGCTTGGCACACTGGAACTTTAAGCGGTCAAGTGGACACTTTGGCGACTCGCCAAGTACACTTGGCGATCACCAAGCTTGCATTTCTTCATTCTTTCAACTCGCTTTGTTTTTTTTTGCAAATTAGTGTCTTTGCTTTGTTCCTCAATCCATATACCTGGAAATCAAGGGTTTTACATTAGTTATTGGCACAAAATAAGTATTTAAGGACACTAAATCTATATAAATAAAGCCCTAAATGAGTCCAAATCTAGGACTCATCAACACCCCCAACTTAAACTTTTTCTTATCCTCAAGTAAAACTCAAGTTCAGCAGTTCAAAAAGGATGTCTCAAACAGTGCTACAAAAGACTCAATCATGAATGCACACAACAAGACTCAACTTACTCATGCATGGATCAATTGTGCACTCAAAGATTCAAGTTATGAATCACCATTATCAAAGATTCTCAAGTTCACAATACTTGCTTCAAATGCAAGTTCAAGCTCAACAAAGGTGCTCAAATGCCCTCACAATAAAGATGATTCCATTTTCACACACACTGGTTCAACACTTTATAGCTCCGAAATCACATACAAACTCTTACACTCAAAAAGATGAACAGATTCATGACTTCACCCATAGGTTTACCCTTATTTTCCAATCGACAATCACTTCAGCTCTCTCAAGATCAGAAAGGTCTTTTCAAGGCTTGTAACGGGGCTGAGTGTAAAGTTATGGTCATTTAGGCTCTGTTGCTGCTATCCTCATGAAATGTGGTATGAATATCACTTTCTTTCCTTTTCTTCAACATTTTCACTCATGCTCAAAATTCACCCCATTATTCACTTCTCATGGAATACCGGACACCCCATTTCTTTTGCAATTTTCACAACTTTATTCCACAACTTTTTCATTCTTTTTCTTTTTCTTTTCTTTTTTTTTTGTATGGAGGGGTTCCATCTTTTGCAAGTCCATGGATCAAGGGGGACTTCTTCACACTCTTGATTTACCTTCTCTTTTCACCACACCCCAACTTAGGCTTGGCCTAAGTTGGCTATTCAAACAAACCACATTTCAGTAGGATTATGGGTGAATGGATAAAGATAGGTTACAATTGTATCAAGTTTCTTCCAAGAAAATGGCAAGGCTCAAAGGGGTTCAACAAAGTTCACACACTCACAAGGTTGGCCACAAAAGAGATATATTGTCAAATTATTTCACTCTTCAAAATTGTTGCCTAAGATCATTTCAAGAGCTTGCATCACTTAGTCAACCTGACCAACGGGGCAAATTCTAGGTGTCATCACACAAGGTTCACGGTAAGCTTATCACACAAGGCATTGACACCAATATCAAATAAGACTCCACACTTTCGCTAGTGTGAAATGTTCATCACAAGAGACTCATTCGATAATCGGCTAGTCACAACTTCGATGCAAAAAGTCCACATATTGTCTATGCAACTTCATTTGGCCTCATCGTAGCCGCACATTCATTTTTGTTTGATGAAGAGCACTATTCAAGTCATCGGTATTGATCATAACCGATACTCAAATTTGCACAAGAACAACCACATTCACACAAAACAAGAGGTGACAAATTTTTGGATGGGTCACAACCAATTACATTCAAAACAATGAGCCATCAGCTCAAACATCCACAAAACAGTGTCAAAACACAATTTACAGCACAAAAACCCAATATATATACAAAAATGATAATCAAAAGAGGTAGGTATGAAAATACCTCACCCCACCACAAATAAAAAGCAGTTGTCCTCAAATGCAACAAAATAATAAAAAGTCAATAAAAATGACAGAGAGGGAGGTAAAGTAGGGTCCTGTCTACGCAGTCGCCCCATTTGTTGGGGCATCAGTGCCCGGGGTCATATCAGCACTACCAACTCCACTAGGTCCAACCATGGTGGTGTCTCTCAAGGAGGACTGGCAGGCAGTCTAAAACATCGCATCCTCGAGGTCGGCCATATCATCATATACGACAACATCTTTCTCCCCAAGTTGCTCATCATCGGTCTCCGCCTCTGATGCATCAGCTTCCACATCATCTCTGATGGTAGCCGAAGGAATTTCTGAACTGCATAAGACACCCTCAGTCTTAGCTGCCTCAAAAAGAGAAGTGAAGTTTGTAGACTTTAGATAGTCCACATCCTTCCTCAACTCTACAACCTCGGCTTTCAAAGTCGTGACCTCTGAAATATCCCCCTGTCACGATCCAGGGGTACCCCCTAGATACGACACGGCGTACAAGACTCCGAAGAGCCTCATACAAGCCTCATAATATTCATAATATTCAATATATAGAAATAGTGTGGAATTTAAAATTTTTTCTTTAAATCCATACAATCAAAACTTTATTTGAAACAACGAAAGTCTACTTGTCTCACATGGCCATCTAAAAATATCTTGAAACAAACGTAGGGTCACGTCCCTTTACAATAGAAAGTCTAAAATGTCTATTACATGAAAGAAAGGAACATCAATAAAGCATGTGTCCTCGAATGTATGAGGACATACCAATAGCCTTGGAAGAACTCAATCCGAGACCTTGAACTAGACGGATAGCAACACACTTGCCGGAACCTACACTTGTAGTAAAAAAGAGAAATATGGGTTAGCACATAAAAATGTACTAAGTATGACGACCATGCAAAAATCATGCTTTAAAGGGTCATTTTGGTTGGAAACCATGCATTATGCAAATTTTTAGATACATCATGTACAATAGTATAAGAGGCATAAAATACAAGTATAATCATCATACAAGTCCTAATAATCACATTTGAACATTCACCTTAAGCAACCCTAAGCTATACTTGTGCAATATAAGAATAACATCCCATACTACTATCCCCACTAAGTATCACTTTGAGGCAACCTTATATGAACTTACCATTTCATACTTATCTTCAATCAATACTCATGCATAAGGAACACATACATTTCATAAGTCATGACAAGGGAAAATAACTCATAATACAACTCAAGTATAGCATGCATCATCACATTAAGCATTTAGGTCAAGATTCTTCATTAGCCTCATTAAGAACACTTTCATTCATTAGTCATTAAGACATAGAGAACTCACTATATCCCTCTCATAGCCTACTCATGCAATGCATGGATGACATCCCATGCTACCACCCACAGTTCATAGAACCTCTCAAGTAACCATAGTGCACATCGCACATGATGGGAATAAGCATTAACCGACATAGACCATGAGAGCAAACCATGGAATCCGGTGTCATATAATCCCACACCGAAGAAAGGTGTCCTACTTGCCTAAGGTAGAACTAGGTACATTTTAGCTTAGGTGGATCCACTAGCTATACCTATGTGGGCACATAGTTAATGGATAAGAAAGATATTCATTAAAACCCGGCCTAAACATGGGGAGAGCTTCCATCTTTCCAAATCCACTCGGTGCTTAGCCTCCATTCCCATAGAGTGTTTCATTACTTTAACATTATTACACATGAGAGGGTGCCATTGGCCTACCGAACCAAAGTACATTAATTAACACATGAAAGGGTGACATAAGCCTACCGATTCAAGGTACATTAGGAAAGCTCATTGAATCCTCATGAAAGGGTACCATAAGCCTACCAATTCAAGGTTCATCATTAACATTCATGGAAGGGTGGCATAAGCCTACCGATTCCAAGGTTCATTAACATCATTAATGGAAGGGTACCATAAGCCTACCGATCCCAAGGTTCATTATCATAATGCATGGAAGGGTGCCATTAGCCTACCTATTCAAGATTCAACAATCAACAATACATTCATTTATACAAGAAAATGATGCATAGGCTTACAAATTCAAGGTATACATTACATTGAATAACCCTTCACATTCCATCATCAACATTCATAAGTGTCAATAATAACACAATTACATTCAAGACATGATCACAATACCTTCAATAGATTCACATTCATATACAAGACATCATGATAATACTTCAATTCTTCATACCTTGCCTTTCAAGGACATGAATCACAAATCACCAAAAAACCAATAATTCACTACAATTTAGGCATGGATAATGATATAATTCAATAACCTAAAGAATTTAGACATATTCTATTCACATGCTTTCATAATCAACAAACCCACTTCATAAAGGTACAATTTAGGAATTGAGGAAATGCATGGGTTCTTAAAGTATTTTCATCATAAATCATCAATTAAACACTAATTCAATCATAATTTTTCATTAATAAACCTTTGAAAATGTTTGAAGAAGGAAACCATGATTTAGAGTAAAACCCTAGGATTTTGAGAAACTTGAAAACTTTGAAAATCTACTTTTGAATGGACTCTAGGGGTGAAAGCTAACCCTAGATGAAGGATCACCATAACTTGATTGTGAATCCCCAAGAAATTTGAGGAAGAACACCTTGAATCCACAAACCCTAGCTCCCACTTCTTCTTTTTCTTCTTTGGGAACTTCTAGAGAGAATTTTTTAGAGGAAGAACTCTTTTGATTTGATTTGGGTTTTAGAGAATAAAGGAGTAAATGGAGTGTTTTAAGACTTAAATATATATATATAAGTGATATAAAACTATTAAAAACGACCCCACACAATAATTAATTAAAAGGAAATTACCTAATAACCCTCAACGTGGGAAGCCCCAGTCAAGGACCACGCCCACTTGCACAACTCGTGAAGGGGACCACGGCTCATGGTGGTGCCCGTGGTCCCTTGGGAAGTAGCCTCCTCAACTTTCCATGCCTCCCATGAGGCCAAGGCATGACTACGAGACCTCCCATGATCCGTGGTCAAGACCACGAGTCGTGGTCTTGAGGCAGTGTCAAGGCTTCCCAAGCCTTGCCTCCAAGCGCCTAAGTGATCTTCACGATCACCCTCCATGGCTCGTCAAGGGTACCACGGCCTGTGGTGGTGCCCATGGTCCCTTAACCAGTAGCACCCTCAACATGACATTTCTCCCAAGAGGCCAAGGCAACCCCACAAGCCTTCCAATGGTCCGTGGTCATGACCACAAGCGGTGAAGTGGCTCATGAAGAGGAAAAATAGTTCAGCACCATTTTTAGGCACATTGCCTCACCAACCACAAGTGGCACCACGACTCGTGGTGACCACCACGGGTCGTGAAAACCCTCATCATCATGGTAGGCAGTGGCTAGGCCTAGTTTTAGGCAGCCTTGGTCCCCCAACCAAGGCCTTCACCCAAAACCCTTAGCACTTGCCCTTGTCCCTAGACGTTAACCCACACATTTAGGCTCTAGTTCACCTACTAATTTTCCGGGTCGTTACACCCCTTGGCTACTCTCGCAAGTCTTTACTCTCACTGTGAGAGTGTCAAAAGATGTCCATATGGGTGTCAATGCGGCTAGAATGGCACTCTCAATCATCCACGGTACCGCAGCCTCCAACCGGGTAGCCCGTACATCAGCAGAATGGGCTAAATTCCCCATCTTCAACATCATGGCCTGAGTAATCCTAGTGGGCTGGGAAGCAGAAGAAACACCAGGAGCCTGGGTGAAAGTGGAAATAGGTGTACCTGAAGGCCCGGAGGCCAGAGTAGGCAAAAATGCCTCCCCAGGTATCATCTCAACATCTACCTCCAGGGATGTGTCCACCTGAGCTGCTTTCCTCCTGTTTGCCTCTTTCCGAGTGTACTCAGCCTCAATGCGCCGGATGTTAGTGGAAGATGTAGGAGTGACCTTGATATCCCTCTTATCATTATGAAAACTCCAGCACGCCGGTACAACTCTGTAATCAAGACTGGAATGGAAGAGACGTCTGGCTCTGCTTGGCCCTCATGGCCATCTCCTCCTCTATGATAAGTCCCAAGTCGATGATCCTCTAGGATATGATTGATCCAAGGTAGGCTGCCTTGGGATGACGGTGGATGGACTCATTCTGGGATGGCATAATGGAGTAGCTGATGAATCCAAACTCGTATCGTGCAACTACGTTCAGCTCCTTCTTTTCAATCGGAACTTTTGCCTCAATCCATATCGGGGTGGTGTCAGAGATGAGAGGGGGCAATCCAACCCTTGAGATCATCCAAGGGTGTCGTAGTGGTAACTAAATTTGGGTAGCAACTTCTCCTCAAGAATTGTCCTCAACCTGTCGGCCTTTAATTTATTGAGTAGCCGGGGAAGAGGACCCTATACTGGTAGTGCTGGAACCATCATCTGTGTCGGAGCTGGCACTGTATCTTCAGTAGGAGGTGTGGCCTCTGGAACTCAGGATGATTCTTGGCGAGACCTAGCATGAATTTCGACTCACCGAAACTGTAAGGGCTGGTCATAATCAGGCTCAGAGAATGCAGCCTGGGAGTCAAAGGACTCTCCCTCGCTACCGGAGTTGTGCTCCTGAACCTCAGATACGGGCTTCTTGCCCTTGCCTTTTCCTTTCTGTGGAGGTTCCTTCCTTCCCTTTTTAGAAAGGGTAATTGCCACCTCGTTGATGGCTATTCCCCGTTCTCTTTTGCAGGGCGGCATGTCTAAATTGGTTCTGGCCATATCTGCAAAACACACCAAAATAAGTTAGAATGATTCAAAGAAACATGTAGAAATCATATTGCAGACAGACTCACAGAACCGATTGTCGAGTCACCAAATCACTTGCGCAAGCCAAATCGGGCTCGCCGAAAGGATTGGCTCAAAATTTCCCTAGAGAAATGGCATGTCGGCGATGGGAAGAGCCTTTCGGCGAATCATTGACATCATTCAGCGAACACAGACTTGCCCGCCGAAAGTTACAGTGTATTTTAGGGGTTAGGGGAGCAAAAAAGGCGATTAAAGAAGACATTCGTCAAGTCGCTGAGTGCACTCAATGAACTCAAGCTTCTTACCAAAAATTACAGCACCCAAACTCAACAATGGCATGAAATTAAAGTTGATAAAGGGGGACTCGATAAACTGTCGAGTGGTTCGGCGAGCTCGACCCAGCTCGCCAAACTACCCAACGTGCCATTTTCAACTCCAACTTCCAAAATAAACTCCGCAGCCCCCGAAAACAAAATCAAAGTATACACATATTCAATTAGATTCAGACCCATAAGACCCATGCCATCAGGTACTTAGACTTCCCTCGGTTTGGTCAAAATTGGTCATTTGATGACTTTAGCCCTTAAGAATGACATCAAATGCTCCATCTTTAGGCAAAGCACGTCATTTAGCACAAATTTGGGTTACTCAGACTTCACCCGACTAGAACCAACAACAATTAAGCACAACCCAACAAATTATGATCAATTTTAAGGCACGAAATTCGGGAAATAAACAACTTAGGCAATTAATGCACGAAATCAAAATTAAAATAGGCACACAAGCACATATTCATGATTTCAGAGAGGCCGAGCACACATAAATAAGAACAATACAATTGCAAATGATTTTAACCGCTAAATACAAGTTTGGGGTTCGTAAAACCAACCTTTAATGCTGAATATGAAAATTTGTAAAGATAGGCGGCAAAGTATCTAACTCCGAACACAGATTCAACGACTAGAAAGCGGTAAAATGCATAAAATATGGAAAATATAGCGCGGATGTGATTATATGAAGTTAAATAGTGAGGGAATGTGAAAAAGTTTGAACTTTTATACCTTTGGCCTTTTAAAACCGTTCAGTTCACGCCCTTTCGACGATATTAGTCGACCTCGCCAAATAACTCAGCGACACGCCGAGTGGTTACCTACCTCACTGAGTTTTACAAGACCTTCAGTTAATGTGGAGGTCCAAACGGTGGACAAAGTCAGGCTCGCCGACAAATTCAGCGATTCACCGACTTTTCCTAGGGCTTGCCGAGTTTCACAGACTCCAACCTGATAATTTTTGGGTTACTTCCCAAGCAGTGCCTTAGTTAACGTTGTGGCACGACGCAAGTCCTCATTCAAACTTCATTCTTAGGGTTTGTCATAAGCTCACTAGGCAACCCTCCATGTTGTCTTGAGTAGAGATAAGACAACACATGACCCATTTGGGTCTCCAATAGCTGAACAGAGATAGAATGAGAAGTAGTCATCTGATTTAGCATTGAGATATTCTTTTTTATCTCTTTCAATACTCTGTCGTGTTCTTCGACTTTGTAGAGAATGAGTGAGAGCATCTCTTTTACTTGTCCACCGTCATAGTCCTTGGGCTTTCTACGCTCAAGAGGGGAAATATACCAATCATTTTTTTTGTACAGTACCTCAAATTCAATAATTTGTTTGGCCAAAAGATCCAGTTGAATCAATAGTGTGGCCAAATCCTGGTCCTTGTCTATCTCCTTGTTAGTCTTAGTCATGTGATCAAGGAGTTGGGCTACAATTGCATAGGGTAGTCGTATGAGACCACCCGGAGAAAGTTGGTCAGCCACTTCTCTGTTCTCAGGACCAAGACCTCTATAGGAGCAGTCCAGTAGCATATTATCTGGGATTCCATGAGTTGGGCATTGCAACAATAGTTTCTTAAATCTCATCCACAACTCATGGATTGACTCACCCTCCATTTGCCTGAAGTTTAGGATGTTATCCCTAAGAATCATCATTTTTTAAGGAGGGTGACCCACTTGGTTACCATTGCTACAAGACATGCTCCTTTCCTCTGTTCAAAACAAGCAATACAGAAAAACCAAAACTAAAAGTAAGTAGATTCAACTATGACCAAGAAGAACAAAATTTACTTCACCAAAAGAATCTTAAATAACACCACTCCCCGGCAGCGGCACCATTTTGATTAACGTTACAACGACACTTCATCCAATTCTAAGTGTCAACGATCGATAGTCAGTATAAAACCTAACTAAATGAGTTGGGGTCGAGTTCCACAGGGAGCGGTACGTGTTTAAGATTCAATAGGAAAGTGTGAACATGGTCAAATCAGCCATAGGAATAGAAATTATCGAATAAAGACATCATTCAAATCAGGGGGTGACACGAATATCAAATGGGGGTTTTGGATTGAAATTATCAACTACAAACAGCAATAAACAATACGAATTAACAATAATGAGACGGATTCTTGGGATGTGATTTGATTATATATAGACAAATGGGTAATTGCAACTATTAGAAAATAGCTAAATATTAGTGAGTAAGCTAGGCTATAAAGGGGATAAAATTTCTCTCGAACAATTTACCCAGAATCAAGTTGATTTCTCTCGAACATCAACAAGCATGCAAAATAAAAACAACCCACACCTTAGTCCATTCACTCTCTCGAGCTGAGTGTGGAAAAGGGTTTAGGATTCACTCTCTCAAGCTAAACCCAAGTCAACCCAATACCCACAGACCATTAATCAAACACCTTAGTTCTAAAACCTCTCTCTCGAGCAAGCCAAGAACACAAAGGTAGAATCGCATTTGCAACTACAATTCTTAAATTAAACCACAATAAATGATTGAACTTACTTTTAAATAGAATTTAAACTAACAATTAGCAATACCCATAAGCCAAATCAACCCATAATCACATAATCACACCCCAAGCATTGGGGTTTTAGCTAGACATTATAAAAAGATAAAAAAATGGTTACCAAATTAAGTTTCCATCAACTGGGTAAGATTGATTTCGTCTTTACAATGTTCGAATTCGAAGAATCTCAAAGACTCACTTCTAATTTCTCAAAAGTGAAAAACTTCAATTCTTCAAAACTAAAGGAAAACTCTAGAAAACTTGTCTCATACTTCAAAACATAATAATGGATTAAGATATTATGATATCAGATACTAAACTAAATATTCAAAAATATATTTATAGTCGCCAAATATGTGTTGCGAAGAGTCACTCGGTGAAGTAAGTCGGGACCGCCGAACCACTCGGCGAGCCGCCCTTTGGTCATTTCCATCGCCCTTCTGCATTGGCATTCAACAACCTCAAGGTCAGTAACTTTGGGCGATCCAACACTGCATCGCGAAACCACTCGGCGATCCGCCAACTGCTCCTTTCTCTCGCCAACTTGGTTCTTTCCTTCAGGGATTGGCACACTGGAACTTTAAGCGGTCAAATGGCCACTTCGGCAATGACCAGGCTTGCATTTCTTCATTCTTTCAACTCGCTTTGTTCCTTTTTGCAAATTAGTGTCCTTGCTTTGTTCCTCAATCCATATAACTGGAAATCAAGGGTTTTACATCAGTCATTGGCATAAAATAAGCATTTGAGGACACTAAATCTATATAAATAAAGCCCTAAATTAGTCCAAATCTAGGACTCATCAATTTTATGCATATAATATCTTGGTTGTAGTAGTTAACATTTTTCCTTCTTGATTCTCATAACGAGATCAACTAGAACATGAGCTAAAGAAAAACTTAAACTCAATCGCAATTGGATAGAGTCTCATGCTGATAATGTGTTGTAAAATATATGCAATATACTACAAACAATATAGACAAGATATATGGAGAGTAGATTGTAGAGGTCATTTTATTTAAATGTCTTCTTGTCTCTCATGTGTCTCTTACAATGGTGAATGAACAACCTTATTTATAGGTTGAGAAATCACTCCAAAAGTCACCATATTAGTATCATAATCAATAGATACATTCTTATCCAAAAAGGTTCATAGAACCTAGAGAATACACATAGATGATAAGTATAAATTTATGGATAAACTCAATGGACAATCCACTTAGTTCAATGGATTTATAACATTGGCTAAATTATTTGCTCATTTATAATTTTGTTGTTTATATAAATTTATCATTTATATTACTTTTTAGATAGAAAAGTACAAATCAAACAAAAATTTTCTTTTGTTAAAATGATCCTGCATCAAATTATAATTCATGTCCGTGTCACTTAACTAAATCAACTCAAATAAATTAATCTATTTTACATGCTAATTATCCAATTCACAAAAAAATATTTTGAGCTAAAAAAAAATTCTCTTGACTCGTAGTTCTTTTTTCCTTCTTCTGTCGTTTAACTTTGTCACAAAATAACATAATATCTCAAAATAAATATAGTTATGATTTAGTTGTCAAACTCTTACTTTAAAAACTTCACCTAATTTGGAAAGAAGACTTTTCAGTTGTCCTCATCTGGATGTAAATATATTTTCTTATTTGTTTGACGATTGATTTTATCCTATTTTATGATTCATCGTGTAGCTATGATTATTTATTTTTTTAAAAAAATTTATTGTTTTTAAGAATTTTTTATTACTATGATAATTAATTCTTGTGAATATTGATAATGGGAAGACCGAGCTTTATGTGATATAGCTTACATATGTAATTTAAAATTATCATTGAAAATTGTCAAAATTGAAATGAGAAGTTTGAAGATTGAAATGAAAATTTTGAAGATTGAAAGTGAAAATTTGAAGATTGAAGGAGGTCATTTGTCGAAAATAATTGCTATATTGGAGACTACTAATGATTTGAAAGTGATTTAGCTTAGAATATTTGAAAAAAAATTATAAGATAAAATACAATTTTATGATTGCATGAGCCATTTTTATTGAATTTATAGTTGTATTGATGACAAAGTGAAATATGAATATGTTATTAGGTGTTTGATATCTTTTCTTCTTATGTTCATGAAGCTCTTGATGGGCAGTCCATTTTTTGTTAGGTATTTAGTTCATGTAATATGTATGGATAGTGATTAACGTTTCAAAGACACTTCATCCAATTGTAAGTGTCAATGATCGCTAGTCAGTATAATAACCCAACTAAATGAGTTGGGGTCCAATCCCACAGGGAGTTGTACGTGTTTAAGATTCAAGAGTAAAGTATGAATATTCTCAAGTCAATCATAAGAATAGACATTTTCGAGTAAAAACATAATCAAATTAGTGGTGACACGAATGTCAAATAAGGGGGTTTTGGTTTTAACTATAAGCTACAACAACAACAAATAACACGAATTTAACAATAATGAGACGGGTTCTTGGGATGTGATTGAATTATAGGCTAAGGTAGACAAATGGGTGATTGCAACTGTTAGTAAATAGTTGTAAATCAGTGACTAAGCTAGACTTTAGTGGGAATAAAATTTCTCTCATACAATTTACCCCGAATCAAGTTGGTTTCTCTCGAACACCAACAAGCAAGCAAATAAGAACAACCTTTGTTTTAATCCATTCACTCTCTCGAGCTGAATGTATGGAAAAGGGTTTAGGATTCACTCTCTCGAGCTGAACCCATGACAACCCAATACCCACACACCATCAATTCAGTAATCTTGGTTTTAAAACCTCTCTCTCGAGCAAGCCAAAACACGAAGGTGGAATTGCATTTGTGACTACAAACTTTTAAATTAAACCAGAATTACTGAATGAAATCACTTCTAAAAAGCATTTAAACTAACAATTAGCATTACCCACAAGCTAAATCAACCCATAATCACATAATCACACCCCAAGAATTAGGATTTTAGATAGACATCATAAAAAGATAGAAATCATTACCAAATTGTATTTTCATTAACTGGGTAAGATTAATTTCGTCTTTACAATGGTCCAAGTTG
This sequence comes from Solanum verrucosum, assembly GCF_900185275.1. Classification (NCBI taxonomy): domain Eukaryota; kingdom Viridiplantae; phylum Streptophyta; class Magnoliopsida; order Solanales; family Solanaceae; genus Solanum; species Solanum verrucosum. Next base: position 2,119,135 of record NW_026020173.1, read on the forward strand.
AAGAATCTCAAAGACCCACTTCCAATTTCTAAAAAATGGAAAACTTCAATTCTTCAAAGCTAAGAAAAGGCTTTCTCAAAATCTCAAAGTTCAAAACTCCAAAATTACTCTAATGAATGTTCATAATAAAATTTGATTCCGAGATAAAAATTCAATTCTAAACTTAATGTTTGAAAATGTATTTATAGTCGCCAAAAATATGCTACGAAGGACCATTCGGCACAGTAAGTCGGGATCGCCGATCCACTCGGCGATCCGCCCTTTGGTTAGTTTCCTCACATTTTTGCTTTGGCCTTCAACATCCTCCAGTTCTGTAACTTTGGGCGATCAAACACTGCATCACAGAACCACTTGGCAACACACTTACTGCTCCTTTCTCTCGCCAAATTGATTTTCTCCTTCAAGGCTTGGCACACTGAAACTTTAGGCGAGATAGTGGCCATTCGGCGACTAGCCCAATGGACTCAGCAATCACCAGGCCTTCTTTTCTTCGTTCTTTCAGCTACTTCGTTCCTTTTTGCACAATGGTATCCATGCTTCGTTCTTCAATCCATATACTTGGAAATCAAGGATCTTACATCAGTTATTGGCACAAAACAAGCATTTGAGGACACGAATTCTATCCATATAAATCCCTAAATGAGTCAAAATTGTGGACTCATCAACAACCCCAACTTAAACGTTTGCTTGTCCTCAAGTAAAACTCAAGTTCATCAGTTCTAAATGGATGTCTCAAACAGCGCTATCACAAGACTCAATCATGAATGCACACAATCGGACTCAACTTACTCATGCAAGGATCAATTGTGCACTCAAAGATTCAAGTTGTGACTCACCATTATCAAAGATTCTCAAGTTCACAATACTTGCTTCAAATGCAAGTTCAATCTCAACAAAGGTACTCAAATGCCCTCACACAAAGAATGATTCCATATTCACACACAATGGTTCAACTATTTAAAGCTCCGGAATCACATACAACACTCACACTCACAAAGACGAACACAATGCACAATTTCACCCATATGTTTGCCCTAATTTTCTAATCAACACTTGTTTCAGCGAGCTCAAGATCAAAAAGGTATTTTCAAGGCTTGTAACGGGACTGAGTGTAAAGGTATGATCATTTAGGCTCAGTGGCTTATATCCTCATGAAATGTAGTTTGAACAACACTTCATTTCCTTCTCCTCATCAGTCTCATTTATGCTCATAAGTCACCGCATTATTCGCTTTCCATCTACTACTGGACACCCCATTTCTTTTGCAATTTCACAACTTTATTTCAAAAAAAATTTCATTCTTTTTCTTTTTCAATCTTCTTTTATTCTTCTCTTTTTTTGTATGGAAGGGTTCCATCTTTATCACAGTCATAGCTCAAAGGGGGACTTCTTTGCATTTCTTCATTTACCTTGTCATTTTACCACATCCCAACTTAGGCTTTTGGCCTAAGTTGGCTATTCAAACTAACCACAAATCATGAGGATTATGGGTAATGGATAATTACAATTTGCATCAAGTTTCTTCCAAGAAAAAGGGTAAAGCTCAAGGGGTGTTCAAGCAAAGATCACACACTCACAAGGTTGGCCACAAAAGAGGTATAATGTCAAATTGTTTCACTCTTCAAAGTTGCCTAAGATAATTTCAAGAGATTGCATCACTTAGTCAACCAGACCAACGGGGCAAATTCTTAGTGTCATTACACATGGTTCACAGTAAGCTCATCACACAAGGCATTGGCACCAATATTGGACAAGACTCCACACTTTCGCTAGTGTGCAATGTTCATCACAAGAGACTCATTCGATAACCAGTTCGTCACAACGAGATGCAAAAAGTTAACATATTGTCTATGCAACTTCATTTGGCTTCATCATAGCCGCACATTCATTTTTATTCGATTATGAGCTCTATTCAAGTCATCGATATTGATCAAAACCAATACTCAAATTTACAAGAAAACAACCACATTCAAACACAATCAAGAGGTGGCACAAAATTTTTCGGAAGGGTCCAAAAATCATTTACAATTAAAACAAGGAGCCACAAGCTCAAATATCCACAAAAGCAGTATCAAAACACAATATATAGCTCAAAAACCCAATATATAGAGAACATCAAAACAAAAGGTAGGTATGGAAGTACCTCACCCCACCATAAACAAAAGCAATTTGTCCTCAAATGCAATAAAGTATCCAAAGAGTCAATAAAAGAAGACAGAGAGGGAGCTAAAGAGAAATCTTGTCTAAATATCGCTCCATCTGTTTGGGCATCAGTGCCCAGTGCATCACTTTGATCTTGGGCCTCAGTATCCGGGGTCACATCAACAGTACTAGATCCACTAGGAGCTTCCATGGACGTCTCTGTCAGCGATGTATGGATCACCGACTGTACAATTGTCTCATCTAGATCTAGCAGGTCAACATATATGATTTCCTCCCACACCTCTATCTGCTCCTCGGCGATCTTTGCCTCCGACGCATCAGCTGTTATGCCATCCCTATGTACGTCTCTGGTGGTGTCTAGAGGAATCACAAAAGTCCCTGGGGTATCTACATCATCTGTTGCCTCTAATAGTGAAATGAAGTATGTAGACTTGAGATAGTCTACATCCTTCTTCAGATCTGCCACTTCGGCTTTCATAGTCGTAACCTCAGAAGACTCCCACTATCTACTCTCACAAGCCATGACTCTCACATTCAAATCATTAATAGAAGCCAGGAGGAGGGTCAATGCAGCTAAAATAGTAGCCTCAATCATCTATAGCACAACAACCTCCAATCTAGTAGCCCTCACATTAGCCGAATGGGCTAAGTGCTCCATCCTCAGGAGCATGCCCTGAGTTATCTTAGTGGGCTGGGCTGCAGTAGAAGCACCAGGAGTCCGGGAGGAAGAAGTACCTGAAGGCCCGGAGGCCGGAGTAGGCAAAGATGTCTCTGCAGGTATAGAGTCAACATCCACCTCCGGAGATGTATCCACCAGGGCTGCTCTCTTCTTATCAGCCTCCTCTCGAATGTACTCGACCTCTCTACGTCGGATGTCGGTGGAGGATGAAGGAGTAACCTCAATATCTCTAGTTGCATCCCGGGGGACTCCAGCACGCCAGCACAACTCTGTAATCAACACTGGGAAGGGAATGGACGTTTGTCTCTTCTTGGGCCTCATGGCCATCTCCTGCTCTATGATAAGACCCATGTCAATGCTCTTCTTAGACATAATCGACCCGAGGCAGACTGCCTTAGGATGGTGGAGAATGGACTCATTCTGGGATGACATAATGCAGTTGCTGATGAATCCAAACCAATAGCGCGCAGCTACACTCAAGTCTTTCTTCTTGATTGGGACTCCTACCTCGATCCACCTCGGAGTGGTGTCAGAGATGAGTGGAGCCAACTAACCCTTGAGCTCATCCAAAGATGATGTAGTGGTAGCCAGATTGGGGTATCCAAAGTCTGACCCTCTGTCAAATACCGCGTTGATGTGATCACGGCTACAGTGCACTATTGTCCTCCGTACCATGATGGACCCTACTAGTTTGAACGCACTGGCCTTATTTTTGCCCTTGGGTACCAAGTCACCGTATGATGTATAGAACTCCCGGACCCATGAAGGAATATAGGAGCCTCGGGGCCTAGTGAACTGCTCAAATCGATGGTACTGGAGCGTGTCCTTTACATTGGAATATTTACCCTCTAGGCCCTCCGTGGATAGTAGTTTCTCCTCAAGAATAGTCTGCAACCCATCAACTTTTAGTATGTTGAGTAGCCGGGGAGGAGGAACCACTGGTGGTACTGGAGCTACAAGAGGTGTTAGAGCTAGCACTTTATCTGCTAGAGAAAGAGTTGTAGCTGCTGGGACTCTAGATGAGTCGGGACGAGATCTACACGGAGCTCTGTCCGTCGGGATTGTAGTGGCTGGTCATCCTTCAGCTCAAATAGTGCAGCCTAGGAGTCGATGGACTCTCTCTCCCTGTCGGAGTAGAATGACGTCAACTGCTCCATTATTGGGCAAATTACGTCATTTGGCACAAATGTGGGTTAGACTTCACCCAACTAGACCCACAACATTTAAGAAACACCCAACAGTTTTAATCACTTTTAAGCACGAAAAATTTGGGAATTTAACATTAAAGGCATTATAGGCATGATATTCGAATTAAAATAGGCATTCAAGCACACAAGAATAAAACAAGATCTCAAAGAGGCCCAGCACACAAAACAAAGATAAAAGCACTTGCAAATGAGTAAAAATCACTACAATAAATTCGGGGTTCAGAAAACTAACTTTAGAAGCCAAATACGGGAAGTTGTAAAGCTAGGCGGCAAAGAATCCAACTTCGAACACACAGATGACGTCTAAAATGAGATACAAATTCAAAAATACGGAAAATATTGTGCGGGTGTGAGTTTGGGAAGTTTAAAAGTGACGGAAAGTGAAAGAGTTTGAAAGTTTAAACCTTTAGCCTTTAAATAATGTCCAGTTCTCGCCCAATCTGCGACATAAGTTTAGCTCACCAACCCACTCGGCGACACGCCGAGTGGGCATTGACCTCGCCAAGTTTTACAGGACCTCTAGTCAATGTGGGGATCTAAACGACGAACTAAATCGTGATCCTCGACCTGGTCGGTGATTCGCCAATCAGCTCCTGGGCTCGCCGAGTTTTACAAACTCCAATTTCAAAATGTCTTGAGTCCAACAACGGTCCAAGTCGGGTTCACCGACCTATTCGATGAGTTGCCGACTAGACTTTTAGCTCACCAACCTGCACTTTTCAAACACCTTCCACACTTTGACCTGCACAATCAACACACCATTATTTCAAACTTAAAAAGAAAGCAAATAAAACTTGGGTTGCCTCCCAAGCAGCGCTTTAGTTAACGTCGCGGCACGACGCAAGTCCACGCTCAAACTTCATTCTTGGGGTTGGCCATAATATCATTAGGAAACCCCACTTTTGTCTCGAGTTTAAATGAGACGAGATATGACCCATTTGGGTCTCCAACTGCTTGATCGAGACGAAATGGGAGGTAACCGTCTGGCAAAGGGTTGACACATCTTCTTTCATTTCTTTCAAAATCTTGTCGGACCTGTCAACTTTGTTAAGGATATGAGAAAGCATATCCTCTGACCGACCACCCTTGGAATCCTTTGGCTTTTGGCACTCATGGGGAGGAACATATATATCCTTCTCCCCGTCTCTCTCTTTCCAAGTGGGGTTATGATCCCTCCACTCTCTATCACGATGTTCCAACCTTCATCCCTGTTCCAACCTTGGTTGCCACCCTACCTCTGGTAGTTTGAACGATAACCACCACCTTGGTTGGCTAGGAAATTCACCTCTTCCTTGTACAAAGCCTCAAACTTGGCCTCATCACGATTAACACACTCGACACCCTGACACTTCGAGCACCAGCTCCCATGACATTTTTGGAAAAAATATCAAATTGTGTCATGATCTTGGCCATGTTGTGGTCCCTCTCTTAGTCTTTCTCAAGCTGCTTTTTGGTCAATTTAAACTTGAGAGGGGAGACCTGATCTTCGCAGGTGTTCCAAGGCCGATTGGTCATGGTCATGCCATCCAAGAGCTGAGCTGCTATCACATAAGGTTGTTGCATCAAACCTCCAGGAGAAAGTTGGTTAGCAACACCCTTATTTACCGAATCAAGACTCCGATAAAAATACTGCAGTAAAACATTGTCGGGTAAACCATGGGTTGGGCATTGTAGCACCAACTTCTTGAATCGCAGCCAAGTCTCATGAATTGGCTCACCCTCCAAATGCTTAAAGCTTTGAATTTTCTCCTGAAGAGTCATCATCTTCGAAGGAGGGAAAAATCAATCTTGAAATGCAGTGACAAGCTCTTCCCACTAAGTGATTGATTCTCATGGCAATTCAATCAACCACTTACAAGCTTCTCCCATTAAAGAAAACGGGAACAACCTCAATCGGACCGACTCTTGGGATATTTTCTTGAAAGAGAACGGTCCGCAAACATCCACAAAGTTTCTAATATGCTCATGGGGATCCTCATGAGCAAGCCCACCAAACAAACCTTTCAATTGCAAAAGTTGCAACATCGTGCTTGTAATATGGAACACAGCGTTCCCTTCCACCAGAGGCAAGCGAATGGCACCAATTCCACCCATAAGATGGAGGTCATTAGCATCGTTGAGGTTGTCAGTGTCATCTTGGTGGCCTACTTGGCTACCATTGCTTCCGTTCACAGTCATACTTTCTGTTTCAAACACAAAAAAGAAAACTAAAACTAAAAGTAAGTAGATTCAACTATAACTAACAAGAACAAAATTCAACTTAACTAAAGAATCTTTACCAACACCACTTCCCGGCAGCGGTGCCATTTTGATTAATGTTTCAAGGACACTTCATCTAATCAATATAATAACCGAACTAAATGAGTTGGGGTTGAATCCCACATGGAGTGGTATATGTTTAAGATTCAAGAGTAAAGTATGAATATGCTCAAGTCAATCATAGGAATAGACATTTACGAGTAAAAACATAATTCAGATTAGGGGTGATACGAATGTCAAATAAGGAGGTTTTGGTTTTAACTATCAGCTACAACAACAGCAAATAACATGAATTTAACAATAATGATACGGGTTCTTAGGATGTGATTGGATTATAGGCTAAGGTAGACAAATGGGTGATTGCAACTGTTAGTAAATAGTTGTAAATCAATGACTAAGCTAGACTTTAGTGGGGATAAACTTTCTCTCGAACAATTTACCCCGAATCAAGTTAGTTTCTCTCGACACCAACAAGAAAGCAAATAAGAACAACCTTTGCTTTAGTCCATTCACTCTCTCGAGTTGAATGTGTGGAAAAGGGTTTAGGATTCACTCTCTCGAGTTGAACCCATGACAACCCAATACCCACAGACCATCAATTCAGTAATCTTGGTTTTAAAACCCCTCTCTCTCGAGCAAGCCAAAAACACGAAGGTAGAATTGCATTTGCAACTACAACCCTTTAAATTAAACGACAATTACTGAATGAAATCACTTCTAAACATCATTTAAACTAACAATTAGCAATACCCACAAGCTAAATCAACCCATAATCACACCCCAAGAATTAGGATTTTAGCTAGACATCATAAAAAGATAGAAATCGTTACCAAATTGTGTTTCCATCAACTGGATAAGATTAATTTTATCTTTACAAATGTCCAAGTTGAAGAATTCAAAGACCCACTTCCAATTTCTCAAAAATGGAAATCTTCAATTCTTCAAAGCTAAGAAAACGTTGTCTCAAAAACTCAGAGTTCAAAACTCCAAAAATTACTTTGATGAATGTTTAGAATAAAATTTGATTCCTAGAAAAAAAAATCCATTCTAAAATTAATATTTGAAAATGTATTTATAGTCGCCAAAAATATGTTGCGAAGGACCATTCGGCCCAGTAAGTCAGGATCGCCGATCCACTCGGCGATCCACCCTTTGGTCAGTTCCCTCGCCTTTTTGCTTTGGCCTACAGCATCCTCCAGTTCTGTAACTTTGGGTGATCCAACACTGCATCGCAGAATCACTTGGCGACACGTCGACGGCTTCTTTCTCTCGCCAAATTGATTTTCTCCTTCAGGACTTGGCACACTGAAACTTTAGGTGAGATAGTGGCCATTCAGCGACTCACCCAATGGACTCGGCGATCACCAGACCTTCTTTTCTTCATTCTTTCAGCTGCTTTGTTCCTTTTTTACAATAGTATCCATGCTTCGTTTTTCAATCCATATACTTGGAAATCAAGGATTTTACATCAGTTATTGGTACAAAACAAGTATTTGAGGACACGCAATCTATCCAAATAAAGCCCTAAATGAGTCCAAGTCATGGACTCATCAGATAGTAGTTGAAGAATTTATATGTATGAGTAGTAATTGATGAACTAATGGTTGTTATTTTGTTGTGGTTTTGTAGTGACTGTGGTAATCTCTCATGTAATGTTGTGAAACTATTTTGATGTTATTGCTTAGACTTATGATTTGTATAAACTTTCATCTTATTCTTTTTAGATTATGATTTGAGTTTCCTTATGATTTCTTAATGAATATGCACACATTAATAAATCTCAAAATAGAACTTGAATAAATATATTGACAAAAAGTTAATTCGAACACATAAAATAACATAAAGATATTCATTACATATCTAAGCATTTCTTTCACTAATTTTTGACATTCAATTACAAAAATAAAATAAAATAATTTGTCCATAACATCCTAATCTCAAAAAAAAATGCAACAAAAAATGATCTTTATAAAAAAATGTACTACCACCATTACTAAACTTGTCATTATTGTGTCTTATCGTTATTTAAAGAAAAATAACTCTTAATTGCTTCAATATTATTCTTTCACTAACAAATGCATTACCCTTCTGTGAAAGACCTTTTGGTGTATAAAAGTAATTTGGTTTAGTCAAACCTCTATCATTATTTAAAAAATGTACTACCACAATCCAATTAATTTTAATTGTCTCTGTCTTTGTACAACTGTAGACTTAAACACTAAAATGCCTCTTGGCCTTTAGGATATGTCACCCTTAACTTCAAGACCAAAATACTCAAAATCAAGTTGACTTAAAGATTAATCAAACATAGAGTGTACAAATGACTTTCTAAAAATGAATTGTCCAAGAAACTTGATGCTCTGTCATGGCTAGATTGTGAAGGTGTCAAGGGAAAATCCTCAACTATAACAATAATTAAGAATTTGAGAGGGATAGGCTCCAGTCTTATAGCATTTGACGATTTGAAGGGTTAGGCTCTACATCTTCTTCATCGATTAGTTTTTTTTGCATCTTGATGAGTTGATATTTTATTGATTCATTAAACTCAAATCCATGAATTATTATCATATTTTAATGCTAATTGAAGGGGTTTTAGGGCCTAGTTCTCACGAATGTAGACATTTATTGAGAAAAAAAACTAATTTTGATGGATTTTAAGTAAAAAGTGACCCTCCAAGTCATTTCAGTGTAAATACTTTCTTTTTATTATTTAGAGCGTTCTTATCTTGACCCCAAGTCATTTATGACATATTGGGACTGACAATTTGGTCACTTGGTCGTTCATTTGGTTTTAATGCAAGTTTCTGTGTTTTGGAGCTTTTAAAACTTGAATGGCTCAATTTGGTCAAAAGTTCATGAAGACGGCCTCATAATTCAATTTTGACAGTTCTGTTAACTCTGTAACGTAGAGTTGTCTAGAACAACCTTTCATGCGAATTGATGTGAGGCCAAAAATACACATTTTTAATCATTATTTGCCTCACATTTATTATTTATATTTTCCCCTTTTTAAGCATGAATTTTATGGAATGTGCTTAAGTGTATTTTATTTGTAGGAGTAAATTGGTGTAAAGTTGAAGGAGTTCGGAGCTAAAACAAATTAAAGATGAAAGGTTGAAGAAGGAAATCAAGCGGACAACTTAATGGATTAACCTTTATAAAATAATATATATGTTGGTCGAAATAAAAATTCGAATTGGAATTGGAATTGAAGTCTGCCACGTGGAAACTTCTGAAAGTACTTGCCAATCAACGAAAAGCGTAGTTTGTGAGGCGGTTACAGTTCACACAGAATCTTACTCCATTTGGTTTTGGACTCAATTATTTTATTTAGGGTTTCCTACATCTATAAATAGTCCATAGAAATAATTATGAGGGAGATCAATCACAGGGCATCAAAGTATAAAGCTGTCAATTCTTTTTAAGGTTCTTTTCTTCTTCTTATTTTCTTAGACATTAGTAGCTAAGGGCCCTTTTTCTAGGGCTGTGGTTGTGGGTAATTATTGAACATCGATTGTTTTTAATTAATTCTTGGTTATCATTGAAGTTACTTTTATATTTTTGTTTTAGTATTTCATGTTTGATCACCATAGAAATAAATCTTTTGTCTATTCTTAAAATCGAGAGACGATAAGGTAGATAGATCAAAGAATATAAAAAGCTTGATCTTCCACTGAGTTGATTTGTGTTTAGGAGTGACGCCCGAATGAACAACTAGCTTGGTTATGAAACATGATGAAATATAAATGCTCGCCAATTAGGACTGCCTATCCACGCTCAACGATGTAGTTAGACAACTAATTGGAGTAGACGACTAGAGGTCGCGAGACCCAACTCATACAATTAACCCTGTAAATCAGTAACTTGATAACCTAAATTATTTCATGCATGAGATGTGATACATGAAACCCTACGCATGCCACAACCCTGGAATTTTCCAAATCATTGTAAGTAATTTTATCATTTTATTCATGTATCCTTTTCTTTTGGAACTCTTAAATAAATAATTAGACTAGTATAATTTAGTAAAAATAGTTAATTGACAAGTCCTTTGGGTTCGATAATCTGATTCTTTTAAGAACCACTATATTACATGCGTGACAACTACACTTGCATGTGCAATTAGGAGCAACACGGATTCCAAGGCTTCCAGAGATAATTTTAAGCCCCTTATGGAATTTGGCTCAAAATGGGGTTGGGTGTGGGATCCATTTTTTATCGAGATTGTTGACACCCAAATTTGGCACTCCACATTTAACTATAATAATAATTATAATAATAATAATAAAATATATATGTTATAAAAAATTTATAGGAATACAAAAAAAGATTTTTAATTATTTATTTGACTTGATAAATTTATTTCATAAATGTTATTTCTTATAAAGATTAAATATATTATATATATCTTACTACTTACCTTCTCATTTTTTTTTTTAAAAAAAATGTTGTTCTTAAGAATTGAATCAATTTTTTGTTCAAATATAATTCCTTTGTCGCAATAGATATTTTGCGTACATTGTTCAAAATTAGAAAGCTTAATTAATTAATGAGTTACTAATTTATCTTAATTTAATTTTAAGAGTGACTAATTTTATCAAATAAGCTAGTCTTCCAAAATAATTATTTTTAATTTAATAAATTATGACTATTTCATAAAGAAGTAGTTAAAATTTAAATGATTTTTCTTTGAGCAATTTTGGCAATCCAAGTCTCCTTAAACTGGTCAATCCGTGTATGCCATGTAGGCGAGCACATGGATTGTGCTTCTTTAGCTAAAATCTTGACCCTACAATCTAATCTAACGGCCTTAATTAATCTACCCTCTTACTAATATATATATATATATATATATATATATAGAATTATTTTTTTCAAACTCTTTATTTTTCTCAACCATCAGATCGAATGATCGAACGGCCCAAATTAAAACCCAAATTATTATTATTATTATTATTATTCATCTTTCCCAAATAGTACAACCCATCAGCCACACTTTTCTTTTTCCCATAACTTTCTCCTTCCCCATACGTTTTCTCTTCCCCAAAATCGCCCATTTCCCATCAAACTCTTTTCCTCTCCTCTCCCATCAATCTCTCTCTCCTTTGCCATCGTTTCTGCCTACAGACCACTGAAAAATGGCAATTTCTGATGGTCTTCAATATATCTCCCCACGCCGTCCATCAATCATATCCTCCTCATGTCAACTTTACATCTCTTCCATCATCTTCTCTGAACCACGGCAGGCCTAAAAATCCACACTACCGCCGCTGCTACGATTGAAAAGGTGAAGAACGTGAAGGACCATCGGATTTGGGATCGTTATCCCCTTAATCCGATGGTTGTAAGATTGGAAGCCTCCCCCAAATTCGACTATAAAATCAGTCCTTTGGTACTCATTCGGGGGGATGGAAGAACAACCGAACAACATTCAAAATAATAATAATTGGGAATCGAAGAACGAACGGAAAAAGAGAGATAGAGCACACTTCAAGCATTAGGTTTCAGAAAATTTGATCTTCTTTCATCTTTCTGTTTTCGATTTTTGAATTCGAGTTCGAGAGTAAGTTTGAAGTTTGAATCTCTTGACGTCAAAGCCCCTGTATGCTGCTCGATCAACGGTATGACTTTCGTTAATCTCTTTACTTTAGTTTGTCTTAATCTAATTTTTTTAACATTGTTGAAAAAATGTAATAGGGCGTCCATTAACAAATTTTGCTGAGACATCTGTGATAAAAAAAAACGAAGAAAGGTTAAGTTTTAATCATGCTTGTATCGGTATATGGATGCCCCATCATTAACGTTAATGTGTTTATCATATTCGAAAACCTGATAAAAATAGGAGAAAAAGATTGTTAGTTTGATGTTATATGAACTTATTGGAGAAATGATTGTTCTTCATCTTGATTTGAGCTCCCTCCATGTGTCTCATCTTCTTGAGTTAGAAGTGAATATACATGTTACAGATGAATTTCTTAAGTTCAGTGGCTGTCCCAAAGAGCTTATTTATGTGTTCAAATAGTTAAGTTTTTTTTTTCTATATTTACATTATTTTGATCTCCATGAAAGATTTGGTATGATTCAAATGAGTTCTCCAGTAACTCTGGTTTTTTTTTGTATCGTGACCTGCTGGAAATTTATTTTATCAAACTATCCAGTGTTATATCAACTTTTGGTTTAGTTGGTCCTTTTCGTATACAGAGAATCAAAGTATAGTTTTTATATTATTATTGAAATGATTGGAAAGGCTGTTTAATTCTCATGTTCTCTTCCAAAAGTACATTTATCTTATTAACATAATAGACTACATATGAGTTATATAGTTAAAGATGACTGGCCTATTTTTGTTACTGTGATTAGCTCGATAAGCGTTAAGTAAATTATGTAGTGTAAAGAATATATTTTGCTCATTCTTAATAGGTCATCACTATAACTACATAGAGTTACACTTACGTCTTGGTAATAATCAAATTTTATTATCTCTCCCAAATAATGAAAGAAGAAACTTTTACATGCTAAAATACTATTTTAGCTAAGTCTTTGATATTCTTGTTTAAGAGAGTATGTTCATATTTGTCTGCCTACTTACATAAATGTACCCTTAAATCAGTTACTAATCTTTATCTCCTTTTCTTTGTTATGTTTCATGTACAACCGGAGGGCTGGAGCTTCTACTTTGGAACTCGTTATTGGCCTAAAATATTAGGCCAACGGTAATTAGGATCACCACAACGGTCGGAGTCTTGCAAATTAGGAGTCTAATATTTCTTAGCCTTCCTCTTTTCAAGTCTTAATTATATTGTTTGGATATATTGGCTAACCTTTACTCTTAAGTTTTGATACATTGCTTGTCCTTTTTTTTATTTTTGAAAGATTATTCATGTGAGACAATATTTGTTTGTTTGTGAATTTAGTTGAAACATTTTTAGAACAAATGATGCAGAAAAAAAAACTATTTTTTTAAGAAATGGGTTAGCATTTTTACCTATAATACTCTTTTTATGCTTTTGTTTTAAGTTGAAGAGAAGGGGCTTATAGTTTAAAGAATTTTCCAACGAAGTTTCAAAGGTTAAAATAATACCAGTGTTTCAAAATTGGGGAAAAGAAATATATATCGAGCTACGCCTTTATCTTAAGGGATAGGAAAACTTATTGTCTAAAACTCTCTACTGAAATTTTAAAAGGGTGAAATAATTTTCATTTAGGTATCTAAGTAGGAAAAAATAAATTCATGAATTGGGACTTCCAAATAAATTTAGAAATACATAAAGGCTAAAATAATATTCATTTAGGCCTGCTCATTGCTTAGGACCTTTAAATATTTTGAAACTAGTTTAAAGGCTCGAATAATTACATTTAGAAATTAATTTAAGGCTAAGATATTTACCCTTTAGAAATACCTATTTTTAAGAAAACAAGTAAGAAAGTAGGCCTATATATTTTTAACAAGAAATAAACATAACTATAGAATGAGTCCTAATAGCTAGGCCTATATTTTTATACTCTTTACATCACCCCTTGTAAAATGTATTGACTATTCTTATTTTTGAATCAAACATTGCTAAAAACATTTCACTCTTGTAACACACTATTTCAAATTTTAGATATGCCAACAGGTTCAGAATACAGGGTATATATATGTACATGTCATACACATAAAGGTATATATTCTATATTTTCTCTATATACTCAATTATATTTTTTATCTACTATCCCGAATGTTATTTATTTATTTTTATAAATTTATTCCTACACTTTACACATATTATTTTACTAAATCTAATCTATCGTTAACTTATCCTTACATGTAAATAAAATAATAAACCTTCACATGTTTTAAACAACTGATATATATATATATATATATATATATATATATACTACACTTTATAATAGACATATTTAAGATCACAAACCTTTATATAATCTTAACATCTAGTATCATTTATTTTTATTTTATTTTTAAAAAAAAAACTCCATTCTATATGTTTTCATTCAAATTACACATCATATGTTACTGTGTATTTACACCCAACTACTATCTTATTTTTATTTCACGTCTTAATAAGACGGCCGATTTTTGCAAATTCAACATCTATGTATTTTTAGGATGAGTTTATTATGATACAACTATTTTTTTACATATGAATTTATTATACATTTAAGTATATTTATTTATTTATTTATTTTTACAATATGATAAAATACTACTATTAAATCTATTTTTAAGACACATATATGTCGTACCTTGTATTTTACTCTTTTCCTAAACTAACCAATTAACTTATCATTGATTTGTAAAGCAAATAAATAAACAAGTTTTTATAATCATATTATCCTAAATTGAGTTTAAGGAATATCTTCGGATAGGCTCTGAGGGGTGCTTAACACCTTCCCCTCGAGTAGCCAAAACCCTTACTCAGAATCTCACTGGTTTCGCAAATCTAAACAGAGTTTACATTTACACATATAAAAAATGGTTTTCCTAATATTTTCCTTAAAATTTAGGTTGCGACTCTAAAACAAACAAAACATTTTTTTCCAAAACCAGAGTGTCAGTCATAATTACGTTGTGAACTATTTCGGCCGGTTCGAAATAGGGTGCAACAGCTTGGCGACTCTGTTGGGGACCTTACTTAGGTTTTAACCTTAGAAAAACTCAATTTAGGAACAACATTTGTGATTACATGTTTATTTTTTCAGCTTGTTGTTGATATATTGCTTTGGCTGAAAGGTCGCAAGTGAAATCCAAGCTTGTGTTCTTTATTTGTTTTAAGACACTACTTGTTACTGCTTTTCCTACATTGTCATTTGCACATTCTATCGAGTCTTGGTCGTACATGCACACACTGTACACGCGAGGGGTGTTCCTGCACTCCTCCGAAACTCTCTTTGGATTCCTTAGTTTCAGAGTTGGTGCAATTAAGATGGTGCACCTTCTCGCAATTACTCAGTCTCACTCTCAATCATATAGGAAAAAATCTTGCTCTTAAAAAATAGGTCATGTTGCATAGCCTTAGGCAAGACAATAAACGGTATTGTCATTGCATTTAGGAAACCACCCAAATGTCAATGAGTTTCTTCTTTAAAACTCAACGACATAAACTTTATGTGAAATTGATATAAATTATCCAAACTTTAACACTTAACAGATTTGGAGTAAATAAACTCATTACACCCTTTACCTCTTTTCAGATGAACCTCAACCAAGACTTACCAGATATCCAAATGGTCGTTTCAACGCCCCACGTTCTACAGAATTGGTGGCAAAATATCTGCAGGATACACGGGGTAGAGATTCAAGGGCATTTAGGAGCATTATTGTCGCTTCTGGGGACACAATGCGATAAAGTCTTTGTCACTCAGCTAATGGGGTTTTGGGAACCAAGCACCGTAACTTTCAAATTCCTGGATTTTGAGGTCACTCCCACACTAGAGGAGATCAGTAGTCTTATCGAACTGCCGATTAGAAGGAGGCTGTCGGTGATCCCCTCAACTATTTGTACAGGTGACTTCCTAAGTCTCTTGGATTTGCACATATTTCGGTCATTGAGATATGTGGACGACGGGCATGTTGCGTTGGACTATCTCTTTCAGAGGTTTGGGCGTTCGGAAGGTTACTATGAATATCAGCGTGAATTTTAATGCACTCACGGAGCACGGGAGTATATGAGGCCAAGAGTATTCGTTATGGCTTTTTTAGGAGTTATGGTGTTCTCGATAAGGTCTAATTCTATCGACATCAACATATTGTCGATGGTTATAAGCATCTTCAACGATCCACAAAGATTTACTTTGGTGCCTATGATCCTCGCCGAAGTTCTTCGTTCAATGACAGCCTGCATTAGGGGACAAAATTTCTTCAGAGGATGCAGTATATTGCTACAGATTTGGGCAAGGGAACATTTCTATCGACGTGATCCCCAAATGGATTATTACATAGGTGCTCCTAACAAGATCGAAAGCCACGAAGATCATCTCCAAAATTGGGTGGGTGTGCCGATAGGAAAGGAAGAATGGCGCACATTTTTTAACAACATCATGGGAGACGCCATCCAATGGAAGTTCTCTTGGGTAACAGGATTGGCGTTTGCAAGGACTTGGTACTTTTTCTTTATAGAGTTAATCGGGCTCAGAGGCATCCAACCATATGCACCTCTTCGGGTTATGCGGCAGTTTGGAGTTATCCAAGACATTCCGCTATGGTTAATAATGGGATCACATGAAGATGCATTCACTTCAGTCTCGCTGGAACGGATAAGAAATATACAAGCCGAGTGGGAATCCATAATCGATTTAGAAATAGGAGAAAAAAGATGGTGTACACCAAAGTATTACGCTTGGCGGAATATCGTGAGTCATATGTCTCGTCCAAGCGCACACGGACATTGGGGGTTTGTAGACAGACAACAAGTTGATTGGATTAGAGAATCGGTGCTTCTTCGCATGGGGTTCACTAAACCCATGTACAATCAGATAGTTTCGGGATCCATCGATTACTTAACCCAGGAAAAAGACCCAGAAGAAGACCCAGAAGAGGATCCTGAAGAGGACCCAGAAGAAGATCCTGAAGAGGACCCAGAAGAAAATCCTGAAGAAAACCCAGAAGAGGACCCAGAAGAAAAAGTGTGGGAAGATCACATGAAGGTTTCTGAGATGGGTTCTAACGTCTATGACCCAAGAGATGGAGGGGTTATAGACATATCATCCGAGCATGGCTCTGAAGAGTCTCCAGAGTATCACCCGGGTCCTTACTATGATGTGGATGATAATGAGGATGATGCTCCAACTTGGCCGTAAATCATCTTTCTTCTTTGAATTCCCTCATAAGTTCCTCAAAAGGCCGTATGACCTATCCCTCTTGTATGCCTTATGGCCACCCATGTACTTTCATTTCTTTGACCTCTGACCGCCTACATCGTTGTAATAGCCAAACCTTAATCAATGAAGTTATGTTTGCTCCAAATCTAAAATGTGTTTAAATGGATCATTTATTATCAAACTAATTGCAACGTAGGCCTACCTCAGGCAAAAAGAGGTTCTATATTAGGACGCGCTCTGAATGTCGTCGAATTGGCGTATATATGTGTTACATCTACTTATTTGTTACAGCTTTCAATATTTTCCAAACTAACATAGTTTCCTTTTTTTTCTTTATTTTCTTTTCTTTTTCGTCATTTATCCCCAAAAGTACGTTGATTTGTGTCGACTTGCAAAATGGCTGACTCACGATACAACATTCGATCAAAGAGAAAGATGACTGATAAAGACGACTTCAACGCTGCTGCAAACATAATGATACCTATTGAGAACCCCGAAGGTTCTCGAAACATGATGGACATCCAAAATGAAAAGAAAATGGCTCATATGGAGCAAGAACTTGAGATCTTGAGGGAAGAATTACGCCAAGTGCGAGACTTGGCCAAACTATCGGCTACCACTTTCCTTACTTTCAAGACGCCTATCTACTTCGCAAAAGCTGACTTGCCAAATCAGCCAGAACAAACTCAACGCGCTCCTACTCATGGTCAAGTACCACCAGCTTCTCCAACCACAGTCAGGACCATTCCCGACCTTTCCAACCGCGACCCTACCATGCCTACAATGCAGCAGATACTTGGGGCACATCTCGCCGCTCTATATGAGCCACATGTTCCACCCGTATATGTCGTTGGGGCTCCTACATTCACTATGCCAACTGTGGTTAATGTCTCATACGAGGTCGATCAATATGAAGAAATGGAGAAAGATGCTCAGTTGAAAGAAGATGCGTCGATAAATGCCCAGCTTCAGGGTCTAAGAAAAGCATTGAAAAGCTTACAAGTCACTCGAGGGACAGAGAGTCTGGATTATGATGACTTGTGCATCCATCCTGACATTGACATGCCGATAGGGTACAAACCACCGAAGTTTGACATGTTCGATGGAAAGGGTGACCCTCACGCACATTTAAGGGCATATTGTGACAAGTTAGTCGGTGTAGGGAGAAATGAGAAGTTGAGGATGAAGTTGTTCATTCGGAGTCTGTCTGGAGAAGCATTAACCTGGTATACCCGCCAAGACCCTCGAAAATGGCGTGACTGGCAGGAAATGGCCGAGGACTTCATGACTCGTTTCAAATTCAATACTGAAATTACTGCTGACAGATTCTCATTGGCCAATATACAGAAGAAGCCATCTGAGAATTTCCAGGAATATGCACGACGTTGGAGAACTGAGGCCGCGAGGGTGCAACCACCACTAGATGAGAGTGAGCTCTCGAAGTACTTTATTCGAGCTCAAGAAGGTATCTACTTTGACAAGATGATGTCAATGAAGGGTCAGAAGTTTGCAGAATTGGTCAAGATGGGAGACTTTATAGAGGAGGGTGTTAAATCTGGGAAGATTCAGTCTATGGTCGCATTGCAAGCTGCAAGTAGGGCTATACAATCGGGTTCCATTGGCGGCAACAAAAAGAAAAGGGAGGATTTTTCAGCTGTCACTTACCAACCAGGACGACCATCTCACCGATACCCCAATAATCCCCAAATCGATACGCATACTTCATACGTCCCAGTGTATAATACCCAACCACACTATAACCCACCCCGAGCACCAGCATACCAAAACCCTCCAAGACCATATGTCCCTGTCCAAGCACCAATTCACCAAAATAGACCAGCATATGCACCGAGACCACGTCCAAATCCTAAAGCTAGAAATGCTCGCGCTTACACACCGATTGCTGAACCCTATGCTCTATTGTTTGAGAGGTTGAGGACAGTGGGAGTGCTGCAACCAATTGAAGGAAAACTTCTTAATCTAATCCCTCGTAATTTTGATGGGAACAAGAGATGTGCTTACCACTCGGGAGTCCAGGGACACGACACAGAAGATTGTTATGGTTTGAAGAACCAGATCGAGTCTTTGATCAGGAGAGGAGTAACCAAATGCACTCCAGCACCTCCCAATGTGAACAACAATCCCTTGCCAAACCATGAGAATCGAGAAGTCAACATGGTTACTCTGGATGACCAATATGGGACCCCTGACTATCCAAACATAGATGAAGCGGATGCCATGACATCTTTGGCGCAACCTGTTATCACTGTTCAACTATGGGAACCTCTGACTGTCCAAACATATCTCCCAAGAGTTGTAGTGACCACTCTAGTTGCTAAGAAGCCTGAGTATGACACCAAAGCAGTCCCTTGGGACTATCGAGCAAGTGTCAAGGGCAAGATAATCGACACTGCCGTGGCTCAAGGGATGACTAGGTCGGGGAGGTGCTATGCCCCATAGGACCTAAATCAAAGAGTTCTCGGAAAAAAACAGAATCCAAAGAAGAACGTTACCGATGCCGAAGCCGCAGAGTTTTGGAAGAAGATGCAGTCTAAAGACTATTCGGTTGAAGAACAACTGAAGAAGACGCTAGCCCACATATCCATTTGGTCTTTGCTTATGAGTTCTGAAGCTCATAGGAATGCTTTGATGGAGGTGTTAAGCGAAGTGATAATTCCAAAAAAGACCACAAGTGAGACCTTAGCTGCAACGATTGGAAGAATAGTGGAAGCTAACAAGATTTCTTTCCACGATGATGAGTTGCCTGCAGAAGGGGCTGGTCACAACAAAGCGCTTCACATCGCAGTCAAATATTGTGATAAAATTGCGACTCGAGTTTTAATTGATGGTGGTTCTGGATGCAACATCTTTTCTTTCACCACTTTGAGAGATTTAGGCATTAATATGGGAGAGATAAGGGAAACTCGTGTGAAAGTTAGAGCTTTTGATGGAGTGCAAAAAAGTGTCATCGGAGAGATCTATCTCACATTACAGGTGGGGCCGACTGAATTCCCCATTCTATTTCAAGTGATGGATGTATCATCCAACTACAACATGTTGTTGGGAAGACCATGGGTTTACATGGCAAAAGTGATTCCTTCCACTCTTCATCAATGTGTAAAGTTTGAGTGGCGTCACACAGAAGTTACCATCCACGGAGAACTCAGTCACCCCATTCATTCTGTTAATTCTATCCCAGTCACCGACGAGTTAGACGGAGCCACTTTTCACACTTTGGAAATCATGCAAGCTATAAGGGTCAATGAGGGAGCAGAGCCCGGAGATACCAAATTGTCAAGTGCAGTAAAAATGGTTGCGTCAGAAATGTTGAAGTATGGATATCAGCCTAAGAATGGACTTGGACCTAAGTCCAATGGCATAGTTGAGCCGATCCAGCTGAAGCATCAGAGAGGCACCAACGGACTAGGATATGAGCCTGCCTCGGGAAGAGACTGTCATGGGTCAAGCGATACATTCTTCGTACCAGAACAATCTTCTATTCCAGATCAAGCTAGCGTTGATGACATCATAGAAGGAATAGGCAATTTGTTTGTGGCCATGGCTGGAGAAGAGGAAGGGATAAATCTCAACAAGTTGACCATTATAATGCCGAACCTGGAAAAATCTTGCAGAATTAGACCACCAGCCCGTCCCTGTTTCAACCAGAGTCCTAGTAGTGTGGAAAAGTAGTCTTAATTTTAAATTCGCATGATCAAATTGAGGCTTGAATCATGCCTAATCTTTTGTTGCATGCCTCTTCCAAAAAGCTAGAATGCTTTGAAATAAAAAGTCTTTATTTTCTTTAAAAAATTTCCCATTATTTTAAATATATATTTATCTTTACTTACCTTTTGAACTTTTTAGCACTCATATTAATAAAAGTCCTCGTTCAACGGTTATGACATGTAACGAATCAACCGAGCAAGGTGAAAATGATGAGCAAGATCACGAGGAGTATGATGAAAGCATGATGCCTGAAAATCTGCCACATGAGATTGAGCAGGTTGAAAGTCAGAAGAAACCCAATATGGATGAAACAGAGGTTGTCAACTTAGGAGATGAGGAAATCATGAAGGAGACACGAGTCAGCATACATTTGGAGGCTGAAAGAAAGCAAGAGTTAATAGAATTGCTTAAGCAGTATGTTGACGTATTTGCTTGGTCTTATGATGACATGCCAGGATTAAGCACCGATATTGTCTCGCACAAATTACCGACTGATCCAACTTGTCTACCTTTTAAGCAAAAAACAAGAAAATTCAAGCCAGAATTGAGCTTAAGGATTAAGGAGGAGGTAACTAAGAAAATTAAGGCGAACATTGTAAGGGTCACAAATTACCCCACATGGTTAGCCAATATTGTGCATGTACCAAAAAAGGATGGAAAGATCAGAATATGTGTGGACTATCGAGATCTCAATAGGGCCAGTCCTAAGGATGATTTCCCTCTTCCAAATATTCATATACTCATCGATAATTGTGCAAAATATGAGTTACAATCATTTGTCGATTGCTTTGCAGGATATCACTAAATCCTGATGGATGAAGATGATGCAGAGAAGACAACGTTTATCACTCCATGGGGAGTGTATTGCTACAGAGTAATGTCATTTGGTCTCAAAAATGTTGGTGCAACCTACATGAGGGCCATGACTACCCTTTTTCACGATATGATCCACAAGGAAATTGAAGTGTACGTGGATGATGTCGTTATCAAATCCAAAAGAAGTTCAGACCACCTGGATGACTTACGAAAGTTCTTCGAGAGGTTGCATAAGTATAATCTGAAATTGAATCCAACAAAGTGTGCATTTGGAGTACCCGCGGGAAAACTATTGGGATTCATCGTTAGTAGGAAAGGCATAGAGTTGGATCCATCAAAAATAAAGGCAATCTAAGAGCTACCTCCACCCAAGACCAGGAAAGACGTGATGAGTTTCTTGGGAAGACTGAATTACATCAGTCGGTTCATAGCTCAATCTATAGTGATCTGCAAACCCATATTCAACTTACTGAAGAAGGATGCTGCCATAAAATAGACAGAGGAATGCCAAAGGGCTTTCGATAGAATCAAAGAATACTTGTCCAACCCACTAGTATTGGTACCACCAGAGCCTGGAAAGCCATTGTTATTGTATCTATATGTCATGGATAATGCATTTGGATGTGTATTGGGGCAGCATGATGAGACAGGTAGAAGAGAGCAAGCTATTTACTATTTGAGCAAGAAGTTCACACCATACGAGGCAAGATACACGTTGTTGGAACGAACATGTTGCGCTTTGACTTGGATTGCACAAAAATTTAGGCATTACATGTCTGCATACATCACGTACTTGATCTCAAGAATGGATCCACTAAAGTACATCTTTCAGAAGCCCATGCCTACGGGCAAACTTGCGAAATGGAAAATTTTGTTGAGTGAGTTTGATATTATGTATGTGACACAGAAGGCTATCAAAGGACAAGCCCTGGCTGATCACCTCGCAGAAAACCCGGTGGACCAGGAATACAAGCCACTCACGACGTACTTCCCTGATGAAGAGGTTTTTTTTGTAGGAGAAGACATATCAGAGTCATATGATGGATGGAGAATATTCTTTGATAGAGCATCAAACTCTATTAGAGTTGGAATAGGAGCAATCCTAATTTCGGAAACAGGTCAATATTACCCGATCTCAGCCAAGATCAGGTTCTATTGTACCAACAACATAGCGGAATATGAAGCTTGTATTCTTGGACTCAGGATGGCCATCGACATGAACATCAAGGAACTCTTGGTGATAAGAGATTCCGACTTATTAGTTCACCAGGTGCAAGGAGAATGGACCACTAAGAATGTCAAGATCCTGCCTTATCTGCATTACATTAAAGATTTCAGTAGGAGATTCACAAGGATTGAGTTCAAGCATGTCCCTCGAGCTCAAAATGAGTTTGTCAATGCTTTGGCAACATTGTCCTCGATGATTCAACACCCAGACAAGAATTACATCGACCCTATCGATATAGAGATACATGATCAACATGCATATTGTTTTCATGTAGATGAGGAACTGGATGGAAAACCCTAGTACTATGACATCAGAAGATTGATAGAAGCACGAGAATATCCTGAAAATTCCACAAGCAACCAGAAGCGGACTTTGAGGAGGATGGCCAATCATTCCTTCCTTAACGGAGAAATCCTGTATAGGAGAACTTCCAATATAGGATTGCTAAGGTGCGTCGACGCCGCAAAAGCGACAAGGCTTTTGGAAAAAATACATGCAGGAACATGTGGACCTTACATAAATGGGTTCACTTTGGCAAAAAAGATTCTAAGAGCCGGATATTTTTGGATGACCATGGAGAGAGATAGCATCCGGTATGTGCAAAAGTGTCATCAGTGTCAAGTGCATGGAGATTTTATACGGGTTCCACCGAATGAGCTCAATGTGATGGGTTCCCCTTGGCCATTTGCCACTTGGGGCATGGATGTTATTGGACCCATAGAGCCTCCCGCGTCAAATGGACATCGTTTCATCCTGGTGGCTATCAATTATTTCACGAAATGGGTCGAAGCTTCGACATACAAGGCAGTAACAAAGAAGGTAGTGGCAGACTTTGTTCGCAATAACATAGTTTGTCGGTTTGGAATTCCGGAATCAATCATCACAGACAATGCAGCCAACCTCAACAGCGATCTTATGAAGGAAACTTGTGAAAGGTTCAAGATTGCTCATCGAAATTCCACGGTCTACCGGCCACAGATGAATGGAGCAGTTGAGGCTGCAAATAAGAATATCAAGAAGATTTTAAGGAAGATAGTAGACAGTCATAGGCAATGGCATGAGAAGCTACCATATGCTTTGCTCGGTTATCGCACCACAATCAGAACATCAACTGGGGCAACTTCTTATATGTTGGTTTATGGTTCAGAAGCAGTAATACCTGCTGAGGTGGAAATACCATCTTTAAGGATTATCCAAGAGGTTGGTCTCGACGATGCAGAATGGATACGTAGCAGGCATGAACAATTGATGCTCATCGATGAAAAGAGGATAGACGCGGTTTGTTATGGCCAACTCTATTAGAACAGAATGACCAAAGCCTTCAACAAAAAAGTCAGACTTCGACAGTTCACACCGGGGCAGTTCGTATTGAAGAAGATCTTTCCTCAACAAGGAGAAGCCAAAGGGAAATTTGCACCAAATTGGCAAGGACACTACATGGTTCATAGAGTGCTCTCAGGAGGAGCGGTAATCTTAGCAGAAATGGAAGGCAGAGTAAGCACAAAGCTAATCAATTCAGACGCCATCAAGAAATACTACATCTGAAGACCTCAAGATTAGCGCTTATTTTGTGTACTTTTGCATTTTTCAATGTAACAGAACTACATCTAGACCTGACTTACCACGGCGGGGTACGTAGGCAACCCACATCGGATCCGGTCTCTCTTAGAAAACCCAAAATCATCATTTCCATGTATTTTGAACTATCCTGACCTGATTCCGCTTGGATACGTAGGCAGCCTGAGTCAGGCCCGGTCATTGCATTTCATATTTTTCACTTTCCTTTTGTAATCTGAACTACGTCCTGACCTGATTCTTCTTGGATACGTAGGCAGCCTGAGTCAGGCCCGGTCATTGCATTTCATATTTTTCACTTTCCTCTTGTATTCGAACTACGTTACGACCTGATTCCACTTGGATACATAGGCAGCTTGAGTCAAGATCGGTCATTGCATTACATACTTCTATTTCTCCTACTTGTATCCGAACTACGTTAAGATCTGATACCTACCTTGGGGATACGTAGGCAGCTTGAGTCAGGCTCGATCGATGCATTGCATAATTTATTTATTATTTTTTTTTTCTCTCTTTACTTACCCTTATGAAACACTTCCTCATAGTTAGCGTAACCTCGGAATGTTGAAGAATATTAATCGTCGCAGTGTCTGCAAAAGAGCTAGGAAAGCTTCATCAAAAGGGTAAAAGCTACAGGAGGACTACATTGGATATAGTCAACAAAATGGAAAGCTCGATGGACCTCGGAACATGTCATAATCTAAAAACTCTGGAGAATTACAATCTATACATATATATATATATACACACACATGATATACGTAATATACGTAATATACTTATTTTCTAGAAAAACAAGCTAATTCTTTTCAAAAATATTTTTTCCACTCATCCACCTACCAAGTCTCTAGGTTAAGAAACTATGTGCGGTACTGACGAGGTGTCGAAGGATTCTAATGACAAGGTTTCAGTCCGCGAGTCGATACAAATCAACACCCCCTCCCAAACTAAAAAATTTCTTTGAGTGCAGGAACACTTGAATCAAGAAAATAACATCAAGTCTAGGGGGACGACCAGAAACGCCATTTGACTTCTCATAATCATGAGACAAAATACTCTTTCTCTACTTCATTTCCTGGAAATACTTCAACTTGCATCTCATGACTAAAATATATTTTGTTTAAATCTTTGCAGCAACGCTCAAGATCTAGATCAAGTGCCAAAGAAAGAGGATCCTTGTAGGAAAATAGGATAGTTGGCTTTCTTTCAAAATAACTCCACCAACTAGAGCTTGTAATCTGACCTCATCAACAACTCCGCCAATCGGAGACCACCGTCTGACAGCGCTAAACTCCACAAGTATGTGGTTGTACATAGCAAATGTCACTCAAACTCCACCGATCGGAGGCTACACATAGCAAACATTGTCAAACTCCGCCAATCGGAGGCTACACATAGCAAACATTGTCAAACTCCGCCAACCGGAGGCTGTACATAGCAAATGTCATCAAACTCCGCCAACCGGAGGCTGTACACAGCAAAGATCGATCGAATTCCGCCAATCGGAGCCTGTATATAAGCAAAGAAGCAACACTCCGTCAATCGGAGACTAACATTGTAGCGATGTCACCGAGGCTCCACCGACTGGGGGCATGCAAGCATAGCGATGCTGTCATATGCTAACAATAATATTTTACATTACAAGTTTTACACAGTCGGATCCAGGCTTTTACATTGCCACAGCCCCGCCAGCAGGAGGCTTTACATTACTAGCTTTACACAGCCAGATACAGGCTTTTACATTACAACAGCCCCACCAGCCGGAGGCTTTACATTACAAGCTTTACACAGCCGAATACAGGCTTTTACATTACAACAGCCCCGCCAGTCGGAGGCTTTGCATTACAAGCTTTACACAGCCAGATACAGGCTTTTACATTACAACATCCCCGCCAGTCGGAGGCTTTACATTACAAGTTTTATACAGCCAGATGCAGGCTTTTACATTACAACAGCACCGCCAGTCGAGGGCCTCTACATTACAAGTTACTTTACCTACATCACACTCACAACACAAAAAGAGACGTCAACAGTCGTCTGAAGATCTACACTCTACTCTTTACATTACTATTCAATTTATAATTTTTGAACCGCAACAGGTGCTTTTCACCCTTTTACATGTTTTGCAGGGCAAAGCATCAAAACGAGGAATTTTATCTAATCAGCAAACTAGGGCAAGTTAGTGCAATGTCAAGCATCACTAGCTACGTCAAGGATTCACTTTCAAAACTCAACTCAACTCAATTTTCAGAAGTTCAGATTTAAATTTCATATAGCTCTTCCATGTCTCAGTTCATTGTAACTCGACACTGGGGCACCCTTTGAAAATTCATCTATCTACCATGAGTCTTCAATAGAAATTGCTATGGAGCATTTCTCATTCAAGTCTCTTTAGAACTGTATTTCATCCCTCTATTCGTGCTAATCTCTTCATACCTCACCATCGAAAGATTTCAGTATTATCATAATTCAATACTGGGGCAAATTTTTTTTATAAAATTTGCTATGTTCTCGAACTACATGTGGCCTTATTTCTCATGAAACCTAAGATATGTAGGCAGCTCGAAAGCCAGAGTTCGGTCATAACTCCATAAGCATCCTTGCCAAGTTATTGCTCAAAGTGTGTTTTGGTGGGTCGCCTAAAATTGGATTGTGTCAATATTTCTTTGTCCACGTCTTCTTTACTCTCTTCCATGGACAAAGAAAGGGGCAAGCTGTTGACACCCAATTTTGGCTCTCCTATAATAATAATTATAATAATATTAATAAAATATATACGTTATGAAATTTTTATAGGAATACAAAAAAAGATTTTTAATTATTTATTTGACTTGATAAATTTATTTCATAAATGTTATTTCTTATAAAGATTAAATATACTATATATATCTTACTACTTACCTTCTCCTTTTTCCAAAAAATAAAAATAAATGTTGTTCTTAAGACTTGAATCTATTTTTTGTTCAAATATAATTCCTTTGTCGCAATTGATATTTTTCGTACGTTGTTCAAAATTAGAAAGTTTAATTAATTAATGAGTTACTAATTTATCTTAATTTAATTTTAAGAGTGACTAATTTTATCAAATAAGCTAGTCTTGCAAAATAATTATTTTTAATTTAATAAATTATGACTATTTCATAAAGAAGTAGTTAAAATTTAAATGATTTTTCTTTGAGCAATTTTGGCAATTCAAGTCTCCTTAAACTGGCCAATCCGTGTATGCCATGTAGGCGAGCACATGGATTGTGCTTCTTTAGCTAAAATCTTGACCCTACAATCTAATCTAACAGCCTTAATTAATCTACCCTCTTACTAATATATATATATATATATATAGAATTATATTTTTAAAACTCTTTATTTTTCTCAACCGTCCGATCGGACGACCCAAATTAAAACCCAAATTATTATTATTATTATTATTATTCATCTTTCCCAAATAGTACAACCCATCAGCCACACTTTTCTTTTTCCCATAACTTTCTCCTTCCCCATACGTTTTCTCTTCCCCAAAATCGCCCATTTCCCATCAAACTCTTTTCCTCTCCCCTCTCATCGATCTCTCTCTCCTCTCCCATCATTTCTGCCTACAGACCACCGGAAAATGGCTTCACAAGAGAGCACCAGGTCGTAACACCGGAAGACTGCGCCGTTATTAGTTATTATTTTTCCGATGGTCTTCAATATTTCTCCCCACGCCGTCCATCAATCATATCCTCCTCATGTCAACTTTACATCTCTTCCATCATCTTCTCTGAACTACGGCAGGCCTAAAAAGCCACACTACCGCCGCTGCTATGACTGAAAAGGTGAAGAACGTGAAGGACCATCGGATTTGGGATCGTTATCCTCTTAATCCGATGGTTGTAAGATTGGAAGCCTCCCCCAAATTCGACTATAAAATCAGTCCTTTGGTTCTCATTCAGGGGGATGGAAGAACAACATAACAACATTCAAAAAAAATTGGAAATCAAAGAACGAACGGAAAAAGAGAGATAGAGCACACTTCAAGCAAAAGGTTTCAGAAAATTTGATCTTCTTTCATCTTTCTGTTTTCGATTGTTGAATTCGAGTTCGAGGGTAAGTTTGAAGTTGGAATCTCTTGACGTCAAAGCCCCAGTTTGCTGCTTGATAAATGGTACGACTTTCGTTAATCTCTTTACTTTATTTTGTCTTAATGTAATTTTTGAACATTGTTGAAAAAATGTAATAGGGCATCCATTAACAGATTTTGCTGAGACATCTTTGATAAAAAAAAAAATGAAGAAAGGTTAAGTTTTAATCATGCTTGTATCGGTATTTGGATGCCCCATCATTAACGTTAATGTATTTATCATATTCAAAAACCTAATAAAAATAGGAGAAGAAGACTGTTAGTTTGATGTTATATGAACTTATTGGAGAATTGATTGTTCTTCATCTTGATTTGAGCCCCCTCCATGTGTCTCATCTTCTTGAGTTAGAAGTGAATATACATGTTGCAGATGAATTTCTTAAGTTCAGTGGTTGCCCCAAAGAGCTTATTTGTGTGTTCAAATAGTTAAGTTTTTTTTTCTATATTTACATTATTTTGATCTCCATGAAAGATTTGGTATGATTCAAATGAGTTCTCCAGTAACTCTGTTTTTTTTTGTATTGTGAGCTACTGGGAATTTATTTTGTCAAACTATCCAGTGTTATATCAACTTTTGATTTAGTTGGTCCTTTTCGTATACAGAGAATCAAAGTATAGTTTTCATATTATTATTGAAATGATTGGAAAGGTTGCTTAATTCTCATGTTCTCTTCCAAAAGTACATTTATCTTATTAACATAATAGACTACATATGAGTTATATAGTTAAAGATGACTGGCCTATTTTTGTTACCGTGATTAGCTCGATAAGCGTTAAGTAAATTATGTAGTGTAAAGAATATATTTTGCTCATTCTTAATAGGTCATCACTATAACTACATAGAGTTACACTTACGTCTTGGTAACAATCGAATTTCATTATCTCTCCCAAATAATGAAAGAAAAAACTTTTACATGTTAAAATATTATTTTAGCTAAGTCTTTGATATTCTTGTTTAAGAGAGTATGTTCATATTTGTCTGCCTACTTACATAAATGTACCCTTGAATCAGTTACTAATCTTTATCTCCTTTTCTTTGTTATGTTTCATGTACAATCGGAGGGCTGGAGTTTCTACTTTGAACTCGTTATTGGCCTAAAATATTAGGCCAACAGCAATTAGGATCATCACAACGCTCGGAGTCTCGCAAATTAGGAGTCTACTATTTCTTAGCCTTCCTCTTTTCGAGTCTTAATTATATTGTTTGGATATATTGGCTAACCTTTACTCTTTAAGTTTTGATACATTGCTTGTCCTTTTTTTTATTTTTGAAAGATTATTCATGTGAGTCAATATTTGTTTGTTTGTGAATTTAGTTGAAACATTTTTAGAACAAATGATGCAGAAAAAAAAACTATTTTTTTAAGAAATGAGTTAGCATTTTTACCTATAATACTCTTTTTATGTTTTTGTTTTAAGTTGAAGAGAAGGGGCTTATAGTTTAAGAATTTTCCTATGAAGTTTCAAAGGTTAAAATAATACTAGTGTTTCAAAATTGGGGAAAAGAAATAGATATCGACTTAGGCCTTTATCTTAAGGGATAGGAAAACTTATTGTCTAAAACTCTCTACTGAAATTTTAAAAGGGTGAAATAATTTTCATTTAGGTATCTAAGTACGAAAAAATAAAATTCATGAATTGGGACTCCCAAATAAATTTAGAAATACATAAAGGCTAAAATAATATTCATTTAGGCCTGCTCATCGCTTAGGACCTTTAAATATTTTGAAACTAGTTTAAAGGCTTGAATAATTACATTTAGAAATTAATTTAAGGCTAAGATATTTACCCTTTAGAAATACCTATTTTTAAGAAAACAAGTAAGAAAGTAGGCCTATATATTTTTAACAAGAAATAAACATAACTATAAAATGAGTCCTAATAGCTAGGCCTATATTTTTATACTCTTTACATCACCCCTTGTAAAATGTATTGACTATTCTTATTTTTGAATCAAACATTGCTAAAAACATTTCACTCTTGTAACACACTATTTCAAATTTTAGATATGTCAACAGGTTCAGAATACAAGGAATATACATGTACATGTCATACACATTAAGGTATATATTCTATCTTTTCTCTACATAATCAATTATATTTTTTATCTACTATCCCGAATGTTATTTATTTATTTTTATAAATTTATTCCTATACTTTACACATATTATTTTACTAAATCTAATCTATCGTTAACTTATCCTTACATGTAATAAAATAATAAACCTTCACATGTTTTAAACAACTTATATATATATATATATACTACACTTTATAATAGATATATTTAAGATCACAAACCTTTATATAATCTTAACATCTAGTATCATTTATTTTTATTTTATTTTTAAAAAAAAAAAAAACTCCATTCTATATATTTTCATTCAAATTACACATCATATATTACTATGTATTTACACCCAACTACTATCTTATTTTTATTTCACGTCTTAATAAGACGGCCGATTTTTGCAAATTCAACATCTATGTATTTTTAGGATGAGTTTATTATGATACAACTATTTTTTTTACATATGAATTTATTATACATTTAAGTATATTTATTTATTTATTTATTTTTACAATATGATAAAATACTACTATTAAATCTATTTTTAAGACACATATATGTCGTACCTTGTATTTTACTCTTTTCCTAAACTAACCAATTAACTTATCATTGATTTGTAAAGAAAATAAATAAACAAGTTTTTCTAATCATATTATCCTAAATTGAGTTTAAGGACTATCTTCGGATAGGCTCTGAGGGGTGCTTAACACCTTCCCCTAGAGTAGCCAAAATCCTTACTTAGAATCTCACTGGTTTCGCATATCTAAACAGAGTTTACATTTACACATATAAAAAATGGTTTTCCTAATATTTTCCTTAAAATTTAGGCGGCGACTCTAAAACAAACAAAATATTTTTTTCCAAAACCAGAGTGTCAGTCATAATTACGTTGTGAACTGTTTCGGCCGGTTCAAAATAGGGTGTGACAGAGATGACCTCAATTGGAAGTTTTGACTACTTTGTTGAATCTAGTAAGTTGAATTTGGTGGGGTTGCATAGTTTATTTACACGCATGAGGTTTCGAATGAATTCTGAGCACCCCATCAGAGATTTTGTCATAGACTAAAACCGCTGATATGCATCAACTTGTGTAGGACCATTTTATCCTTCGCATTCACAAGGCCTTTGGACCTATTTGTGAAATCCAGGTTTCTTGGTTTCCGCAATCACGAGGCTTGGCCACCTTCGTGAAGGCTGGTTTGGTTAACCCTTCGTGTTTGCGAGCCTCTTGCCGCAATCGTGGTGCCCTGAATTTTTACCCTCCACATTCGTATGGCCTTCATTGCATTCGCGTAGACCATTTTTTCGAAACTACTCGATCACGGGCCCTCCAGGTTGCAATCGCGATTGGTCATGTTGTCTAGTCTTTTAAAGAAAGGCTAGACCTCCAATTAACTTTGAATTTAAATATTCAAACTTGAATTGTGGGAGTTTTGGAAGTCTAATTGAGGTGATTCAGAGCCTGAAGTGATTAGGGAGCTTAGGGCTACACGCCAGTATTCAGGGAGTGTTGGAGATCATCTATTTGAGGTAAATTCCGCCCAGAAGAGGATTTTGTCTCTCTTTAATCCCTTTTTATTGATGAAAATTATGCATGTGTTGGTTGTGGGATACTTCGAGCCCCTAATTGTGTTCTGGTTTGGGATACAAGTTCAGGAATCTAATTAGAACCTTTTAACAAAGTTAATTTTGAAATTTTTGGCATGGGTCATACATTTTTTGTTGTGACTCCAATTTGGGTTTGTCTTTGTTTTATGTATTTTTGGTGTCTAAATAACCGTATTAACATTGTGATTCTATTTTTGATAGCGTTGGAGTATTTGGAGGCCGTTCGGAAAGGAAAAGCTCTAGAATAGAGTTTTGAAGCATGTGCAGTGTAGCTTAAGTTAGGATATGCCTTCCCTTTCCTTAGATTAAGTTTGATCATGTAAATGTACATTTATTTGTGTGAATTTTGGGTGATACCTAATTGATCACGCTTAATTCCTTAAAATGCATGTTTTAGCTGCTTATCTGGTTTTTTGGGATTGATTGCATGTTGGTTGTATTGCTTGTGACCATCTTTACCTTATAGTGTTCTTTAGTTATTGTTGTTGATTGATTTGAGCATGTGTGTCCTTAGTTTAGGATTAGACTAGTAATTGACATAGACTTGCGTATATTGGAACTGATGGGCCTTAAAATATCTCTAGCGTCGTTTCGAACGACTTAGCTCCTTGTATACTGATGTCGTAGACTTGAGTCTAATAGAATGATGCTTAGATTACGTGATGACTCAGCTTTGTTGACCTTTTATCCATTGCCCCATTTGTCTACGACCTGTGGTTTATGGTTGAGATGTTGGGCTTCGTTTGGTGACTTGGGATTGTTGGTTCGGGATTGGAGTATTATTTAGATTACTTGGGAGAGGACGTCGTTCCCACAATGGTAGTAATGATGATTTCACATGGGATTATCTGGTAGCTCTTATTGTCACGACTCAAAAATGTAAGTGATTGCACTCGTCTTGTCACACCAAGACAAGTCAACCTAAAATTCAAATAATAACGA
Source organism: Solanum verrucosum (assembly GCF_900185275.1). Taxonomy (NCBI): domain Eukaryota; kingdom Viridiplantae; phylum Streptophyta; class Magnoliopsida; order Solanales; family Solanaceae; genus Solanum; species Solanum verrucosum. The sequence goes on from NW_026020173.1 coordinate 2,152,348, forward strand.
CAAATATGGAAATAACACAACAATAAAAGTCTAACACCATAAAATAATCTGAAAACCGTATTCAACCAAGTAAAACCCCTCAAAGTCTGATTGTCACATGTATAAGGCTCTAATGTAGTACAATAGAATGAGGAAAAATACAAGTCTCATTGTCACTATTTCTTGAGTAGAACAAGAACATAATAGAGGAACAAGAGGGTCCTTTGAGATAATAAACAACTATCTCTCAAGTCTCCACAGTAAAGCCTTGGAAAAAGGTATAAAGGAAGGATAATCACGAAGATTAAGGTTTGTAACCTACACAAGTGTAGAAGCAAGGGATAAGTACCAAACAACACGGTACTCAACAAGTACACAACTCACTCAAAGTAAAGTATTATTGAACACAAGTACTCTAAACCTCTACACTACAACCTGCAATAGTCAAACAACCCAACCTAAATAGTTCTCACTCCACATGATGAATCACATAAGGAACAATTCAAATTGCACCTTAACACAAATAGTCAAACATCACAGTACTCCAGAAATCATAGTTCTTAATAATATGGTTTTTACGATTGGCATGTACGGACCGTAGGAAGACCTACTATTAGTACATGGATTCTGTCAAAAGTTGGTCCAAAATAATAGTTTTTATACCTATCTACATGTTACACCCCCTAAGACTAGAAGACTAAGCTAGAGCCTAAAGTGTAAACTAGTAGTCTAATTGAGCTTTAATGTAAAGCTAAGAATCGTAAAATAACCTCCAGTGCTTAAAATAAGTGTTTTTGGGTGTAGACGTCAAGGTACGACCCCCCAAGGACCAACCAAGGGTCCTTGAGGAGGACCAAGAGGCTGCCCAAAAAGCTGTCAAAAACAGCTTGACCTACAGATGGGCACCCACGATCCGTAGGTGGACCCATGTCCCGTAGGTGGGCGTCGTGGGTCGAGGATGGACCTCCCATGCTCCTCCTAAGTTCCAGTAACCATCCACGAATGGAAAGCATGGCTCGTGGACCCACCCACGGTTCGTGGGTGGGGTTTCGTGAGTGAGGACTGAAATGGTCATTTAGTTTTTAAGTTAGAGTTAAGGGAGGGGATTAAGGTTAATTAACTAACTAAGTAAGGTTGTTTATTATTAATTAGGACACCTATAAATACTTGATTGGACCCCTAAACTAAACAAACTAACTCATTCCCAAATCAAATTCCCAAATACTCTCCCCTCCAATATTTCTCTCACTAGAAACCACCATTGAAGAAGAAGAAGAACTAGAAGACTAAGGCTCAAGAACTCATATTTACTCTCCAATTTCATGAAGGATATCCAATCAAGGTATGGTAGTCTTGATTTGTGGATAGTTTCCTTCCATAAAGCCCTTCAAAACTCTATTTCTCAAAGTTGAAATTCTCCAAAACCTAGGGTTTTCAATCTATGGAATGGATTCACTTTCAAAACGATTTTAATGTGTTTATTGTCTTATATTATGATCAATTTGATGAATTATTACTATTTTTATGATGAATTACCTATGAATCCATGAATTCCCCTATTTTGTCAAATTGGATCTCAAAGTGTGGGTGATGATTGATGTGGGTGGATTGTGATCAAATTATGCATGTAGTAGTTAATCTAATTGAAATATGTGAATATCCATGTATAGAATAGTGATGCAAGATGTGAATAATGAATTGTGATCTAGGGTTCTTGAAGGGAAATGAATGAAGAACCTATACATGACTATGAGATTTATGTATATGTTTTGTGATTTCACTGAAAGTAATGTGATCATGTCTAAAATGCAATTGTGTTATTATTGAAAGGTTATTCTCAATTTAATAATTATGAATGATGATGATATATGTGAAAGGTTATTCTCACATACACACTCATGAATGAAGAATGAATGAAGTTTCTAAGATTATTTTAATGATGATGTGTTGATTGAAAGGTTATTCGCAATTGTACACTAATAAATGATAATGACATGTTGTGAAAGGACTTTCTCACAATATGGGGATTCTTAGTTGAAAGGTTATTCTCATCTTTGAATCTATGAGCTATCTAATGAATGAATTTTGGGTTTGAAGTGGATACTCAATCATGAGTTGAGGCGGGCTATCTAGTAGCAATCTCTTATCCCATAATAATGAACGAAAGTAATGAATGTCAAGTACTTTGTGGGGAATAATGTTAAGCATTGAATGGATAGCGATATGAGATGGAAGCCCTCACGTGAGTTAAGGCGGGGTTTCTAGTAGCAATCTCTTGAGATGGATGCCCTTACGTGAGTTGAGTCGGGGTATCTAGTAGCAATCTCCATATCCCATAACTATGTCCCCACATAGGTTATTAGCTAGTGGATCCACTTAAGCTAAATGTTAACGGTCCTACCTTAGTCAAGTAAGAATCCCTTATTTGGTGTGGGTAACATCGGGATTCCATGATTTGCTCACATGGTCTATGTCGGTTAAGGCTTACCCTCACAAAGAATGATAATGAACTATGGCTTCTCAAGAATGCACTACTTGGTGTGGGTGGGGGTATGAAACTTCATCCATGCATTGCACAAGTAGGCTTTGAGAATAATCACGGTGTGTTCCTTTATGTATAATGCTTTATGATCAAGGATATGAGTTAGGTACTATGGTTACTCAAGAAGTTCTATGAAGTGTGGGTGGTAGTATGGGATGCCATCTATGCATTGCACGAGTAGGCTTTGAGAGTGGATATGGTGTGATTCTCTAATGTCTTAATGTCTAATGAAAAGAAAGTGCTTATAATGATGTTAATGAAAATGTTGACTTAAAGGTTTAATGAAATGATGAATGCTTATCTTGGAAATGTTATTATGAGTTGCTTTCCTTGTCACGCCTTATTGAATGTGAATGCACCTTGTCTATGATTATTGACTAGAGATGAGAAAGAAGAATGGTAAGTATGTTATTGTGGCCTTAAAGTAGTACTTAGTATGTGTGGTAGTATGTAATGCCATTCATACATTGCACAAGTATAGCTTAGGGTTGTCTTAGATGATGGTTCTAATGTGTTATAATGACTTGTATGTTGAATATGCTTATGTCATATGTGTTTTTACTAAAAGTTCATGATGTTTCTCAAACTTGGCATATAGTATGGTTTTCAACCATACCATTTTTAAGCATGATTGTTGCATGGCTGTCATACTTAGTACATTTTTGTGTGCTAACCCATATTTCTTCTATTTTTACTACAAAGTGTAGGTTCCAGCATTTGAGATGATTCCTTCTAGTTCAAACTTGGGTTGACTATTCACTAAGGCTTGTGGTATGTCCTTATGGATCCGAGGACAAGTGCTATGTTTTGTTTCATGTCTTTCATTGTATTAGACACTTTTTAGACTTCCTATTGTAAGGGTTGTGGCCCTATTTTGAGACTTCGATTGTAGTAGATGGCCATGTGAGACTATGTCTAGACTTCCGCTGTTTTAAATAAAGTTTTCGATTGTATGGATTAAAAGTTTTAAATTCCATACCATTTTTCATATGTCTTATGTTATGAATGCTATGAGGCTTGTATGAGGCTTTTAGGAGTCTTGTATGTCGTGTCACATCCGGGGTGTAGGCTCGGGTCATGACACTACGGCTGGACAGTACGGTCTGTAAGAGACCGTAGGTGAGGCTTGAAAGTTATTTTTAAAGGACTTTTAAGTCTTTTCCAATGATTTAACCTAAAACTATGTCATTTTACCTACTACCCTAAGCCCTATATAAACGTTTTAAGCCAAAAAATTACCCATTTCAACTCATTCTCCTAAACTCTCTAAAACTTAAATAAACTCATCCTCCCAATTATCTCAAGTCTAAGGAAGAAGAAGAGTTAGGGCTCCATTCAAGTCTCCAAATTCTACATTTTCTTGGGCTTAAAGGATCAAGGTGTGTGTGTATTCACCCATGGAGTCCTTTCCTTCATGGGGTCCCTAAGTTATTGTAAATGAATTGATGATGCTTTGAAAGGAAAGTATTGTAAATGAATTGATGATGCTTTGAAAGGAAAGTATTGTAAATGAATTTATGATGCTTTGAAAGGAAAGTATTGATATTATTGTGAAATGATTTCTCACTTACTATGATGATCATGATTGTGAAAGGTATTTCTCACAGATGAATTCACATTGGTGAAATGTTTTTTCGTCTATGTTGGATTATGTTTAAGGAGTTATTCTATGTTTTGATCCTAAAAGTTGTGGATTGGTATTGATCATTGCCTTTCCAATGTTAAAATGATATTTATCTTTTATCCGTTCCATTGGGATTTAGACTTAGCACCGAGAAGGCTTTGATGTGGAGGCTCAAATAGGGTAGTCTCTAGTAGCAACCTCTAGTCCCAAACTATGTGTCCCCGTAGGATTGTCTTAAATGACCTATCTAGTGGATCCACTTTAGCAACTGATGATATGTACATATTCTACCTTGGTAAGTAGTTTCCATTTCTTTCGGTACGAGGGATATATCGGATTCCACGATATAGTTCTCATGATCATATTGTCGATTAAAGCTAATATCCCACAAAATGAATATGTTTTCTTCAAAAAGTTTCTTATGTCCTTTATGCTAATATACTTGACCACGCTTTCATGATTTTGATGTCATCTTTTCTTTAAAGCTTTTAAATGTCCCATTATGATCATGCCTACTCATTTTAAGTTACTGATATGGTCATGCATATGTTTATACATATTGTCTTATACTAAGTACATTCCATGTAATAATGTATATTTGTGCCTATATTGTTTCACTAATGTAAGGTCTGACGCTTCTACTCCCCATGTTTGTGGCTAGTTGATTCTTTTGGGCTTTTGAAGATTGGTGAGTCCTCATGATCTGAGGGCCAAGAGTCTTTGATTGCTTTCATGTCATTTCCATTTTCCGGCTTTGTATATGATGTATGAGCTATGTCCGAATCATTTTTCTCATTGAAGTAATAGATGTCTTTGAGACTTATGTTAAACTTCAACTTTTGTCAAACTCTTTTGTATGAAATGCTACCTTTTAAACTCTTTTGTTTCTCTTATCTTGTATGATGTATGCTAAGTGTCTTGTGTAGGGCCTCTCGGGGTCTTATACACCATTTCACGTCTAGGGTGTACTTTGGGTCGTGAAAACCTTGGTATTTTAGAGCACAAGGTTTAAAAAGGTCCTAGGATGTCTCATAAGCCACGTCGAGTAGAGTATTGTTTGTTAGTGTGAAGCGCCCCACTTCTATGAATAAGAGGCAATAAGATGTTTAGGAAATTCCAATTCTTTCATCATTCTAAAGTCGTGTGATAGAGTTAAAATCTATATGTCTCTCTCCTAATCCCTATCGGATGCTTTTTAGGATATGTCCCCTCAAAGAGCATACGTTAGAAGGAATGCGGGTGAGAATGTGGAATAAAAAGCTCCTCAAGAAGCTCCACAAGTTCCGGCTAATCCTTTGGCTGAACAAGTGACTAATGTAGAGTTTAGGGCTTCTTTTCAAGTATTGGCTCAGGCCATGATGGCCTGAGCCAATAGGGATGTTGTGGTCCCCTGAACCAAAGTGTGGGTACAACGACAACTAGAGCGAGGGACTTCACTAGGATGAATCTTCTGGAGTTTCATAGTTCCAAGGTTGAGGAAGATCCTCAAGAGTTCATTGATGAGGTATACAAGGTGTTGATGATCATAGGAGTGACACTAGTGGAAAAGGCAGAATTTTCCGCTTATCAACTTAAGAGTATTGCTCAAGTTTGGTTCAACCAATGGAAGGACGAGAGAGCGGTTGATACGGGCCCACTTGATTGGGAAAAGTTTACGGGTGCTTTCCTTGATAGGTTCTTTCCCCTTGAGATGGATGAGGCGAAGGTACTTGAATTAATTAACCTTCGTCAAAGAAATATGAGTGGGAAAGAGTATGCCTTGAAGTTCACACAATCGTCTAGGTACTATGGTTGCTGACTCTAGGGAAAAGATGAGCAAGTTCGTCTCAGTTGTGTCTGAAATGTTGGTTAAGGAATGTCGTACCACCATACTCATTAAAGAAATTGACATTTTTCGTCTAATGATTCATGCTCAACAAATCGAAGAGGATAAACTTAAGAAAAAGTCTAGGGAGGCAAAGAGGGCCAGGACCGGGGATGATGGCTTTTCACATTCAAGGTCTGATGGACTTGATTTAAGCCATATAATTTTGACTTAAATATTAATCCGACTTTATTAACCAATAATTTGTCTTGGCCAATGTATCATGAATTTAAGATTTAATCCAAATTTAATATGAATTTATCAATAAAACTTCACTATCTACAACTACTTTTAATTTTTAAGTTTTTAAAATTATTAATTTAATCCCTTTTATTAACATTATAAAAATTAGAAATCTAAAAAAAAAAAAGGGGGCGCACTTGTCTTCTTTTTTTTTTTTAATTGAAAACTTGGAAAACATTCTTAGCTTATTTCCCCCCCCCTTAGATGGTCAAAATTGTGGCCTTAATTAATTTCAATACTTGTTTGACAGCCTTTCCTCAATTTTGTATAGGTATGGTTGGTTACCTTATCATCATCATCATCTCAATTCCAACACTTAGCTGGTAATGGCAACAACACACATCCATCATATGCAACCCAGCGTGATGAAGCCCTTTGACAAGTGTTATTTGGGTCGAAAATTTCTATTTGGATCAAGAATCCAAACTTATCAAAACCCAGTACCAACCTTGAGGAGAAGAGTATTCGTTTGTAGGGTCTGGGATGCCCTAACAAGTGGTAACTCAGTTGTGATGGCAATTCGCAAAGGAATGCTTCTTTTTCGACAGGTCAGTCAAGAGTAGGATTTTTGTTACACAGTTTTACTATAATGATTTGATTTGAAGGTTACGTTGTTCGTATAATAAAGGGCGATGTGTTAGGGTCTTTAGTGGAGTTTGACAAGGCAATTCAGCTTGATCCTCGCCAGAAAGCATGTGAGATTCTGAAATACCATTTTCAAGCAATATTATCGTGAACTCACCTCACATCTTTTACTTCATCAGATCTTTGGCAAAGGGGGTTGTCTCTATATTATCTTGATAGGTAATTGCATTATATAGTTTGAACTCACTCCTCATTATATTGCCTTAAGCTTGTTATTTCTGGTTAGGTATGAGGAAGGTGAACATCAATTCCGTATAGATGTTGCCCAAAACCCAAATGATACAGAGGAGTCAATATGGTTCTTTCTTTGTGAAGCTCAATTGTATGGAATTCATGAAGCAAGAAAAAGATATCTTGAGGTAATTTACAAGTATCGCTATTATTTGAAATGCATAATGATTTGATCAAGCATCTTTCTATTGTATGCTTCCTTACAAAATTTAAGCATCTGAGTGCAGGTTGGTAGAGATCTACAGCCAGTCATGCGAGAAGCCTATAACATGTTTAAAGATGGTGGTGATTCAGAAAAGGTGTGGAATGTAGTTTATTTGTCGGAACAAAGAAATTCAATTCATATCCGTAGTTAATTGAAGTTGTTTTAATGGTAATTTTCAAATGAGGATGTTCTAGTGCTTTTCCCATTCTTACTCAGATCATAGAGTACTACTAACTGAAGCAGGCAATATATTTTCTATTTCACTCTCTTGTTCTTATACTTTGACTCAACTCCTCCTTCATTCAATTATTAGAAGCAAATATGCTAACAACCCAGCTAAAACGTCTTATAACTTTTTCGGAGTTCTCTATTCTTGGGCTTTCATACTGTAAATAACCTAAAATAACTATAATCAACAACTCATTTGTAGTTGCTATAGTAGACAAGTTTTATCTGCATATGATTTGACTAGTCTGCAATCTGCTAAAGTCTGAATTGTTTTCATCAAGGAAACTCTTGAGATTATCTCAAATAATTAATGGAGGTAAAAATTCAAATCTCGGAACCATGGGCGAGAGACTTTTGCGATGCCACCATATTGTTCCTTAGTTACATTAACGATCAATATCCTATACAAAGTTCTGCTTGGACTTGGAACTACAGGATTTTCTCTAGCAATATATGCTTCAAAGAAACATTCTACTTAGAAAATCCATTTTGTCCTAAAATATTCCTACTCATAAAGCCGTCAGAAAAGTTCATGATATGTCTTAAACTGTGACTCCGTGATAGTTGGTAAATTATGAAAGTGCTTCTTGGCGAAATTTATTTCAATCCAGCCTTTCTTATGATACTTTTCAAAACTCAGTCTAGTGATTGTTACTAAATTATTACAGTTTTTCCTTTGAAGCATGACATTTTAAAAACGTGTACAAGTTTGTTTCAATGATCTATACTATATTGTTTTGAGCTAGGACGTAGCTTCGATTTGGTCTGAATATATTTACTAACTACATACAATTCTAATTTTGTTGCTTGTTGTTGCATTTCCAAGTGGACAGCCAAATGAATACTTCTATGCTTCTCTATATGATGGCTTGTACTATGGATCACAGGTTCTTACTAATCCCTCTACCTTATGTTCATTATGGATGATTCTTCGTCCAAATTGCTCTCGAAACGTTTGTAATTAAGCTTATCTTTACCCCAGTTTACCTTCACAATGTACACATTACTCTGAGAATGAACCTGTACACTACAAATTTTCTTATAACTTGTGTATGCCTCTTTTATTCTCAACAGTGAGGTAGAGTTGCAATTTTGATAGATGTAAAGTGCAAGGGCTGCTTTTGATAGGCTTTTATGCAAGTAACTGAAGTACCATCTAAAAACCTGAAATACCATCTTTTGCTGTGGTCACACATACATATAGATAGTCATGTTATCTTTAAACAGAATCAAGATTTACCCTCTACTTAATTTTCATATGATTGCAAGTATGAAGTCAAAGCAAAAAGAATATTAGCATATTGATTTACTTTATTACAATGTGATGTTTTCTTTTTCAACGGAACTAAATTTGGATAAAGATCAGTTCTAAACCAAAAAAAGGGCATTTGAAGTAGAGCAAGTGTTGGTAGGATAAAAATGCCTTCTGGAATATTTGGAACATCTCCGATGGTTTAATTTGTGTAAGAATGGTCTGAGTTGGAAAGACTACCATTAATTTTCTACTCAGGCTTTGAATACTAGGAACTCCAAAAATTATCATTAGATTTTTTACCTAGGCTTTGAATACTGGATCTCCAAATGTCTTACTTGATCACCTATTTTGCTCTTTTTTGCTTTCCAGAATGAGCCAGATGAAGCTACAGTTCATTTAATTGCTGCTTGTCAATCGCCTTATGGATCAAGGTTTTGATTACGGGTTTTTTTTTTAGCTATTCATATGCTTACTCTTTAGAAATATATTTTAGCATGAAGAAAAGAATTCTTATTAATATTCATTATCAGGAGTGATTATTACATGGCTGCTCTTGCCAAGGTACATTGCAAATGTAGAAATGGGAACATCAACTAAGAGAATACACTCAAGTTCCATGAGACTGGTAACATTCTATTCCAAAATGTTTCAAGATATCCCGATATTTCAGCTTGATACAAATCACACATCCATTGATAATACCAGACCTTCACACAATTATATGGTGAGCCATTTTGTAACGGGTCAATGACATTTGGAATTATGATGTAATATAACTTGTGTAAAAGTAGCTTAGCTAAAAGAAGATCGACAGGTACGTTGTGTTATGCAAGAATTCTGACCAGCCTATGTCTGTTCTTATTATTTGTGGATATTCTTGTTATTCCATCTCAGGGAATTAGATTGTGCTATGTTTAGACATCATTAGCCTACATATATAGTCATGTTGAAATGCATGGTTGAGGTGGACAAGCCTGAGAAAAAACCTAAGCAGAGTATGAGTTTGATCAGGATTTGAAGAATTAGGAGTCGTTTGGTTATTGGATAAGGGTATAGCTAATACATGAATAGTCAAGTTATTTATGTATTAATTTATACCATGTTTGGTTTGCAAATAGTATAAAAGTTATTTATGTATTAATTATCTTATTTTATACAATGTTATTCATGTATTAGTTTCCAAATGTTATATAAAAGTTATTCATGTATTAGTTTTATGCAATGGTTGGTGTGTTTCCAAATATTGTATAAAAGTTATTCATGTTTTAATTTTATACAATGTTTGGTTGTATTTTTAGTAATGTTACATAATTAAATACTCATATAAGTTATGAGGAAATATATGTATAATTTTATGGGATCCGGCTCCTCTCCATTTTCCCCAAGTTTCTATTTGGATTAATGACACATGGCATATGTTAAAATAAATGGCTAAGATTTAATTTCCCAAAGAAAATCTCTAATCATGATTTAACTAATAAATATATTATATATTTAATTTTAAAAATTACTATGACCCCTACAATCTTAACAACATATTATCTTGTTCATAAATTAGGGAAAAGTTTTCCTAAATTGTTTTACTTAGGATGTTAATTTTATTTCATTTTTAAGTTAATATTTTTATTGCATTTTTCCTCGAATTTTTCTTTTTAACCATTAGCTATTGAAGAGTATTATTTCTCCTATTTTATTTCACCTTCTTTTTTTTTCCTATTTCCTCCAAAATTAACATTAGCTATATTTGGCAACAGTTCAATATTTAAAAGAAAATTAAAAAGAATCCCACGTAAAAAAAAGTAATTAGGAAGAACTTTTTTTTCCCTATATTTATGGACAAGATAATATGTTGCTAAGATTGTGAGATTATAATAATTTTTAATAATAAATATAAATTGTATTTATTAGTTAAAACATGGTTAAAAATTTACTTTGAGAAATTAAATCTTAGCCATTTATTTTAACATATGCCATGTGTCACTAATTCAAATAGGAACTTGGGGAAAATGAAGAGAAGAGAAATGGAAAGGAGCCGAATCCAACTTTATGTAAGGTAGAAGGTGGAACAAATTATGTGTATTAGTTATACATAAATTAAAGGACAAATTACTTAACTACACTCCTTTACTTACCTTAATATCCATTTATCCCTACTTATTTCAAAAATCCCTTATTTACCTATGTATCTCACATGTATCCCGTGCACAAAGCTATGTATCCCGCTATGTGGAATGTATCAAACGCTATGTATCCCGTGCACAACGCTATGTATTTCGCTATGTGGAATGTATCAAACCTAATGTATCATGTGCACAACGCTATGTATCCCGCTATGTGGAATGTATCAAACCTAATGTATCCCGTGCACAACGCTATGTATCCCGCAAACATCATTTTTAAGGGATTTTTGGTAAATAGAAAACTAGAAGGGATAGGATGTTATTTATTATTTATAATATGTGGTTCCTATAATTTATACTAAATTAAAATAATGAAGTTACATATTTACCCCGATCAATCTACTTTCAAAATCTTCTTGGAAAAATGCATAAATTCATCCCTGAAATTATCCTGAAAAGTCAGTTATACTCTTAAACTATTAGGACGATCTATTACACATCTATACTACTGAAAAGTGAATTTCATACCGCCCTAAAAAATAAAAAAGTCATGCTTGAGTCAAAATAAAGCCAAAAAAAATTTCTCCACCCCTTCTCCTTCACGCCACCCATCTTTCTTCTCCTCCATTTTTTCTTTATCACAAATACTTTTGTTGCTATGACTAATGGGACAAACAATTTTTTTCATGGTAGTTTTTCGACAGAAAAACAGAAAACAAGGTTGAGGAATAGGAAAAGATCGGCGAAGTTGAAAAAAAACTCGGCGAGACACCTAAAATTGATCAATTCTTACTACTCCCACCCCATCAAATTCGTCAAGTCAAGTATAGATTGTTCTATTTATTTTTGTCTTTTTTGTTGATAGTGAGCCTATGAAATTGGAAATTTTTCTAATCTTTCTTTTTCTATGTTATTTTCATAAATCTTTCTTCTCTCTCAGAAAAATTTCCTCTAGATTTTCTTCAAAATTAGTAATAGTAAATCGAGCACTAATTTTTCAATTGTGTGATTATGATCTTTGCAAATAAATATTGATAATTATTCGTTGGGTTTCTAGTGGTGAAATAATGATTCGGTATGGTGATATTTGGTGGTAGTGATGGTGTTGAATTTCTTTTTATGGTGGTGGGGTTGATGGTGATTAGAAAAGAAGATTAAATTGGATGAAGTTATAGGTTGATTTTGCTAATATTTGTATTAATAATGGACAAAGAAGAAGATGACATTGCCGGTGAATATTTTGGAAACAAAAATGGAGTTTTTTAGGTAAGAATAGAGAGAGAAAATAAAGTCAAAAATGATTGAGAAAAACAAGAGAGAATAAATAAATAAATTACACGTGTAAGCATGTAATAACCTAGCAGGTGCGTGTAAATCACGTTGGATTGTACGACTGACTTTGTACGTTTGAGTATGATATTAAATTCATTTTTAGTAGTAAAAGTGTGTAATAGTTCGCTATGCAAGTTTAAACATGTAACTGACTTTTTGGGACATGTGGGTGAAATTTATGCCTTTTCCCACTTTTTGTTTGTTTGTTTTTTACTCAAAGAGTTGAGATATTCTATAACTAGGGGTGGGCATGGTATGGTACGGCACGATATTTAAAAGTTTCGATACCGTAATTTCGATATTTGGTTTTTAAAATACTAGATCACTACCATGTCAATTTTTAGCTTCCGCACAGTGCATGTGTTAATTGAAGTTATATAGATGTGTTATGCCATTGGTTAGCTTAGGGTCACTTGTGACACTAAGCACCCTGTGGCGCCTAGGGATAGCCTCGGGGAGTGACAAATACAATTCTTACCATGTTTAGCATATATGATTCAAAGAAAGGATTTCTTCCTTTCAGACATGAAATTTCTCTATCAAAGGATCAATGTCCTAAGACATATGAGGAAACGGAAAGCATGAAGATAGTCCCTATGTATCAGTTGTGGGAAGCCTCATGTATTTGATGTTATGCACTAGACTTGATATTTGTTTTGCCATACGCATGGTTAGCAGAAACTAGTCTAATCCTGGACGAGAACAATGGACATCAGTTAAGCATAAAAAGGATTAGAGATTACATGCTAGTCTATCATTCAGATGAGTTGGTGCCCATAGGGTACACAAACTCAGATTTCCAGTCTGAAATGGACTCTACAAAGTCAACCTCAAGAAATATGTTTACTTTGGGAGGTGGAGCCATTGTTTGAAGAAGCATCAAGCAAACTTGTGTTGTTGATTCTACCATGAAAGACAAATATGTAGTATCCTCTGAGGCAGCTAAGGAGGCATCATGGCTCAGAAACTTAGTGAAAGACTTGGCGATTGTTACTGCGATAGAAGCACCGCTCACGATGGTTTGTGATAATAGTGGTGCGGTTGCGAATTCAAAGGAACCACGAAATCATAAGAAGGCAAAACACATTGAGCGAAAGTACCACTTGATTCGAGACATAGTACAGAGAGAAGATATGATGGTTGTGAAGATTGCATCAGATAACAACCTAGCAGATCCTTTCACAAAAGTTTTACTGCAAATGTCTTTTGATAGACATGTTGAAGGAATGGGTGTTAGAGTTGTAGGTGCATGGTTATGAGTCTAAGTGGGAGATTAATTGTTAGAAAATAGCATACACAACGGAAGCATTCTTGAATCATACATCTTACATGAATATAGACAACAACCACAAATACGTATCATATACAAAGTATGTTGAAAATTAACTCAAGGATTACTTCTTGAAGCGTGTGAAGATATCTTGAGGCAAATCCGACTCCAGTTCCATGGTCTTCTACAGTGACCCCAAATTAATAATTGAACTCTCTCAATATTTGGGTGGAAAAGTATCGTATAGAAAACTGAATGACTTTCTAGGTTTGAAGAATTCCTACTTATAGAGGTTTCTTCCTAGTCCACAAAGGAGAAGAAAATACAAATCTTTTTTCTTCAAGAAGAGAAACACACGTTTCTTTTCTTTCTTGAAGAAAGAATTGCATGCTACTTTTCCTTCTTCTACTAGAAAATATGATTCTGAGTTCTAGTTAAATATGGACACTGTAGGGACCACATAATTAATTATTGAGGCTTCCTATTATGAAAATAATTTGAAATAATTAATTTGAATTATTCTTACCATAATAAATTACAAATTATTTCACTAGAAATTCGTAATTACACTCCTCTATTTATATTTCAAAATTCCCCATTAAACACTTATGTAATTTCCCATGTTAAGATTACTAATATTAATTAATAAATTAAATTACCTACGAATTTAATTCAATGATTAATTATCTTGAGATCAATACTTAACTTATTTCATGTGTCAGATTCATACATCTACAGGCTGGATTTACACATGAAAACTTATAAGCTTCTCATAAAAAGGTATATCATCAATCTCTATATTGAGACATGGATTCCATCAACTAACTAATTATTTCACCAATATATATTATTATCATCCAATCTACTAGGCATATTGATCCATTTATAATCTCACCTTTTAATAAATCAAAACGATAATTAATATATAAATATCATAATCGTTATATCAAGATTAAGAATATAAGTACATTTAATAGTTTAGAGAATATGTTTTTATAAGAGTCTAAAACATCTATCTCTACTTAGTCTCCTTCAATACATACAAAATGTTGCACGAGAAGTTAAAACTATACCATTCTCATAATCAAGATAAATACATTTAATCTCGTGCTACAATCTTTCTGATGGTTTGTCCAAATTTCCATCAACGATTGTGAACAATAACTTTTAACTTATAAGAACCGATGATTTAGTCTTCTGTGTATAAGATTAAACTCTATACACCAAATCATCTTCTATATAAGTTGAGTATACATATATGACAAATTGATCTATTTAATGTAACACTTTATTGAATTGGATAAATAATAAACAATTGTTTAATAAATAATACTATATCAAAACGCATGTTTTTTTTACCCTCCCTAGGAACTCCTATCCCTTTGCTCCCTTGGTGACTCGAACTCGCAACCTTCAGGTTGAAAGTGAGGGGTGTTTACCATCCGAGCAACTCCCTCTCGTCAAAACGCATGGTTAATAGAATATCCTAACACATTTAAGATCATTTTGGCATATTCCACATCGCATTAGTTTCAGACCATGATATTCAATATTCTCTTTTATTTTCTTAAACACCAAGTCGAGTGAAAATCAGAAAAATAAATTGAAACAAAAAGAGTATAGATTTAAAAAAATATAACTTTATTAAACTTTATGTTCCATGAAACTAAGACAAACAAACTATAATAGAAAGAGTAACAACTAATGAGATATGAATTAGGAACATAAATATGAGTTATTTTGCTGAAAAACGTTGAACAACCCTCATAACAAGGCTATCCCCTTGAAGAATGACTAAAACAGGGGAATTGCCAATCCCTCTAGCCTTAGCCAACATGATTTCTTTTGTAAGAGCCTTGAATTCTTGTCTATCAATAGTTCCACTTTTGTCAATATCAAATCTTTCAATAAGGATGTCATACAAACTTGAAATTTCTTCCTTGCTCTGCAACTCAAATTCACACGATGAGAATTTACCTTTCCTGTTTTGGAGCTCGTCTCGAGACAATTCCCCGTTTCCATCTGTGTCTAGCATATCAAAATGTTTGTCCGTCCACTTGCCAAACGCCTCGGTGTCATCAACGAATTCCTCCATCATTGGACCATCAACAACAACTACACTCATTTTCGACGATTTGAATTTTAAGTGTTGATTTCTCTCTTTGTTACTCTTTGATTTATTCTATAAGAAGAATTTGACTTTGTCATTCTTCCTATTCTTTTGGTTGTGGCTTTTTGATGGTTGATAGGCCATAACTACAGGTTTGGCCTTAAATTCTAGTGAGCCATGTGGGACTTTCTTTGCCCTATCAATCTTTCATTAGTGATTAGAGCCGTTTTGACACCTAGAATTATTATTATAATGGATTTAAGAATAAAAGTAGAATAGTTTCCACTCTATACGGGTATCCACACTAATAATTTATTTTATTTTAACATAAAATAAGTGGGTTATTTTTCAACCATGCTTTGATCCAAAAGTCAACTCTTGAAAGTACTTAATAATTAAACTAGTAAAAGTACCAATTAGGGTGTCAAAATGAGATAAACTATAGGTAACCCGTCCAGAATTTTAAAGGTTGAGCTTAAAATAATTTGAATTAGATTCAACCTCAACTTATTCTAATAGAATCCTCAATTGAGCCCAATTTAATCTTTAATTTCAACTTGTTTCAAGACTATTTATTTGTATTGATGTTCCTATATTGAAGGTATGAATTAGGAAGTTACAATTAGAGTAAAGCAATTCATATACCACATAAGGAGAATCTAAAGTGAGTACCCAAGTAAGACAAAGCTAACTATAACCTAACTGGACCGAATAAGTCCAAAATGTGCATACAAGAGACAAGATAGAGAGAATAACTTGACGAGACCCTGATAAGCTCGAGAAGTGCACACAAGAACTAACATGAGTAATGAGCAATATAAGGAATAACAACTATGAAACAGAGATGGAACTCAAGCGAGGATTCTAAGAAACCTAACATCGGGGAGTCACAAAGTAGGTATAGAATCTGACATCAGGATAGCCACAATAAGAGCAAGCCTCTCCCGGAATCTTACATTAGTTTAGCATAAGTAGAAACATTTTATATCGGGATCGGGATATATAGCTACAATGAGACCTAATAATTCATATATAATTATTAATGTAACACTAATAATTCATAAATTTGAGTCCAATGAATTGATAAAATACCAATTCATCAATAATACTTACTTAATTAGTGTTGTACTTGTCGCACTCTCGTGTGCAAGTGAGTTGAACTGTTGCCATGTTGGTGGAGGGAACAATGGTTATCATACCAGCATTCTGCTTTTATGATACCAGCTAGCTAGTTCATTATTGTAGCTCAAAATCATTTACTCCTATTATATTCCAAAATATTTTGTATCTTTCACCATCCGTTGTAGCTCATGACTTATAACACCAGTTCTTGGAGATTATAGTGTGTAGTTTCGTGTTGTATTTGACTTGAAAATACATCATTATTTATATTGTTTTGTTCTACTTTACCTTGTTATAATATCTTGGCATCGTTGTTTCTTTAAGATTGATTTGTTGCCACATGACATAAGAGAATTTGAGTCGTGATACAGATACACACATGATATAATTTAGAGTCTCTTAAGCATCATGTTATGAGAAATCGAAAGTCATTCAATAAATTACAAGAGCACATCAAGAACATATTAGTTTGGAAAATGTTACTACTTGTTATATATTGAGTTTCATAATAGGCTATTGTGTTGTAACCAAAATCTTCTTAGTTAGAACATTCATAGGTTGCTTTTTCACAAAGAAAACACAATTGTCTTCAATAAGTACTAATTGATTTTCTAATTAAAGTTAAAGAATTCCTAAAAAAAATCAGCTCCAATCTTGATGGATAAGATATTTCTAAAATCCAAAAAAAGACTTGATTGATAAAACAAAACAATATTAAGAGCAACGACGAAGTTTTTGTTGTTCTTTAGAGAGATCAACTCAAACCCTACCTTAAACTTAGAAAATAGAATGAAAGTTTCCTAACAAGAGTTATTGTTAAAAATTACTACTAATTTTCATTTCCCAAAAGAGTTAGGAGGAAAGCCTTGTAATTTCCACAAGTGTGGTTGGTGATTGCATGATCAAGAGTGACACTGTTCCTCTTGTAGTAAAGTTGTTTAATCTCCTTCAAGTCCTTCTCAGCCCGCGTAACTATCACTCTTGTGAGTGATTCTTCATCAGTCCCAGACTCATTAATGGCATAGCGAATTACCTGAAGATGAATTTGATAGTATTTCAGACTATTACAACTTCTTTTTTGATAGTACTTAATAGTTATGTACCTTTTCATAGTATTTTTGGGGGTCATTAATGCATCGGATAGTTGTACGCAGTGCTAGTAGGTACTCTTTATTATCTTCATCTATCAAGTGCTGAAAAGGAAAAAGAAGTAAGAAACCATAAATATATATATAAATGACGAATTTATGTAAGTACCTTGGTGATTGAAGAGCCATAATAATCCTTGTAGCGGTTTAGAGTTGCTACAAGTTGAGTGGTGCTCCTTGTACAAATGATTCTAACAATTTCTTCATTATTGAATTCTTTGTTACTTATTGCATTGTGAAGAATGTCAGCCTCAGAATTGGCTACTGTTGCATTTATCTCATCACCAACATACCTGTATGTGCCAACTAGCCCAACCAAAAACTGTATATATGTTGCAAAAGGAAGTAAACACAAATTAACATCGATCTCAATAAATAAAAGTGGGTTGAATTAATTAAATGGAAATTAAAAAAGAAAGATGCCTTGCGAAGATGACCAGTAGAATACTGAGCTATGTCCTCTTCGACACATGTCTTGTAGCGAGCTTGATAGGCACGCTTCACAGCCAACAACTCTTCAGGAGAATAGATGCATGAGTACTCGATAACCACACGATAATTTGGGATTGCTCTTTCTTTTATTGCAACATGCAATATTACTGCATCTCTATCTCTTGGATTTAGAATCCATCTGTATACTGCTTTCTGTGTTAACAAAACACTTCAACTAATTAATTATATATGACGTCCTGAGTTCAAATTATCAAGTACAAACATATATGTAAGAATTAGTTCCAAAAGGAAACCTCAAATTGTCCGGATAATTCAGATTCAAGGCGCTTGACAAGATCTTCACTGTATAACTCCTCATAAGCTTGTTTAATCAGTTTCTTTTGAGTTGCATTTCTATGGCCAATTATTGAAATTATTGCCTTCTCATCTGTTCCCCAACCTAAATTTCACTTGACAATAAGAAAATGTGAAAGTAAATAAAATTTCTAAAAACCAGAAAAACCCAATTAAATAATCAATTACACAACTAAATGAAATCAAAAGGAATATTAGACAATTTAGAACCACGTGATTGAAGAACATTTTGATATAACTTTAATTTAGCTATACAAAATTGAAATTTCTTTTTCTGTATCAAGTAGTAATAACCTTGACAAGCCTTCCTAATGGCCTCTGCATCAGCAACAGGAGAAGTGTTTTCAGGGTAAATGATGGTAGACATTGTTATACTATCTTCTAATTACCTCTTATTATCCTATTTATACTACTTAATTCTCTTTGTCAGAAAAAGTTAGTTTTCAAAGTAACGCAATTTCAACACTACTTACTCCAATTAATTAAACATCTTTAACTATGGAATTAATTACGTATTTATGGATACTAAAGGGACAAAGAATTTGTACTGGATTCACACTTTGTTCTCTTTATGGAATGGGAAATAAATGTTGTATAGATGGTGAGGTTCATTTCATAGAAAATATATTTTACGTTTGAATTTTATGTCCTCCTCTATGCTCTGGATTACGTTTTACAAAACCAAGGGGTAATAAATGGCCAGATTATGTCAAATTTAGAAAGATTAAATTAATTTTTGGGTCAAGATTCAACTAACTCGAAATAATTTGGGAACTACACACCGTGTATCATTCATAAAAATTAAGGGTGTGTTTGGTAGGAAGGAATTCATTTTTCTCAAATTTAAGAAAAATAATTTTCCTTCAAAACTTAATGAAAACATTTTCCAACTCTCTTCCGACCCCCCACCCTACCAGCCGCCAAACCACCCCCACCAGCCCCCCACCCCACCCCTCAAAAAAATAATTTAAGTTTGTTTTTAAAAAATATTTTCAAATTCAAAATTTTATTTTTTCACCCCTACCCTCGAGCCCCCCTCACCCACCCACTCCCCTACCAGCCCCCCACCCCCAAAAAAAAATTAAGTTTGTTTTTAAAATATATTTTCAACTTCAAAATTTCTTTTTTTCACCCCTACCTCAACCCCTCCCCCACCCACCCACCCCCCTACCAGCCCCTCACCCCCAAAAAAAATTTTTAAGTTTGTTTTTAAAAAATATTTTAAGCTTCAAAATTTCATTTTTTCACCCCTACCTTCGATCCCCCCACCCCCAAAAAAAAATTTAAGTTTATTTTTAAAAAAATATTTTCAACTTCAAAATTTCATTTTTTTCACCCCTACCCTCTACCAGTCCCCCACCCCAACTTTTTTAATATAAGTTTGTTGTTAAAAAATATTTTCAATTTCAAAATTTCATTTTTTCACCCCTACCCTCGACCCCCACCCCCACCCCCACCTCCCTACCAGCCTCCCACCCCCATAAAAAATTTAAGTTTGTTTTTAATAAATATTTTCAACTTCAAATTTTTATATTTTCACCCCTACCCTCGTTCCCCCCCTCCCCACCCACCCAAAAAAAAAATAATTTAAGTTTGTTTTCAAAAAATATTTTCTACTCTAGTAAAAATAAAAGATATTTCTCAAAAACATTTTTCATTCAAAAACCAAACACTAAAAATCTTTTTTGGAAAATATTTTCTACTCACTAACCAAACATAAGAAAATAAGTTTAAAATCTATTTGTTTTCCAGGAAAACATTTTTTAGGAAAGCATTTTCCTTCATACCAAACACACCCTAAGTGATACACACACCCTTTTGAAATCACCTTTCCAGCCTTAAGATAGGAAATAAATCTACTTTCAGGCATTGCGATTTCACCCTTCCATCCTATTACCAATTCATTAAGAAGTTAGAACTTTTTTTTTTTTTTTTTTTTTTTACCGTGGTTTCCGGGCGTCGCTTTGCGAACCCGACTAGCTGTACCCACCGGGTCCCGCTGTTTCAAGGCGGGTCCACCACGGTTAGTTCCACGGGGCCCTGGAGACGCGGCCGGTTTGTAATGCCTCCAGTGGCCCTGCTGGGGCTCGAACCGGCGACCTGAAGGACTTTGTCCCAGACCTTTACCAGCTGAGCTACCCCTCAGGGTTATTAAGAAGTTAGAACTTACCAAACTTAAATCGGCAATCCACCTTTCCCTAGAAAGCGGGCATTACCAAATATCTTTTTTTAAATAGATTGACTCTCAAATACCCCTACCATTCACATTTGGGTTTAATAATGACCACTTTTATTATAGACAATTTTTATTAATTTTTTTAAATACGTGGCAACCATCTATTGCTACATTTTAATTTACTTAAATTTATTAGTAAACTCATCCATACATAATTATACATGACTCAAATTAACTGAACCCAACAGATTAAATCAAATACCTTAAAAAGAAAAAAAGAAGTGAAACAAGCCTTCTCAACATTTCACATCATCTTCCAATCGGAATTGTAGATAATGATTGGAAGGATTACTATGATGATGGTGAAGCTTTAGGTCTTCGGTCGTTGTTGACGATGATGTTGGAGTTTTTGATGGAATCTGGGTTTGATCGATTAATTGATCAGTTAACACAAATCATTTTGGTAGGCCGTAAAATCGATCCATCGACGTCGAAATCAGTGATGAATCCATGTTGATTATTCAAATATCTTTGAATCATATAAGTTCTAAGACTCATTGCGTTGTTCGTAAAGAAACTTCCAATTTAGGATCTGAGGCTAGGGAAATGCCTGTTAACACATCTACTATTCCGATTGGAAGACAAAATAATGAAAGGCGTATTTAATTTAATTGGTTGGGTTAAGTTAATTTTTTGGTGGGTGTATATGATTTGGGTCTAAGAATGGGAGGTTTGTTAATTAATTTAAGTAACTTAAAATTTAATCAATAGATGTTTGTCACGTATTTAAAAGTTTAATTAAAATATTTTAAATGATTGTCCGTTAAAAAAGTGTGTTAAAAATAATAATTCAAAATTTGAGTAGGAATAAGTTGATTAGGATTTGTTATTTATAATAGGGAAAAGGGACAAATATACCCCCAAACAATTGTTAATAGTATATAAATACCCTCCGTCATACTTTCCATTCATTAATACCCCTGCTGTCCAAAAATCAGTGCACATTTTCCCCTCCCACTAATGGAAGACTTATTTAATATACGTGTCGCAATCCTACAGCTCAACACCAATTATTTTAACCCAAAATTCAAATACCCGCCCATTACCCATTTAACCCATTACCCACACAAATAAACCCATTTTCCTAAGTCATCTTCTTTTATCTAGAACTTTCATTAAAATCAGGCCTCAACCTTCATGAAAGTTCACTGTGAAACTCAAGGAAGAATTGAAAAACTAATACCAACTAGTTTAAATCCTCAACTTCCGACAATCAACGCCAGCAAGAGTTAATTTTCAGTCACCGTCTTCTCATACCAACCGAAATTTCTGAGATCTAATCGACATATTCTCTGCAAGAATCTGTTGACCCACTTGCTATTCCCAATGTTCCACTCACTTCCCCACTAATTTTTACCTCTTTTTCCCCTCCCCACACTTCTCTTCTTGTTTTTCTGATGAGATTTGTGCTAATTTTAGCTCAAATTGTTGTTGTTGCTATGCTGGAAGTGGTGTTTTGCTGCTGCCATTGGGGATTGCTGCTTGGCCTCATGGTGGTTGAGTAAATATGATTCTAAAATTACTGATGCACAAACTATTGGATTTGAAACTTATGGTGTCAACTCAACTTTAAATGAGTATGAAAAATTTATCAGATTTTATTTCTTTGATGGGTAAAGAAGATGACTTAAAAGAAAATGGGTTTATTTGTGTGGGTAATGGATAAATTGGGTGGGTTAAAAGGGTAGTGGGGCGGGTATTTGAATTTTAAGTTAAATAATTGATCAAATCGGATAGGGTCGTAGGATTGCGCCACGTGTACCAAATAACTTTTCTGGGGCAAATGTGCACTATTTTTGAACGATAGGGGTATTAGTGAACGAAAAGTATGACGGAGGGTATTTATATACCATTAACGATAGTTTGGGGGTATATTTGTCCTTTTTTCCTTTATGATATTTACTTATTTATGTTTAACTAGGATTTGTTAGTTGGAGTGGTTTCTAATCCTAGTTTAATTTGGTTTTTGCTTTTATAAATAGAAATGTTACTGTTATTTTCAATATACAGAAAAATATACAATAGATGGAACTTGAATTAAGATTCAAAAACCTTTGAGTTTATAAATAAAATATTTTCCTTCAAAGTGGTTAATATTGAATCCAAAGGTGGATGACATGGATATTTGGGAGCCAATAGATGGATGGAGGGTAATTTTATATCATTTTCAATAGTCCGAATATTTTAGGTCCTTTTTCGTTTTTTAAATCTATCCAAATCATCCCTAAATTTAATGTTACAATTCATGTTCAAATTATTATATTAAACTGACCTTAGTTTGCTGGATAACCCCCAAGCTCCATCTCTAACATTTTCTCAAGCTATCCCCGCAAAAAAATAAAAATAAAAAATATATATAAATTATAGGAACCACATATTATAATTACTAAATAACATCCTATCCCTTCTAGTTTTCTATTTACCAAAAATCCCTTAAAAATGATGTTTGCGGGATACATAGCGTTGTGCACGGGATACATTAAGTTTGATACATAACGTTGTGCACGGAATACATTAGGTTTGATACATTCCACATAGCGGGATACATAACGTTGTGCACGGGATACATGCGGGATACATAGTGTTGTGCACGGGATACATGCGGGACACATAGGTAAAATAAGGGATTTTTGAAATTTTTGAAATAAATAGGGATAAATGGATATTAAGGTAAGTAAATGAGTGTAGTTAAGTAATTTGTCAAAAAAAAATCGCCCGTGTATGGTTTATGCAAGCCATGTGCATTAGTGAATCGTAGCATGTCCTTCACGGGGTGTGCCCAAGATCCATATTTTTAACTTTTGTATATAACTTTGCCCAAACGGTTTAATGTTTTGGAAACTACACTACCATTCTGTTTGGATCATTGTTACTCATTATTTCATAATGAATTATATTATATTGTACTGTACTGTATGATAGATACAATGTTTGGCTACACTGTATTGTTTGTTATTGTTTAATAACATTTTAATTGTTTGGTTTGATCGTATCGTATTGTATTGTAATTTATAAATTTACTAAAATATCCTTAATTATTCTAGGGTAGGAGGTTTGACTAGAATTAAATAATATAAGGTAAAAGGTAAAATAGTATTTTGAAATATTATGTAAAGATATAATTGAAAAAAGAAATTAAGTAACAATGGGAACACACCAAATCGGTTGTTCCATAAAATAGGGGTTTTCATTGTTACGTAACAATAAATTTTTACAATGTTATACAATACATTTTAAGTAACAATCAAAACAAACATTGTAGGTATAGTAACGATACAATACAATACAATGGATTACAATGATCCAAACATAGTACAAAAGATTAATAACGTTCAACTGTTGTACTTATCCCGATTTGTTATATATTGAGCATCATTCTTGTTTGAAGTTAGCTATCGTGTGTGCTCATTTGAAACATTAGTCAGTTCAATGTACCATTTGAATTATAAATATCACTTTCCCAAGTTTACAAGGGTGACAAATGATTATACAAATCTTACGAAATTGTGTGAAAGATTATTTTAATAGATAAAAATTTATTTTGTGGATCTCATATCTTTATAACTTTCTCATTTCTCTTCTCACTCCTCCACCCCACCTTCTATTTAACCCCCCTCTATGCAGGGTGGATCTAGGAAAGTCCAAGGAATGTCACAGGACACGGTTTTATCGAAAAATTTTGCTATATATGTATACATATTTATATAATTAAAAAACAAAAAAACAAACTTTAATGCGAGGCACGTGAGTTTGAATCTAGGCAGTTACATTTTCTTTCTTTACTTTTTCTTTTCTTCTTTCGTCATTTATTTTTTCTTCTTTTGATATTTTATATATAAAAAATATTTAGCACTATTATTTTTAATGAGATTATTTTCAAAACGAAAATTCGACCAAAAAAAGTAAAAGTATTTCTTTTGTTTTACTTTATGGAAAAGATATAATAGTATATATATATATATATATATATATATATATATTAAAAGGTGATATCGCTTGCAAAAAATTCTGCGTATGCCACTGCCTCTATCTAGAGTACTTTGTAATTTTTTTAAAATTTAAATATATTTCATTACATAATAAAAATAATAATATCCTAAAATTAGTATTTCATTATCTTTTTTTGCGCATTATTTCTCCAATTCTTCAATAAACAATAGTAATGTCCTAAAATTAGTAATTTATTTTCTTTATTGTTTGGATAATTCAGAATGTTCATTTGTTAAAAATCAAATAGAGATAAATATATTAACATTAATTTATATTTAAAGTCAAATAATTATGTATTTAAAAAAGTTGAAAGATTTGTGCTCTTAACCTGATACAAAATCAATTATATTATTTTTAGGTAAGAAATAAATAGTTATTTATAATTACTTGTAAATCAATAAAATCAAAATATAATTAATTTTTTTCATTTTACTCTCTCTATTAATTTATTATTTTTTGTTCTCGAAATTCAAGCTATAATATTTTAAAAAAATTATATTAACATGATAAGAATTGCAACTAATAATATTTTTGGTGGAATTGCAACTTAGTGAGAAGGTTATATTTTTGAGCAAACACTATAAGTTGCAATTCTTATCATGTTAATATAATAAAAAAAAGTATTTTTAAAATATTAATTAAATTTCACATAGTTTAAATTTCAAGTATAAAAATATATCATATACAGTAAAACCTCTATAAATTAATACTCAGTAAATTAATAATCTCTCTAAAATAATATTTTCCTTTGGTCCCGACTTGGGCCAATGGAAAAAATTACCAATTTCAATAAGATAATAAGATAATATATTTTCAGAAGACCCCTATATAAATATATGGTCCCATTAATATCATAAATTAATAATTCTTTAAAAGTACAAATATATCTAAGACAATTTAGTGAAATATGATTCTATTGTGTTCTGTTTTTTCTTAAAATTTAAATCTAGTTGAAGCTCATCTCTAACTTTTCTTATTGCATCCAAGAGCTTCGGTGTTGTCTTTTCGAACTACACCATAAAATTGTGAAGAGTTCTAGATGTGATAAGTGCTTCCTTATGTGTAACTGGTTCCAAAGATATGATATCATCTTCAACATTGCTTTTTCCGATGGTATCCACAATTTCTTCTAAGATATGGACCTCTAAACATGTATCACTTTCACCCAAATAATCCAACATGTTATTGCCATCCATTTTATCGTGGTAACAGAGATCATTAATCATGACCTCAAGTTCATGAATGACATTTTCTCAAGTGGGTTCATTCAAATTCTTTGAGATTGCATCCCCCGAACGAATTTTACAGTGTCGAAAATAGTTTGCTATTGTCTCTTGCTGAACATTTGTTGTCCAAGCAGGGATTGAAAAATTCATAGCATTCAAAACATTAATCTTTGTTGGATCAGTTTGTCCCACTTCATAGCCTTCTAATATCCTACGATAAAATTTGTTACGATAATACATCTTGAAAGCTCTTATTATCCCAGCATCACAAAGATGAATTTTGGATGTCATATTGGGTGGCAAGAAAAACAATTTAACATTTTGTAGTCCTTCAGTATTTCTATTATGGGCTGGACAATTATCTACAATAAACAAAACTCGTCTACCATGCATTTTGTGATTAAACCAACAAATATATTCATCAAAAAACACACTTGTCATCCCTGCTCTTTTGTTTGCATGATAGTGACAATTCAATAAATATGATACATAAATTAGTAAGATACAATGATTTTGACGTATTTGTTGTATTTTATGTATACTATTTTTTTTTATGTGAAATCAATAAATATGATACATAAATTGGTAAGATACAATGATAATGATATAATCAAAATTAACCTTCATTAAGTCTCAAATCATTCTTTAAATTAATAAATATTAATTTATCAATTAAGTAATATCTCTATAAAATAATAAAATTTCATGATCCCACCTGTATTAATTTATAGAGGTTTTACTATAAATTGAGAGAGTATGTATGTATGTAGGAGTTTGTGGATGATTTTCGATTTTGAGTTATATGAAAATAGAAACAAAACTTATGCAATTATTTGTCAAGATTACAGATGGTCTTTCTATTATATTTTCCTGTTGGAGTATATTTGATATATTTAAGTGTTTATGAAATTAGAAAATTATGAAATTATTGTGAAGAGAAAAAAATTAATTTTATATTCCTTTCATTTTTTTGGATTAGTTATTTTACTTTTTTAGAAGTTATTAATAAAAATGATAATTTACTAATTTACTCTTTAAGATTTTTTTAATTTTTTTTTTTGAAATTTAACAAATTTTGTTTATACTTTCAAAAAAAATAAAATTAATTGCTAGGGTAATGAAAATAAAAAAAATGATAGTTTAATTTTGTTAATTGATAAATAATTTTACTCCCTCTGTCCCAATTTAAGTGTCACTTTTCTTTTTTCGATAGTCAAACAGTTTAACTTTGATCGAAAATTTGCGTATGAAATCTTCATATTTTTTGAAATGAAATTTATATATTTGTAAACTACGTAAAAAGTATTATAAATGACAATAATTAATAATTTAAAATGTTAAAAAGATCTATGAAAAGATTACGGTCAAAGATAGACTTATTTGAATCGCAAAATTCCAAAAGTGCCACAATGAGATGAAGGGAGTAATAATTATTTTTAGTAAATTAGATAATTAATATAGGATAGAAAAATAATACAACCTTAAAATCTCTAATAATACAAATACCGAGATTTTAAAAAATGAATTATGTACCAACAGTGAACTGAACAACGTCTTATTGACCTTGATAATTTGAAGCAAATAAATAATAAAATAACTGATCTTTTGAAATTGATGACGAACGATTGAACACTAATTCTTAAAAGGACTAAGTGGATCGTTACACTCTCTCCCTAATCCCTCCACCGCACGCCTAGGTATATATATAACATGATTCTACAATATTATGTAAATGAATTAACCTAGCTCGATGTCATCTTAAAAAATGTTGAACCTAACTTAAATTAGTTCATATATAATGTAAAAATTAGCCATGTCAAATAATTACGGGAAGAACTAACCATTCTCTTAACAAATATGATTCACTTAACATTTTTCTGATGACATCAAAAGTCATTGAGGGAGCCTAAAAGAGAAGTAGCAGACAAACAAACATGAATATATGGGTGGTTGGGACGTATGTGTAAAATTATGGAAGGTTGTACCCTTGTAATTGAATTCAACTTGATAAGAGATGGATTGTATGTTGAAGAAGATGTGTCTAATACTTGTAGACAGAGGCGGAACCAGAATTAAGAGTTTGGGGTTTCTAAATTTTAGGACAGATATTGATGGTAGAGTTTGAACACACAACATTAGTGTGAAAGACATTTCCACCGCTCCTTCCTTACAACTGAGTTGTCAATCAATTTTGTTAGGTGTTCACAAGTAAATATACATATATATTTATTTAATTTTCTTATACAAATACAGAGTCTATAAAAAAGTTAGTGGATTCGTCCGAACCCACAAACCCCAATCTAACTCTGCGTCTACTCGTAGAAACCTTTTTTACCTTTTCTAATAGGAGTTTATCATGACAACTTTAGGGAAAATTGGTAGGGTTTCCCCATGGAGAAATTGACACCTTTCTAAGCATTTAGAGCCTCTTATAGTTCATCTATTGGAAGTCAATTAAAAGAGAAGCACATCATTATATCGACACTAATAATAATCAACAAATGACAAAAAGGTACATGTTAAAAAGCCCATTGTTTATCCATTTTTCAATGAGTCATTAAGACTATTGAAAAATAACTAACTGAGTGATTAAGAGGCAAGAATGATATTAGTTTAACCACTAATCATTGTTAACGATACCGTAAGCAGACATTATATTCTTGTCATAGTCACTGGATGACCCAGAAAATGACATGACATAAGATAATTCATTTTTTTTGTTGTGATTTAACTAATATGATTAAGATATCCATGTGATTATGTTTCCTAACTATCTTAAGTGTCCTCATTATTAATAAGCATCATTAAGGTTATCACATCTCCAATTAATGGACCCCCAACTTAAATTCCTCCCATTTATATGTTCCCCAAGATTAACGTGCCATGTTTTTTGCATTGAGTTTAACCATGAGTGAAGTACCCATTTTTTACTCCCTCCGTTCAATAATACTTGTCAATTATACTAAAAATAGATGTCCAATAATACTTGTCCATTTTATGAAATTCGTGGATAATTTTACACTTAGTTCCTAATTTGTCCTTATCATTAATTATAGTCATTTCCCTATTATATTTTTCAAGACATTATATTTATTATATTCAAATGGTGATATAGCAAAATTATCTTCCTATTTATAGTTTCTTAAAGGATGCATCAAGTCAATAGTGGACAATTATTGTTGGAAAGAGGGAGTATTTCATACTTAAATTATTATTAGTGTGAGTTTCATATCTAAATTAGGGGTGTACAAAACCGAACCAAACCGCAAATCAAGTCAAACCAAAAAAATACCCGACTAGTGATTTGGTTTGACTTGGTTTGGTATTGAAAAAAAACACCCAATTATAGTTGGGTTGGTTTAGTTTTAACTAAGAAAAATCAACCCGAGACCAAACCAACCCGACATTATATATGTAATTTTAAAATTTTATTTTATACATAAAAATATTTAATAATTTTAAAATTTTATTTTATACATAAAAATATTTACTTTGATATAATTTTAAAATATATCTTATACTATTTCATAGTTTTTATCTTTTAATATATTATTTCAAGTTTTAAACTTAGAATTCGGAATGGTCCAATAAAGATTATAGTTCATAGATGTTAATAATTATAATAAAACTTAAATTAAAATCAAATTAATACTAATGCAAAAAGAAAATCAATTCAACACCAGAATGACAATAATATTGAATATTTGTTCTTTAGTTTTACATTGGTTTAGATAATTAAATTACATAATCTAATTTTAATATTCTTTAAATATTCAGTTTTGTAACTAATACTTATTAAACTTATTTTAGCATGATTTAGTACTTTTAAATTATGATCATTTTCATTATGACCTTGCAATATTTATTTTATATGATGATTTCATTATTATTTTTTATTGAATATCCTCATCTCATATTTTGTGTTATTTTCTTAAGAAATACCTTAGATAATTGTATTTTGGTTGGACTAAAGAAATATTTGGAGTACAAGTTAATTATATGTTTGTATGCAAACTTTACCAGGAAAATCCAAAAATCTGAAAACAATCCGAGGTTTATTAGTTTGGTTTGATTTATAAATTTAAAAATTCGACACAATGGTTTGGTTTGGTATTTGAAAAACCCGAACCAACCCGAGGTTGAAAAACTCGAAAAAATCCGAATTTTATTAGTTTGGTTTGGTTTATAAATTTAAAATTTTTACACAAATGGTTTGATTTGATATTTGAAAAACCCGAACCGACCCGGTCTTGTACACCCCTAATCTAAATTATCACTCATTAGTAAGAGAAATAGACATCTCTCTTTTACTACACTCTTTTATTTAAAAAGTCTTGTCACATAGAAAAATATTCCACATTGAAAAAAATTAGATAATTTATTATTATTAGTTAAAACTGGAAAGTTAAAGATTAAAGTATCAATATCCCCCTCTAAAAAAAATTTTGAAAAAATTAATTCTACCCCATTCCCTAAAAGAATTTTACATTTTTTTTTGTTTTGGGTAAGTTATATACAAATTTTTAAGAAAATAATTTTTACTTTCATATCAATATAACAAAAGTGAAAATTTTAAAACCAAAAAAAAAAAAGAAAAAAAAGGGAAGGGTTCAAATTGTAAGCACGTGATATCAGATTAATTATATGAATTTGAAGTTGTTCTTTGCTAAATAACTCTGTATTACACATCGACACATATAAGCTGAGATATGTTTATCAAAATTAATCAGTGATAATTTATATATGAAACTAAGAAAAGGATAATTTAAATGTGTTTTCAAACTCTTTACTCTTTAACTATAATGTGAGTACTATATTTACCCAACTAGAACAATTAAAAAGATAAGTGCGTGCAACTTTAGTATTATATATGTATTAGTCATGAGCAGTAGCGAAATCTGAAATTTTACTAAGGGTATCCAAGAATAGGGGTGTGTGACTGTCAAAATAAAACAAAAAAAAATTATGCTATTTGGGGTTTGAACCTAGAACTCCTTCATTCAAATGAACACCCATTATCTATGCACCAAAGACATAACTTTTATCAAGAGTGTCCAACTTTAAATATATATCCTTTAAATGTAGAATTTTACACATACACACATATATATATAGATATATATACACAACGTAATTTTTTTCGACGAAGGGTGTCCAATTGGACACCCTGAATGGCCGTAGCAACGCCATTGGTCATGATGATTCATCGATAACCTAGAAAAATTATAAATAATTTGTTATAACCTATATAAATTACATTATTTTTATAGAAATTTACATATAGTTTCTTCCGGTCTATATAAGTTACATTTTAATACCTTAGAATCAGTAGTGAAGTCAGAAATTTCACGAATAGTGTCTAGAAATACGTAATGGCCTCCAGGTCTTTTCTGTGTTTATGCCTCATGTTCATCATTTAGATCTTTCCTGTAGCGACCCCAAGTCATTTATGACTTGCTTGGACTGCCTGTTCAGTCACTTGGTCGTTCGTTTAGCTTTATGAGAGTTTTAGTGTTTTGGAGCTTTTGAACCTTGAACGGTCAATTTTGATCAAAAGTTCAAGAAGATGACCTCAGAATCCAATTATGAGGATTCCATCAGCTCCTAAAGGGTCATTTTAGTCTAGTAACATGGTCGGCATGACTCCCGAGGCTTTTTGTGCGAGTTTGTGCGATTTAACTTTCAAGTTAAGGGGTAAGTTTGACTTTAGTGAATATTCTGAGTAAACGAGCTCGGATGAGAATTTCATTAGTGAGGTTATCTCAGAAATGTTGAATTTGGTCCAGAATGACTCTTTGTTTGGATCCCTAAGCTTTTGGGATAATTCCAATCTTCCTTGTGGATTTTGGCTGAAAGCAAAGTTTGGGTGTGGGGCCCACTTTTTCCCGAGATGAACTCGTAAGAGAATTTGGACTGCTCCATTGAGTTCAGAATATCAAATTTTATAGGGTTGTATATCTCGTCTGCTTTTACGTGGTTCTAAATGAATACCGAACACTCCATCAGAGAATTCAGAGTTTAAGCAAACCAGTTGAAGTGTCGATATCTATTGCAGGATTTTAGCGACCATAAATCAGACTTTTAGCAACCAGAATTAGACTTTTAGCGACCAAATCTGAACTATTTAATAGCGATTTTGCAGCCTCATTTCTTATTTTAAAAAAATGATTTCTCCCTCATTCAAGCTTTGATTTGAGTGATTCGAAGTCGTGAGTGATCTTTGGGAGCGTGGCTACGTGGTGAAGTGATCGAGAGTTGTTGAGGGACCTCCGATTGAGGTGATATTTGTGATTGAGCTACTACCCCATCTCTCTTTGTTGCTTCACTTGTTGGTTATTTGCATGTGTTGTTGTGGGCTATTTCTGGCATTGAATTGTGTTCATCTTTGGAATAAAAGTTCGAGTCATAGTTAAAGACCTCTTGACTGAGTCAATTCCAGAAATTTTGGTGCGGTTTCCACATTTCTCGTTTAATTCTAAAAATTGGCCCGTCTCCGTTTTGAGTGATTTTGGTGTCTAAACGACCGTATTGACATTATGATCCTATTTTTGATAGAGTGGTAAAGTTTAGAGGTCATTTAGAAAGGAAAAGCTCCGGGCTTGTGATTTGGAGCGTGCACGATCAGCCTACAAGTAGGCTACAACTTCCTTTCTAATTAGATTGAGCATAAATATGTGAATTCATGATAGTTAATGTGAATTGGGGGTGGGTACCTAGTTATTCCTGCTTATCTGTTTAGAAACCATGACTTAGGGTTGAGTACTACTGTTTCGAGGGTAGTACCATGATTAGCTCGGGTTGTACGCGTGTTGTCACATACTACGTAAGTTACTAGTTTTACTGCGTGTTTTTTAGAGCATGTTTTGTCCTTAGTCTAAGATAAACTAGTGTTGCCTTAGATCCGTGCACCTTGTGACCTTGGTATGTCTCTGACGTTATTTGGGTGGACTAGGTCATTGTAGACTGGAATAACAGATTTGGGTCTGATCGAATGAGCCTTAATTTAGGTGTTTGCGCAAATTGTTGGAACTTTCTATTTCCTCTCCCAATTTCTGCGGCTCTGATGCATTATTAGAGATTGTATGCTTTCTCGTGACTGGAGTGCTTCTGTCTTGGAGACTTTTGTGATACCTTTGGGAGTGGACGTCGATCCACGGTGGCTTGGAGACTACTTGAGATCTTCTTCAGAGTCGATACGCCCCCAGGCACTCTTGTTAGCTGAACGGTTGATGATCTTAGGCATATTTATATGCCTAAGTTGTCAATAATTACCCATAAAGTGCTTAAGTTGAGGAATAATCTTGAGTCTATTAGCTTGATTTTTGTTATACTTGTAATGATTGTGCACTTACACACATGATTAGTTGTTTCAGGAAATCTCAAAGGAAGTGGAGTTGGAACGAAGAAAGACGGAGCAAAGATGTGCAAGAAAATGGCCAAGGCAAAAACCACCAGTGGCTGGCGCACTGGTTCGCGCGGCGCGCCACTGGTGGTATGTCAGAGAGGAGTTAGTGGCGTGTTGAGAGGCGCTACGCGCCGAGGCCCAACATTCAGAGGCACCTCTCAGGCACGCTGAGAGGCGCGCCGCGCCAACACTGATGCAGCTGGAGTGTGCAAGAGCAAGAATTCAAGTTTGTAATAGGTTTTTATCCTTTAACTCTTCTATAGTCCGGAAATTACATGAACTATTGTATTTTCTTGTTTTCTAATAGCATGAGTAGCTAAACGCCCTAGTTCTGGGGCTGTAGCTACGAATTGATTGTTGATTATTTAAGGCTTGTTGAATTAAATTTTGGTTGTCATTATAAGTTACTTCTATATTCTTGTTTTAGTATTTTATGTTTGCGCACCATAAGATAAATTAAGTGTCTAATCTTAAAATTGAGAGAGAAGAGATTAGATAGACCAGAGAATATAGAGAGCTCGGTCCACCAATTAGATTGAGGATATTAGTTTTCAGGAGTGACGCCCAAACGAACACCTTGCTTGGTTATGAAATAGGATGAAATCTTAATGCTCGCCAGTTAGTCTATTTATCCCCGCTTAACAATGTAGTTAGATAGCTAACTGAGGTAGGCGACGAGAGGTGTATAACCCGGATCATACTATCAACCCTATAAACCAGTAACTTGACAACTGAAATTAATTCTAAGCTAATAATATGATACAGGATATTCAGTATATGCTGCAGCCCTGGAATTGCTTTTAACTTGCTTGAAACATTATATCAAAGTTGTTCACAATTAGTTACGTTTAGTTAGTGCATAATTATTAGTAGATAAACAATAAATCATAACTCTTGAAAATATTACTTTTTACTTTTAGTTGTAGAAGTGAGTGAATATAAGTTGATCATAAGTCCCTTGGGAACGATAACTCGTTTCTTTAAGAATCTATATTACTTGCGCGACCACGTACACTTGCGTGTATATTGGGGAGCAACAACTGACGCCCTTGGGACTGGGCAAGCTGGCTGGGCAACTTAGATATCTGATATTCTCTACGGAGTTGATAATCCCCCGAGTCACTCTTGCTAGCTGGGCGGCTTACGCCCTTCGGAGTGTATTTTATGGATGGGCGGCCTGGGTTGATTGTCATTCTTGCTAGCTGACCAGGTAGTTGACTGGCTGGGTTGATTGTCACTCTTGCTAGCTGGGCTGGGAGTTGATTGGTTCTTGATTGATAACCTAGAAAAATTATAAATAGTTTATTACAACCTCTATTAATTACATTAGTTTTATAGAAATTTACACACAACTCCTTCCGGTCTATATAAGTTACATTTTAATACCTTATAATCAATGGCGGAGCCAGAAATTTCACGAAGAGTATCTAGAAATACGTAATGACCTCCAGGTCCTTTCTATGTTTATCCCCCATGTTCGTCATTTAGATCTTTCTTGTAGCTACCCTAAGTCATTTATGACTTGCTTGGACAGTATCTTCACTCACCTGGTCGTTCGTTTGATTTTTATGGGAGTTTTAGTATTTTGGAGCTTTTGAACCTAGAACGGTTAGTTTTGATCAAAAGTTCAAGAATATGACCTCAGAATCAGCTTTTGAGGATTCCATCAGCTCCGAAAATATCATCTTAGGCTAGTAACATTGTCGGCATAATTCTCGAGGCTTTTAGTGCGAGTTTGTGCAATTAGACATTTTAACTTTCAAGTTAAGGCGTAAGTTTGACTTTAGTCAACATTCTTAGTAAATGAGCTCGGATGAGAATTTTTTCAGCACAGTTATCTCCGGAATGTTGAATTCTGTCTAGAATTACCCTTTGTTTGGATCTCAAAGTTTCTAGGCTAATTCTGATACCCCTTGTGGATTTAGGCTTAAAACGAAGTTTGGGTGTAGGACCCACTTTTCTCTTGGGTGATGATGTAAGCCTCTTTGTGGAGGTATTGATCTCTACGATACCCATCATCACTATCATTTTCTTTAATTAGAGCTTAATCTCTCCTTGCATGTGTCCCCTGGACGTTGTCATGGAAAAGAGACTTATTTTTTTCCTTTCTATGCTCATTTGAGCATTTCACATCTTGCACATATAACAAAACTAAAGGGTTATGCAAAATTGCAGCAAGCAACATATTGAGTTGCTCACTACAATTATACTATCACGAGAAGTTCCATCCATGGCAACATTTTGAGTGGATAAGAACTGATTTTTTTCGTTTTCCACTCAGTTTCGGGTACCCACATTGGAGTTCGACTAAATTCAAATTTCCGTTGAAAAATTCAACATTGGCGTGTAAATCGCTCCCTAAAAAAGACAACTCCATAGCCAAGGGGACTTGATCTGAGATATTTGGTTAAGGATGAAATAGTACTAACCACTCTGCCACATGAACTGATGACCTAGCAAATATTAGAAGCAATAGATCGAAACAATATCAAAAATGCATATTTCCACAGACGTCGTCAAACTACTTATTAGGAAAACATGTGGGTGGAAATGAAGTTATATTTGTGAAATAGGGGATAAAGACAAGTGGACTGGGTTTAATCAAAACTCTTTTGTTTTTCATCTTAGACCAAGAAACACAAGTAAATGAACTGAGTGTTAAACTAAATAAAGATTAAGAAATTTGAGTGGTAAAATATAAGAACTAGAGCACAAAAGAGTTATATTTCAGAATTTTTGGCACTTTATCATGGACAAATGTATTACAAGTGAAAAAATGAGATCCCTTCTACTTTCATGCAAGGTCAAAAGCTTATGGTTATTATCACAAAAAGGTTACTATATACCCGAGGGAAAAAACTATTTTTATCCGTACTTCAATTGAGCCACTTGTCTAAGATTTTGCTGTAGGCTCAAGATAAATTTTTATCATATTGGAGACTAGTGCAATTATCCCCTGATGTGATGGAGGGCTTTACCCCAGAAGAAAATCTAGCGTTAGGTGTGTGGGAGTGTACCTTCCTATGTAATATTTTCTTTTTCCGGCTATTACGCCCTCCTCCCCCGGCTTGATACCCCTAGAGGGGCTCCAACTAGAGTGATGCTTTTACCTGTTGAACAGTGTTTTACCCATACAATATAGACTTTATTGGAGAGAGATGATGGGAAAGCTAGTGCGGAGGCCTTAGCTGAGCGGTAAGGTATTGAGGAGTTGATAGTGCATGCTACATTGGACAGATCACGCTATAGACCTCCACAATTGGCACTAGTAGGGTCTGTCCTTCAAAATCCATTATTCCACCTCTTAATGCGTCGGACACTGATTCCCAAGATGATGTAACTCCCTCCGAGCCACGGGATCAGAGTTCTTCAGAGGCATATTATGTCAACGGGACCTATTATTCATCTCACTCCATTACTGTAATATTGTTTCTAGCATTGAGGGCACTACAAGTTACTTTTTAGTGGGGGTGAGGAACATGTGCATATGCTTTCTTTTGATTGTATTTTGTTTATTTCAGTTGTATTTTGATATTTTAGTATTTTGGTTTTATTATATTTGGTTTGTTGTTGGTTTCATTTCATCTCTTTATCAATTTCCCGTAAATTTTGAAGTATGTTGCTTGTGTTTTAAATTTTGATATTTGAGGATAGATTTTATCCAATATCGATGTCTTGGATAGTGCTATTGATGAGAGATGTATTTTGTGTTTGGTGTTGCAAGAAGAAATCGGTGTTGCTCTACTTCTGAATGATCTTTTAGGTTTTTGTGTTGACTAACTGGCTATTGATGTGAACCTTGCAATGAACATTGCACGCAATCTTCTTAATTTTATAGAGTTGTATTAAATGATTGTGTTTGAAGTGCCATGTGTGGTGAGATCCTATTTGAAAGCACGCTTGTTGATTCCTAGAATTTTCCTTGTTAGTCTAATTATTTAGTCTTGGTGAATGTAAGACATGATCATGGGCACAAAGTTTGAGAGAGAATCAAAATGTTCATACCTTTTGTGACTACCTTGTGAGGGTGTGCAACCATCTTGGACCCATTTGAGCCTATATTGTTTGTTGTCAACCTCATTGAAATCTCTTTAACGAAATAAGACCTTAACTTCTCACCCATAAATCTTTTTCTAAGTATTGGTTTGTTTGAATAGCTAACTTCGGCCAAAAACCTAAGTTGGGGTATGGAAAGGGAGGAAAGAAAATCAAGTGAAAGAGAAGAAAGGTGAGACTCAACCTCGAAGTTTAGTGCAAAAATAAGGAACCCCTCCTTATGAAAAAATTGAGAAAATATGAAAATGGAATGAAAATGAAGATCTTGGTCAAATAAAAGGGGTTATTGATAAATTGAATTAAAAAAAAATTTGAGGATTGAGTCTCCACATGAAAAGAATAAAAAAAACTTGAGAAAAAGGTAAAGATGAGTGTAACAATGCTTTGAAAAGGTGAATTCACTGATCCAAACTGACCATACCTTTACCCTCAGTCCCATTACAAGTCTGAAAACACTTGAGATCTTGCTAAAACCGAGTTGTGTGATGATTGGAAATATGGGCAAACCTATGGAATGAAGCATGCATGTATTTCTTTTTCAGAGAGTGAGAGTAGTATTGATTTCTAACTTCTTGTTGTTGTGCTTTGTGAGAGCATGAAATTATTTTTGTTGTGAGGTCACTTGAATGCTTTTGTTGAAGCGTTGTTTTGCATTATAAGAGAGCATTAGTGAGCTTGAGCTTGGATTAATACCGGCTAGTCATCATTTGAAGTTTCTTGAGCATGATTGAGATATTGCATATGCTTGTTAGTAGTCTTGTGATGGCACTTGCATGTTAACTCACATTGAGAATTGTTGTAGACACTTGTTGAACTGTTGTGTTCTTGATTTACTTGAGGACAAGCAAGAGTTTAAGTTGGAGGTGTTGATGAGTCTGAGATTTTGACTTATTTGAGGTCCTTTTAGTTCAACAAATATTGTCCTCAATGCCTATTTATGTCCTTATCTGATGATATTTTAATGTTTACATCTATAAAGGGTAAAGGACAAGGCAATGATGAATTTATGAAAAGAGGCCAAAAATATTGAAAAAAGTATAAACTCCTCGCTGAGGATTACCTATCATAATGGGTGGATCGCCCAATAGGTCTGGATCTCGCTCAAAGTGACAATGTTCACTTCAGAAAATATTCAAGGTAGGTCAGCGATGCAACGTGTAAACGGTGATTCACCGAACTAGTTCGGAGAGCTAAAAGCTCCATCACCGAAGGTGGGAGACTTCTGAGTTAAAACGAAGACTGAATGAGCAAACAAAGGTGGTAATCAGGAATTCACTGAACGTGAAAGCCTTACTCAATCGAGTTCGCCGACTGAGGTTCAAACAAATGAAGCCTGAAACCAAGAAAGGGCAAGCTGAAGAACATAATGACGATCCAGTGAATCATGTAGGCGAGCCCTACTAATGTCGTCGATCAGGTCACACATAGAATTCCAGACTAATTTCTTGGAAAGTTATAAATAGCCCAAAGGAGAGAGAAAATGTATCTTTTATCCATTTTAGCTTTCTCCAGAGAAATAAACTTTTTTCTACTTTTCTCTTAGTTTTGCAGTTTTTGAACAATCTTGTAATTGACAATTGAGGGTTCAATTCAAAATGGGTGTTGAAGATTATTGCTAATTATCAATACTTTAATGGCTGAAAATGTCATGAGTATAATTTATTTTCTTTTTATGATGATTGGCTAAAACTCCAATTCTAAGGGTGTTAACTAGTTTTAGTGGGTCTAGTGTCTTGCTCTGTTTTTATGCTATTTATTTATGCATTTGAGCTATTTAGCATGGGGTTAATTTATGAGTTAAGGCTGAAAACTTAATCCTATCTTAGATCTTCGATTGATGCTCAAATAAGATTAATTTAAGTGGGTAAATAACTTAATACTTGAAAAATGAGTTTGATTGTTGTAGTTTGCTCAAAAGAGAAATTGTGATTTAATTCTAATTGTTAAATCTGCTCGAAAGAGAGATTTTAGTAAGGATCTGGGTCTATTTGTATTTTACATGGATGAGATCGGAAGGAGATTCTATGATCTGATGCATTGAGATAGAAAGAAGATTTGTGTCGTTGACAGTTACCTAGCCTATCCATGTTTGTCTAGCATTATTGAGCAAGCACTTGTACCCCTACTTGATGTTGATACCAACTCTCACACCCCTAGATTGTCTCTTACTTGTTTAAATCTTTGTTTTTAATTGAATTGTGATAATTGATTCCAAAATTCTTTTACTAAATTTGTGGAATCATCCACCTATTTGTCCTAATTTATACAATGAATTGATTTGCACTTTTAATTTTCTTATTCAATTCTTACGTTTAGGTCACTCCTTGTGGGATTCGATCCCGACTCTTTTGTTGGGTATTTATATTGCTAGTGCTCACTTACTCATTTAATTGTTTTTGTGAGTAATTTGAGTGTTTTAGTGTCCCATCGACATCATCATGGAAATGAGCCTGATTTTCTCTTCTTTTTTTTCTCCTTTTTATGCTCATTTGAGTATTTTACATCTTGCACATTTAACGGAACTAAAGGGTTATGCAAAACTGCAACGAACAACATATTGAGTTTCTTACTGCGATTATACTATCATGAGAAGTTCCAGATATTGAAGCATTTTGAGTGGGTAAGAACTGATTTTTTTTTGTTTTCCACTCAGTGCGTGGTACCCACATTGGAGTTCGACTAAATCTAGATTCGCGCCGGAGAATTCAGCATTGGGGTTAAAACGCTCCCTAAAAAAGATGATTCCATACCTGTTGAAAGTGGTGCCTCAAAACCTGCAGATTAGTTGCACTTTCTGCTGTATCAATATACAACTTAAAAGTAGGATTAAGTTCAAATATATTAGGCTGCAGTATTTGGCAGAATCTGATTAGTCAGTTGTAATAATTTAGGCTTTAGTTATTGGAGATAATGTTAGCTTATTTTAATCCTTTTCTTTAGCTTTTTAAGTTATGAATTTATGTATTTATATGACAATCATTATTTCAATAAAAAACAGCAACTTAACCTTGTTATCTTTTCTTTTCTTTCTTAGTCAATATCTGTTACACTCCTACAGATTGGTATTAGAGCATTACCATCTTGAGGGACCCGTGAGAAGAGAGCGAACCATATAAACCTTTCTTTGAACTACTATCTTAAATAGTGTATAGAAAATGAATTCTGAAACAAGCTTATTAACTCCACCAGTCTTCACTGGTGAGAATTATCAAGCTTGGGCAATTAGAATGACGGTTCATTTTGAAACATTGGATCTCTGGGAAACAGTAGAAGAAGATTATGAAGTAACTCCTCTCGGTGATAATCCAACAGTGAATCAGATGAAACATCACAAGGAGAATAAGACAAGGAAAGCCAAAGATAAAGCTTGCCTTTTCTTTGCAGTATCCCCTTCAATTCTTACCAGAATTATGAAAATGAAGTCTACTGCAGAAATTTGGGAGTATCTCAAAAAAAATACACAAGGTGAGATTG
Organism: Solanum verrucosum; assembly: GCF_900185275.1. Lineage (NCBI taxonomy): Eukaryota > Viridiplantae > Streptophyta > Magnoliopsida > Solanales > Solanaceae > Solanum > Solanum verrucosum. The sequence goes on from NW_026020173.1 coordinate 2,193,460, forward strand.
TTTGGTAAGGATTTTGCTGATGAAAGAATTGTTCAAAAGATTCTTGTTACACTTCCTGAGAAATATGAAGCCATAATTTCTTCTTTAGAGAATTATAAAGATCTATCAAGCATTACCTTGGAAAAACTTGTTAAAGCTTTGCAGGCACTGGAGCAAATGAGAAAAGATTGTTGAAGGTGCTTTTCAAGCTAATTCACATAACAACGAGTCAAACAAAGCAAGGAAAAAGAACAAGAAGCAGAGGCCAAGCAATAATTATAACAATCAAAGAGGAAGTCAGCCTCCCTGCCCTCATTGCAAAAATACAAATCACTCTCAACAGAAGTGTTGGTGGAGACAAGATGTCAAGTGCAACAAATGTGGTCAATTAGGCCATGTGGAGAGGGTATGCAAGTCACAACCGCAACAAGAAGAAGCTAAGGTTCCTGTAAATTAATATCAAGAAGAGCAATTTTTTGTAGCAACTTGTTTTGCTAGCAAAAGCTCTTCTGAAAGCTGGTTAATTGATAATGGATGCACAAATTATATGACAAGTGACCAAGAACTATTTAAAGATCTAGATAGAACGTTTATTTCCAAAGTGAAAATTGGAAATGTAGAATATCTCGATGCGAGAGGCAGAGGAACTATTGCAATTGAAAGCCTTACAGGTTTGAAACTTATAGTTAATGTTCTTTTTGTTCTTGATCTTGATCAAAACCTCTTAAGTGTTGGACAACTACTTGAAAATGGTTTGAAAGTGTTGTTTGAAGAAAAAACATGTGTCATCAAGCATATTGATAATAAAGAGATGTTCAAGATCAAGATGAGAGGAAAAAGTTTTCCCTTGAACCTGTTGGACGAGGAGCAAGCAATAGTTTATCCAGTTGGAAAATAACTCAGAACTATGGCACAAAAGACTCGGACATTTTCATCATGATGCTATACTCTTCATGAAAGAAAATTAACTAGCAAAAGGTCTTCCAAGCCTTGAGAAGAACCTGCCTGCTTGTGAAGCTAGTCAGTATGGGAAGCAAACAAGGTTGCCTTTTTAGAATTCATCATGAAGGGTAAAGCAGAAGTTGCAGCTTATTCACACGGATGTAGGCGGACCTCAGAAAACACCATCTTTAAAGGGTAGTAAGTACTATATTTCCTTTATTGATGAATGTACCAGATATTGTTGGATTTATTTTTTGAATTATAAATCTAAGGTCGCTGATGTATTCTGGAAATACAAGGCTTTTGTGGAAAATTAGAGTGGTTGCAGAATTCAGGTGATAAGAACAGATAATGGAATCGAGTATGTTTCAGAAAAATTCAACAAGTTTTGTAATGAAGCGGGAATTGAGCATCAGCTAACAACACCCTATACTCCTCAATAAAACGGAGTAATGGAGATGAAAAGGTGTTTGCTCCATCAAAAAGGCCTGCCAATTTTTTTTTGGACTGAAGCTGCAAATACTGCAATATTTATGCTAAACAGATTGCCAACTAAGGCCTTGCAAAAGAAGACACCATTTGAGGCTTGTTTTGGTTACAAACCTTTGGTAACAAATATGAAAATATTTGGTTGTCTTTGTTTTTCTTATGTACCTCAGGTGAAAAGAGATAAGTTGGATAAAAAGGCTGAAACTAGAATCTTTGTTGGATACAACAGTCTCTCAAAAGCTTATAGGATCTATCAACCTCAAAATTACAAAATCATTGTTAACAGGGATGTCAAGTTCGTGGAAAATGACACCTGGAGCTGGAAAGATGATGAAAAGAAAAAAATCTAGAATCTCTAGATGAAGATGCTGATGATGTACATGTTAGAGGCACAAGAACACTTTCTGATATTTATCAAAAGTGTAATGTTGCAATTGTAGAACCAGGAGGATTTATAGAGGCTGCTAAAGATGAAAAATGGAGATATCCAATGCAGGAGGAGCTCAAAATGATAGAAAGGAACAACACATGGGAGTTGGTAGACAAAACATTTCTAGATCAAGCTTTATTTCTTGAGGGAGGTGCAAAAGAATGGACACATAGACTTGGTGCACTGCAAAACTGATTTTCAGACTGCTGATATTTTAACTAAGGCCCTACTTAGATAAAGATTTGAATTTCTCAGAAAAAAAAACTTGGGATTGTTGCTCTTGAGTCAAGGAGGAGTGTTGAAAGTGGTGCCTGAAGAGTCTGAGATTTGGACTCATTTAGAGCTTTGTTTAGATAGATTTAGTGTCCTCAAATGCTTAATTTGTGCCAATAACTGATGTTAAATGCTTGATTTTTAGGAATATGAATTGAGGAACAAAGCAAGGACACTAACAGTAAAAAAAAAACAAAATAGGTTGAAGAAATGAAGATGGGGAGTCTGAGGATCGCTAAGAGCATTCAGCGTATCGCCGAGTGGCTCATCAGACCGCCTAAAGTTCCAGTGTTCCAAGCTCTGAAGGAAAGAACCAAGTCATTGACGAAAAGAAGCAGTCGGCGAATCGCTGAGTGATTCCGCGAAGCCAAGACAATCTCCTAAAGTTACAGACCTTGAGGAGGCTGAATGCCAAGGCGAAAGGGCAATGGAAGAGACCAAAATGCGGCTCCTGACTTACTTCATCAAATGGGCATTTGTAGCTTATTTTTGGTGACTATGAATACATTTTGAACATTTAGTTTAGTATCTTTTGATAGTATCAAGTAATCTTAAGACATCTTTAGACAGTTTTCTCTAGAGTTTTCTTTAGCTTTGAAGGATTGAAGAAATTCACTTTTGAGAAATTGGAAGTGGGTCTTTGATATTCATCAAATTGGAGCATTGTAAAGACGAAATCACTCTTACCCAGTTGATGGATAATCAATTTGGTAATTGTTTTTACCTTTTTATAATGTCTAGCTAAAACCCCAATTCTTGGGGTGTGATCATGTGATTATGGGCTGATTTAGTTTATGGGTATTGCTAATTGTTAGTTTAAATGCTATTTCAAAGCGAGTTTAATCATTAATTGTGGTTTAATTTAAGAATTGTAGTTGCAAATGCAGTTCTACTTTTGTGTTCTTGGCTTGCTCGAGAGAAAGGTTTAGAACTAAGGTTTTTGATTGATGGTTTGTGGGTATTGGGTTGATCTGGGTTTAACTCGAGAGAGTAAATCCTTAACCCAATCCCACACATTTAGCTCAAAAGAGCGGATGAATTAAGGTGTGGGCTGCTCTTAATTTACATGCTTTTTGATGTTCGAGAGAAATCACTTGATTCGGGGTAATTGTTCGAGAGAAAATTAACTCCCTTATAGCCTAACGTACTCAGTAATATCTAGCTATTTACTAATAGTTGCAATTACCCATATGTCTATAATTTCATATAATCAATCACATCCCAAGAATTCGTCTCATTATTGTTAATTCCTAGTGTTTGTGACTGATTTTAGTTGATAACTAAAACAAAAACACCCCATCTGACATTCGTGTTACCCCTTTACTTGATTATGCCTTTAATCGATAATTTCTATTCCTATGGGTGATTAGACTACATTCATACTTTCTAATTGAATCTGAAACACGTTCCGCTCCCTGTGGGATTCGACAACCCATTTAGTTGGGTTTTATACTGATTTACAATTGTTGAACACCTAGAATTGGATGAGGTGTGCATGAAATGTTAAATCAAAATGGCGCCGCTGCCGGGGAGTGGTGTTGTTTGAAATTCTTTTGGTTAAGTTGAATTGTATTCTTGTTAGTCATAGTTGAATCAACTTATTTTTAGTTTTGATTTTTGTGTTGCTTGTTAAAACAAAGGAGGAAATGAGTGTCAACGGAAGTAATGGTAGCCAAGTGGGCTACCCTCCTTCGAAGATTTCAAGCGCTTGGAGGGTGAGCCAATCCATGAGACGTGGCTTAGGTTTAAGAAACTATTGTTGTAGTGCCCAACTCATGGAATCCCATATAAGATGTTGCTGGAATGTTTCTATAGGGGTCTTTATTCTATGAATAGAGGATTGGCTGATCAATTTTCTCCGGGTGGTATAGTGCGGCAATCATATGCAACAACATCCCTACTCCTCGATCGCATGAACAAGATCAACAAGGATCCAGATAGGGACCAGAACTTGGCCAAAATAATGTCCCAGCTAGATATTTTGGCCTAAAATGTTGAGGAATTTGAAGTGCTGCACAAAAACGAAGTAGACTTCCTAGCAACTCAAAGAGGAAGTCAATGTGCAAACCACTTAAGTCTAAGTGGTAACCAAGGTCGGAATAGAGGGGGTGGGGGAAACATAGGTACATTCCCCCCATGAGCTCCAAAAGCCTAAGGATAATGAGGGTGGTCAAATAGAAGATATACTCTTACGTATTCTCAACAAATTTGAAGGATACGACAGAGTATTGAAAGAGATAAAAGAGAATGTCTCAACCCTTAATCGGATGGTGACCTCTCATTCCATCTCGATTATGCAACTGGAGACCCAATTGGGTTAGATTTCATACCATCTCAACCCAAGACACAAAGAGGGGTTGCCTAGTGTTACTATGGCAAACTCCAAGAATGAAGCTTAAATGGATACTTGCATCGTGAAACGACGTTAACTAAGGTGCTTCTTAGGAGGCAACCCAAGTTTTTAATGCTTTGTGTTTGTTTTTGGAATAACAGGTGTTGATTGTGCAGGTTAAAGTGTGCAATGTGTTTGAAAAATACAGGTTGGCGAGCCAAGAGTCCAGTTGGTGACTTGCCGAAGAGGTCGGCGAGCCCGACTTGGACCGCCGTTGGACTCACAAAAATCATAAGTGAGATTCTGTAAAACTCGGCGGACCCATGGACAAGTCGGTGAGCCTGACTTTGTCTGCCGTTCGGACCCCCAAATCAACTGGAGGTCCTATAAACTAAGTGAGGTAAGTTACCACTCGGCGCATCGCCGAGTGGTTCGGTGAGGATGACTAATACCACCGAATGGGCCTCGAGATGAAAGGTTTTAAAAGGCCAAAGGTTTAAAATTCCAAAATCTTTTATATTCCCTCATTTTTAGCCCCATACACTCACACCCGCACTTCATATTTCCCATATTTTTGTTATTGTACTTGTTTTTACTTTTGATCTCGTGCTCAGAGTTGGATTTCATTGCTGCCTAGCATTTTAAATTCCTATTTTGGCTAAAAGGTTGGTTTTTCGAACCTCGAACTCTTGAATAGCGGTTGATTTTGAATGCACTTGTTTGAATCTTGTTGTTGTGTGCTGGGCCTGTACTGAAATCGTAATGTTGTGCTAGTTTGCCTATCGTAGTTTCGTAATTGTGCTTAATTGCCTAAATTGTTGATTTCCCGAGTTTCGTGCTTTAAAATTGATTATAATTTGTTGGGTTGCGTTAAATTGTTGTTGGGTCTAGTCAGGTGAAGTCTGAGTAACCCTAATTGTGCTAAATGACATACTTTTCCCAATGATGGAGCATATGACATCATTCTTAAGGGCAAAAGTCGTCAAATGGACAATTTGGGCCATGGATCGAATGGGTCTGGGATTAATTGCATAAGTGCGTTGTTTGATTTTGTTTTCGGCGGCTGCGGGCTTGAATTTGGGAAACGGGGTTGAAATCTGGCATGTTGGGCAATTCGGCGAGCTGGGTCGAGCTCGCTGAACCGTTCGGTGGTTCGCCAATGTCCCCTGTCATCGCCCTTAATTTCATGTTTTGGCTAGATCAGAGTCTATAACTTTCGGAGGGAAGCCTGAGCTCGCCGAGTGGTATCGGTGAATCATCGAAGGGCCTTGTACTTCGCCGACCAGCCATTTTTCTGGGAAATTTTCAAGCTACTTCTTTTGGCAAGCCCGATTTAGCTCTCCAAAGAGACTCGACGATTCGCTGATTGGTTCGGCGAGTTTTTCTACAACCTATATTCTGCATTTTTCTTGAATTATTTCTAACTTTTTCCAATGTGTTGTGCAGATATAGCTAAGACCAACTAGGACGAGAGTGATATGCCGCCCTGCAAACGAGCATGGGGAATCGTCATTAATAAGGGAGCAGTTGCTTCTTCCAGAAAGGAAAAACAAGCACCTGCAAAGGGAGGCAAGGGAAAGGGAAAAGCGCCCGTATCTGATAGACCAGAGCACAACTCCAACAGTGATAGGGACTCTTTCCATTTCAGGCCTCATTCTTCGAGCCTTAGAATGACCAGCCACTACAGACCCGGCGAACTGAGATTCGACCTTGAGCTCGTCAAAATTCGTCTAAGATCCCGGAGTCTACCCCTCCTACTGATGACACAGTGCCAGCTCCGGCACAGGCGGTGGTTCCAGCACCACCAATTCAGGGTCTTCCTCCCCGGCTAATCAACAGGCTAAATGCCGAGGGACTAAAGACCATTCTCGAGGAAAAGAGATTGTCCACGGATGGTGTAGTGGACAAGTACTCCAATGTGTGGGACACTCTCCGGTTCCACATGTTTGAGAAGTTTAACAGGCCCCGTGGCTCCTATATTCCTACATGGGTTCAGGAGTTTTACACAACATACCTTGACCTTGTACCAAAGGGAAAGAAGAAGGCCAGCGCTTTTCGATAGGTAGAGTCCGTCATGGTCCGGGGGAAAGAAGTGAGTTGCAGTGGTAATTATATCAATGTTCTATTTGATAGAGGGTCAATTTTTTACTACCGGAGTTTGGCTACCACTGTGACACCCTTGGATGACCTAAAGGGTTGGCTTACTCCTCTCATTTCTGACACCACCCCGAGGTGGATTGAGGCAGAAGCTCCGATTGAGAAGAAGGACTTGATCATCGCCGCTCGGTATTGGTTCAGGTTCATTAGAAGCTCCATCATTCCTTCACAGAATGAGTCTATCCTCCGCCACCCAAAGGCGGCATGTCTCGGATCAATCATATCTCGAAAAAGCATCGACTTGGGGCTAATCATAGAGCAGGAGATGGCCAAGAGGGCCAAGCAGTGCTAGATATTCCTTTCATTCCCCGTACTTATTACAGAGCTATGTCGGCAGGCTGGAGTTCCTCATGACGAGAAGAGAGACATTGAGGTCACACCTATATCCTTCACAGACATCCGGCGCATAAAGGCTGAGTATACACGGGATGAGGCAGATAAGAGGAGAGTAGCTCCGGTGGATGCATCCCCGAAGGTTGATGTTGCGTCCATACCTGCAGAGGAATATTTGCCTACTCCGGGCCTTCAAGTACAACCGTTTCCACTCCTTCCCATGCCTCCGATTCCTCTATTTCCCAGCCTACTAGGATCACTCAGGCCATGCTCCTCAACATGTGCACCTAGCCCATTCTGTCGATGTGCGGGCTTCCCCGCTAGAGGCCGAGGTGCCTTGGATGATTGAGCGAGCCATCTTAGCTGCGTTGACACCCCTCCAGATATCTATTGATTCTCTCACAATAAGAGTAGAGACTTGTGAGAGTCGACATGGGGTTACTTTCGAGGTGACGACTTTAAAAGCTGAGGTTTCAGATTTGAGGAATGATGTGGACTATCTGAAGTCCACAGACTTCACTTCTCTCTTTGAGTCAGCTGAGGCTCAGGATGTCCCATCCAGTTCTAAGATGCCTCCGGTTACCATCAGATATGTGCCTACGGATGATGTGGCAACTCATGAGTCAAAGACAGAGACAGATGATGAGTAGCTTGATGCTCAGGAAGCAACCATCTATGAGGACCTGCCTGATTTAGAGGAGACGATTGTAAAGTCAGACATTCCGACATCACTGACATAGACGTCCATGGCAGGCTCTAGTGGAGCCAGTGTTGCTATTACACCGGGCACAGATGCCCAAGACCAGAGTGTGATCCTGGGCATTGATTCCCCAATAGATGGAGCGACTGTGTAGACCAAGATCTTTCTTTACCTCCCTCTATGTTGCTTTTATTGATTTTGGTTGTTTTTGTTGCATTTGAGGACAACTGTTTTTCTTTTGTGGGTGGGGTGAGGTATTTCCATACCTACCTCTTGTGACTATATTTTGTATATATATTGGGTTTTGTGTTTTAATTGTGTTTTGATTCTATCTTGTGGATGTTTGAGCTTGTAGCTCCTTGTTTTTGAATAAAAATGGTTTCTAACCAATTCTGAAAAATTTGCCACCTTTTATGTTTTTGATTATGGCTGTTCTTGTGCAAATTTGAGTATCAATTATGATTAATACCGATGACTTGAATAGTGCTCTTAATCGAACAAAAATAAATGCGCGGCAACGATGAGGCCAAATGAAGTTGCATAGACAATGCGTGAACTTTTTGCATCTTGTTGCGACTAACCAATTATCGAATGAGTCTCTTGTGATGAGCATTGCACACTAGCGAAAGTGTTGAGTCTCGTTTGATATTAGTGCTAATGCCTTGTTTGATGAGCTTACTTTGAACCTTGTGTGATGACGCCTAGAATTTGCCCTGTTGGTCCGGTTGACTAAGTGATGCAAGCTCTTGAAATGATCTTAAGCAACAATTTTGAAGAGTGAAACAATTTGAAAATATATATAACTCTTTTGTGGACAACCTTGTGAGGGATGTGAACCTTGCTTGAACCCTCCTTTGAGCCTTATCCTTTTCTTGGAAGAAACTTGAGCAATAAAGTCCCCTTGATCTATGGTTTTGAAAAATATGGAACCCCTCCATATGGAAAAATAGAGAGAGAAAGCAAAAGGAAAAGAATGAAAAAGTTGTGAAATAAAGATGTGAAAATTGCAAAAAGAAATGGGGGCATCCGATAGTCCATGTGAATGTGAACAATGGGGTGAATTTTGAGCATGATTAAAATGTTGAAGAAAAGGAAGAAAGTGATGTTCAGACCATATTTCATCAGGGTAGCAACTACTGAGCCTAAATGGCCATACCTTTACACTCAACCCCGTTACAAGCCTTGAAAGACCTTTGTGATCTTAAGTGGGCTGAAACGAGTTTTGATTGGAAAATAAGGGCAAACCTTTGGGTGAAGTCATGCATGTGTTCATCTTTGTGAGTGTGAGAGTTGTATGTGATTCTGAAACTATAAATTGTTGAAGAATTATGTGTGAATATGAAATCATCTTTGTTGTGAGGGCATTTAAGTACATTTGTTAAGCTTGAACTTGCATTTGAAGAAAGTATTGTGAACTTGAGCATCTTTGATAATGGTAAGTCACAACTTGAATCTTTGAGTGCACAATTGATCTTTGCATGAGTAAATTGAGTCTTGTTGTGTGCATTCACGATTGAGTCTTTTGTAGCACTGTTTGAGACATCCTTTTTGAACGGTTGAACTTGAGTCTTACTTGCGGACAAGCAAAAGTTTAAGTTAGGGGTGTTGATGAGTCCAAGATTTAGACTCATTTAGGGCTTTGTTTAGATAGATTTAGTGTCCTCAAATGCTTAATTTATGCCAATAACTGATGTTAAATCCTTGATTTTCAGGAATATGGATTGCGGAACAAAGCAATGACACTAACGGGCAAAAATGAACAAAACAGGCTGAAGAAATGAAGATAGGCGATCCGGAGGATTGCCAAGAGCACTCGGCGTGTCACCAAATGGCTCATCATACTGCATAAAGTTCCAGTGTGCCAAGCTTTGAAGGAAATAACCAAGTCATTGACAAAAAAGAGCAGTCGGCGGATTGCCGAGTGATTCCATGAAGCCAAGATAGATTGCCCAAATTTACAAACCTTGAGGATGCTGAATGCCAAGGCGAAAGGGCGATGGAAGAGACCAAAGGGCGGCTCGCCGAGTGGTTCGGCGAGCACGACTTACTTCGCCAAATGGGCTTTCGTAGCTTATTTTCAGTGACTTTAAATACGTTTTTGAACATTTAGTTTAGTATCTTTTGATAGTATCAAGTAATCTTAAGACATTTTTAGACAGTTTTCTCTGGAGTTTTCTTTAGCTATGAAGGATTGAAGAAATTCACTTTTGAGAAATTGGAAGTGGGTCTTTGAGATTCATCAAATTGGAGCATTGTAAAGACGAAATCACTCTTACCCAGTTGATGGATAATCAATTTGGTAATTGTTTTTACCTTTTTATAATGTCTAGCTAAAACCCCAATTCTTGGGGTGTGATCATGTGATTATGGGCTGATTTAGTTTATGGGTATTGCTAATTGTTAGTTTAAATGTTATTTAAAAGTGAGTTTAATCATTAATTGTGGTTTAATTTAAGAATTGTAGTTGCAAATGCAGTTCTACTTTTGTGTTCTTGGATTGCGAGAGAGAGAGGTTTTAGAACTAAAGATTTTGATTGATGGTTTATGGGTATTGGGTTGATCTGGGTTTAGCTCGAGAGAGTAAATCCTAAACCTAATCCCACACATTTAGCTCGAAAGAGTGAATGGATTAAGGTGTGGGCTGCTCTTAATTTGCATGCTTGTTGATGTTCTAGAGAAATCACTTGATTCGGGGTAATTGTTCGAGAGAAAATTACCTCCTTTATAGCCTAACCTACTCACTAATATCTAGCTATTTACTAATAGTTGCAATTACCCATATGTCAATATTTACCTATAATCAATCACATCCCAAGAATCCGTCTCATTATTGTTAATTCCTAGTGTTTGTGACTGATTTTAGTTGATAACTAAAACCAAAAGCCCCCATCTGACATTCGTGTCACCCCTTTACTTGATTATGTCTTTAATCGATAAGTTCTATTCCTATGGGTGATTAGACTACACCCCCCATCTGACATTCGTGTCACCCCTTTACTTGATTATGTCTTTAATCGATAATTTCTATTCCTATGGGTGATTAGACTACATTCATACTTTCTAATTGAATCTGAAACACGTACCGCTCCCTGTGGGATTCGATCCCAACCATTTAGTTGGGTTTTATACTGATTTACGATCGTTGAACACCTAGAATTAGATGAGGTGTGATTGAAACGTTAAATCAGTGCCTCAAAACCTGGAGATTAGTTCCACTTTCTGTTGTATCAATATACACCTTAAAAGTAGGATTACATTCAGATATATTAGGCTGCAGTATTATGCAGAATCTGATTAGTCAGTTGCAATATTTTAGGATTTAGTTATTGGAGATAATGTTAGCTTATTTTACTTCTTTTTTTTTTTAGCTTTTTTAAGTTATGAATTCATGTATTTATATGACAGTCATTATCTCAATAAAAAACAACAACTTAACCCTGTTGTCCTTTCTTTTCTTTCTTAGTCATTGTTACACTCCTACAATACCCAAGTGAACTCGAACCCGAGACATCTGGTTAAAGATGAAGGAGTACTAACTTACTCCACAACAAGAACTGGTGACCTAACAAATATTAGAAGCAATAGATGGAAATAATATCACCAATGTATATTTCCATACACGACTCCAAACTACATTTCAGAAGAAAAAAAACATGTGAGTGCGAATGAAGTTATATTTGTGAAATAGGGGTTAAAGGTGAGTGGATTAGGTTCAATCAAAACTCTTTCATTTTTCATCTAGGACCAAGAAACACAACTCCAACTAGACTGATGTTTTTACCTATTGAAACAAAGTTTTACCCGTACAATATAGACTTTATTAGAGAGAGAAACAACGAGGGGCGATCAATGTATTCTCCCGAAGAGTAGATAGTAGATTAAACAGCGAAGGTGAGCAATGTATCAGAATCACTACTAAGTCATCATATACAAAGTGATTTTCTCCTGAGGCATACTAGTAGTAATAATAATTATTGTTGTAGGCTTGTCTCAATCTTCACTTTATGAGCTAACTGTTCAAGTTAAGTTAGGCGTGTTACAGAATCACCACAGATTTGTATATGATTGTGTATATATTAGTGATTGTGTATATATTAGCATAAATTTATAGGGATTTGGCTATCTAGTTACCATAGTTAACTTAGTCTCCTTATGTATTTATACCATTGTATTCGTTGAGTAATAAGACAAGTTATTCTTCCTACCTTATTAGTTATATGGTATTAGAGACAAGCTTATGATTCGCCCGTATTGGGTCTCCTTGATATGTTTTGGTTGCTTTGTGGTGGTTTCAGATCATATAACCACGTTTGACGAAGGGAAAATTTATTTTGAGACCAGATTTTGCTGCTACTTTGTTGGTCAAGTTTGAGTTTCTTATATGTTGTTCTGTTTCTATGTTTCTAAAGTAATATTTAGGAGGCTGCCTGTGTTAGAAACTATCCTTGGTGGACTCCCTATTCAGATTAAATTATGACTTATTTGGGTCTTCTTCCTTCGTTACAATTTGAGACTTGTTGGGTTTTTGTTAGTTCTCTGAGTTTGTTTGACTGGATTCAGATTTGCTTGATTCTTTGATTTGTTTCGAGTGATTCACTGGATTGGAGTTTTATTTCTGTCCAACAGAGACTTGGTTTGGATAATTCCAGCTTTGGACAATTTTCTATCAATTTATTTTGATATTGTGAGTTAGGGAAATAACTGCTGCTAGTTCAATATCTGATAAAATGATTTTGGTTTCCGCTGAAGAATTTTCTGAATTCTCTCAATATCAGAAATCATTGAAGGAATCCATTTTAGTTAATGTTTTTACTGAGTCAACTAAAACATGTCTTATGACCTCTTCAAATAAATGGGTCATTGATTCAGGTGCCACAAATCACATGATAGGTAATTCTAATAATTTTTCTAGCTTTCAATCACACAAAGCACCATCTCCAGTTACTGTAGCTGATGGATCAACTTGTAATAGTATTGGATATGGGACTATTAAACCAACCTCCTCTATTACCCTATCGTTTGTACTTAGTATACCAAAGTTGGCTTTTAATTTGATTTCTATAACCAAAGTTACTAGAGATCTTAATTGTTATATTTCGTTCTTTCCCGATCATTTTTTGTTTCGTGATCTTAAGACAAATCAGGTTATTGGTAAATGACATGTAGTACATCCTTGATGAATGGGAGTATCGGTTTGTTGCATGCTCTAGTGTTGTGTCTCCATTTGAAGCACATTGTCGATTGGGACATCCTTCTCTACCTCTGTTAAAGAAGTTTTGTCCTCAGTTCCATAATATTCCTTTATTGGAATATGAATCTTGTCGATTGCAAAACATCATCGCAGGCTTTTGAGTTAGTTCATTCTGATGTTTGGGGACCGTGTCTTGTTGTTTCCAAAACTGGGCATAAGTATTTTGTCACTTTTGTGGATGATTTCTCATGGATGACTTGGATTTATTTTATGAAGAGTCGTTCTGAAGTGTTTACTCACTTTTGTGCCTTCTATGCTTAAGTTAAGACTCAGTTCAATGCTTCGGTACGTATTTAAGAAGTGACAATGCCAAAGAATATATGTTAGAACTGTTTCAGACATACATGAGAAAACATGGTATTCTACACCAGTCTTCATGTCTTGATACACCCCCTCAAAATGGAGTTGCTGAGAGGAAGAATAGGCATCTACTTTAGACAGCTCAGACACTTTTGTTCCAAATGAAGGTTCCTAAACAGTTTTGGGCAGATGCGGTCTCCACGACTTGTTTTTTGATTAATCGCATGACATCTACTGTGCTTGTTGGTAACAGGCCTTACACTGTTCTTTTTCCAAACAAGTCACTATTTCATGTTAAACCCAAGATATTTGAAAGCACATGCTATGTTCGAGATGTTCGACCATTTATTACCAAGTTATATCCCAAGGCATGGAAGTGTATTTTTCTAGGCTATTCTCGCCTTCAAAAAGGGTATCGATGTTATTCTACTCAACTTGGGAAATATCTTGTGTCAAGTGATGTGGTATTTTCAGAGACTACACCGTTCTTTTATGTACCTCCCAGTTCTACAAGCCAAGAGGAGAAAGATGAGTGGTTAGTGTATCAAGTCACTAGTGTTTCAACAGCACAATCAGATTTTGTTTCTCCAACTCCCAATTCTTCTATGGATCATCACTCACCCATTGTACCTTCCGTGCCTTCCCCATCTGCACTAGCAAGACCACCAATTGTTCAAGTTTACTCTAGGAGGCGAGAGACCAATGATTCTTGTCATGCACCAATTTCGTCATCATCTGACCCTCCTCTGTCTGCTCCTCCAGAAAACCTTGATCTCCCTATTGCCCTTCACAAAGGTACACGTGCCTACAAATCTACATATTCCATTGCTAATTTTGTTTTCTATGATCGCTTATCCTCTACTTCTAGATCTTTGATTGCTTCTATAGACTCCGTCTCTGTACCCAAAACAGTGAATAAGGCTTTGAATCATCCCGGATGGTCTAATGCAATGCTTGATGAAATACATGCCTTAGAGGAGAACCACACGTGGGATTTGGTGGATATACCTAAGGTAAAGAAACCAGTGGGATGTAAGTGGGTCTTCACAATTAAAGTTAATCCAGATGGTTCCATATCAAGACTCAAGGCTAGACTTGTGGCTAAAGGGTATGCTCAGACATATGGAGTAGATTATTCTGACACATTCTCCCCGGTTGCCAAACTCACTTCTATTCGCTTGTTCATTTCTTTAGCTGCTTCTGAGAATTGGCCTTTGCATCAGTTGGATATCAAGAATGCATTTTTACATGGTGATCTTCAAGAGGAAGTGTATATGGAGCAACCACCAGGTTTTGTTGCTCAGGGGGAGTATGAGAGAGTCTGTCATTTGAAAAAGTCTTTGTACGGCTTGAAGCAAAGTCCTCAGGCTTGGTTTGGTAAGTTCAATGAGGTAGTTTAGGATTTTAGGTTAAAAATGAGCAAATGTGATCACTCTGTCTTGTACCGACAATCAACAACTGGCATTATTCTCCTTGTTGTATATGTTGATGACATTGTCATTACAGGAAGTGATTATGTGGAGATCTCTTCCCTCAAGTCTTTCCTACATACTAGGTTTCATACAAAGGATTTAGGCAGTTGAAGTACTTTTTGGGAGTAGAAGTAAATAGAAGCAAGAAGGGAATTTTTTGTCTCAGAGAAAGTATATTCTTGACCTACTTAGAGACACAGGAAAATTGGCAGCAAAACCTTGTAGTACTCCAATGGTTCCCAATGTGAATCTTTTGGAAGATGATGGTGATCCTTTTGATGATCTAAAAAAATACAGAAGGTTAGTTGGGAAGTTAAACTATCTTACTGTGACTCGTCCAGATATTGCTTTTGCCGTAAGTGTTGTTAGCCAGTGCCTACGACCAAACATTGGGAAGCTTTGGAACAAATTCTATGTTACTTAAAAGGTGCTCCTGGATTTGGTATATTGTATACCAATCAGAGTCATACTCGTATTGAGTGCTTTGCAGATGCTGACTATGTCGGATCCAAGATTGATAGAAGATCGACAACAGGTTATTGTATCTTTGTTGGAGGGAACCTAGTTTCATGAGGAGTAAGAAGCAAAGTGTTGTATCTCGATATATTGCCGAATCTGAGTATAGAGCTATGTCACAGTCTACGTGTGAGATTATGTGGATACATCATGTTTTAACGGAAATTGGTCTAAAGAAACATAAACCAACAAAAATCTGGTGTGATAATCAAGTTGCTCTTCATATTGCCTCAAATCCAGTGTATCATGAAAGAACTAAACATATTGAAGTTGATTGTCATTTTATTCGTGAGAAGATTCTGGAAAATCTGATTTCCACTGGCTACGTGAAGACAGGAGAGCAACTAGTTGATTTATTCACAAAAGCATTGACTAGAACTCGAGTTGATTATCTTTGTAACAGGCTGGGCATGGTCAATATCTATTCTCCAGCTTGAGGGGGAGTGTTACAGAATCACTACAGATTTGTATATGATTGTGTATATATTAGTGATTGTGTATATATTAGCATAGCTGATTTATAGGGATTTGGCTATCTAGTTACCATAGTTAACTTAGTCTCCTTATGTATTTATACCATTGTATTCGTTGAGTAATAAGATAAGTTATTCAAGTTATTCTTCCTACCTTATTAGTTACAAGGCGCAAATTTCATTTTAAAAGGTAGAATTAATTTTTACCTGGAAGAAGAAAGTAAAAGTGTTTAGTGGGTTCCTGGCCAGTCCTCCTCAGAAAACATAGTTGTGGACCTTTTATAGTGATAATGATCTTGAATATGATAGACTGATATAGCTAACTTTCACACGATTTTGGCCCAATTCTGATAGAGAAAATAGCATTTGTATCCAGAGACTGCATCAATTTGGTGGCTTTAATTGGAGATTATCTTTCTTCAATCTTGACTAGTAGGTGTCCTTTTTAGTGTGGGGTTGTTCATCCCTTTTATTGTGATGGAAAGTGCTATATTTGCATGTAGTCCATGCTTCCAAGTACTTATTGTTAATGAACCTAATTATGAACTTATGTTATATACGGATTTTGTTATGGATACGTATCAGATACAAGTTCGCGCAAGTATGGTATGCAAAATACTTTGAAAGATCCGCTTGAGGTATGTGAAAGATGTACATAACATAGTCTAAAAGAAACAGCTATAACATATATAGTTTAGTCCCTATAGGGAGTGGAAATGACTTAAAGACTGTCAAAAGTTAAAACTATCTCCATCAGCAGGAGACAAGGATAGACAACCATTTAAGGAATTATGTGCTTTTCATCAATTGAACAATTAGGAAAAAGGCCAATTATGATAGAGATGTGTCCTGTACAAAGGTTAAAATCAATGAAAGAGTTTGTGAAAACTTAAAAGGATTTAGACTATTTTATAGATAGTCACAATCTTCTAACTGATTCTTTAAGATTGAATAGTAAAGCATTTCGAATTAACACTTAATGGACAGAATTACAACCTATAAACCAAATATATACAAATTGACAAAAAAAAATACTATTAAAAGAGAAATAATGTATTATCCATTCTATTCAAAGCATACACAAAAAGAAGACAAGTTTTTAATATTCTCATTGTTTTACAAAGAAGAAAGTTTCCGAACAGATTAAGAATAAAACTATACAGCACACACCGGTTTGGTATTAGCATCTCTGCTGATGAAAAATAGGCTATGAAAACTGTCCAAAGGCATCTGGAATTCTCTGAGAGTGCTTATTATATATGTTTGCAGTTTGTAAAGAAGGTTGTTGCTGTTGGTTCTGTGGCCTTGTACTCAATGAACCTTGTGTTGTGAATTGTATACTTGATTTTTCACTGTATAAATCTTGAGTTATTTGATTATTGGTGATTGCATTGCCTGGTAAAAGCTGTGTATGGAGATATTCGAACCATTTGATGTCTTCAGGATCAGTTACTGAGGGATGAATATTGGCTTCTTTTTCTGATTTATCATAATCTGCAGTTCCCCAGGAGAAGGCATTGCTATCGAAGAAAGAAGAATTCCTTTGCAATTCAATACTAGTACTGTTTCCATTGCGCATTGAATCATTACTTGCTACTGCTGCTATTGGAGATGTCAGAATATTATCATTTGTGATGGTGGAATTGAACTGATGAGTAAACATTTCTGAATTCTTGGAGTTGAAAAGGAGATTATTGGTGTTTGAATTCATGGACAAACCAATGTTTGAGCCATAATTCAACTGCCGAAAGGAGAGGTAACTTGCCAACTCAAGAGGCTTATTGCAGCTAGCGGTGGAGGTTTCTTGTGTGGTAACAAACCTTTCAAGAAAGAATTCGTGTGTTAGTGGCGCTGCAGAAGTAGTGGTATTACTGGGATAGCGGTCCATAGTCATTGTCACTAAAGATGACTTTGATTTATCTGTTTGAATTCCGTAGTTGGAATTCTCATGTGATTCAATAAAATTCACTTCACTTGAGCCTTCAGAGGCTTTCTCAATATTCATACTGATTGCTGACACCTTCTCTTCATTCTCAACTACAGATAGAAGCTTATTATGAGTGTTTGGATCAATCCCTTTTTGCCTTAGTTTCTTCTTAATAGAAGAGTTCCATAAATTCTTGATTTCATTGTCGGTTCTTCCAGGTAATCTAGAAGCAATCTGAGACCACCTAAGCAACGCGAAAAAAGATTCGTTACATTCATGAATAGTCTAAAAGGGTAAAAGAATGAAGAATATTTATTTACTTGTTCCCTAAAAGTGAATGAAGTTGAATGATCAAATTCTCTTCCTGTTGTGAGAATGTTCCTCTTTTGAGGTCAGGTCTCAAGTAGTTAATCCACCTAAGCCTGCAGCTCTTTCCACACCTCTGAAGAGCTGTATATGAAAACGAAAACGAAAACTAGTGTTATTTATGTGATGCATTATTGATGAAAACAGAGAAAGTAGTAGTGTACCTGCTAGTTTAGGGACTGAACTCCAACAACCATGACCATATTTGGTTATATGATTTATAAGTTTCTCATCTTCCTCAGGGGACCAAAGGCCTTTCCTCAGCTTCTGCTTGTAACAGCAAGGTCTCCCCATGTGCAACTGCAATGCTGGCGAAACAAAAGGTCAAAAAAGAAAGCAAAGTTTTTTCACCAAATGTGCAAATGGATTTTAATTAGAGAGAGATGTTGATGATGATAATTAGAGTAGGAATCAAATAAATAGAAGGGAGGAGCCTTAATATTACTAGTACTAATCTCAAGGTCATTTTCACAACATCATGATTTGATTTTTAGTTTTAGACCTAAGTACTGAAAACACCCCTAAATTTCGTGCAAATTATTAGTTTCATCTTGGACTATTGACAGTCTTAAAAATAGTCATTTACTTTACTAACTGAACTTAATTACACCTTCCATCTTGCAACATGAGTGAAATATACCTCTAAATTTTTGTCAAATTTAAATGTGTTTTCAATAATTCTCTAGGTTTTTTTTATTAAGAGCCTCATGCTCACACAAGAGGTTGAAACCATTTGTTATGTCATGTGTCAGATCGAGAGTGTATCTAGGTTTAGTTAGTCAAGTAGAAAGATGTTTTAAAGACTGTCAGTAGTTTGGAGACGAAGCTAATAATTTACACCAAGTTCAGGGGTGTTTTCGACACTTTTCTCTTTAGCTTTATTCAATTTGTTAATTTTGTATTCTATATACCTACAGTGCAAAGAGTTCCTTTCACTATCATGTAAATTGCAAGTTATGGCTTTCTATAACAACCATAGTTTGGTAACCTGCAAATTGTTATAAGTAGCCTGTAATTATAGGTAAAATGACAATGATAATGTGTATATCTTTTTACATTGTCAATGTATCCAATTTATTTTTTCATATTACATTCGTTTTTAATCTTCCCCTTTTTCTACATTTGATGTGAAATTGGAGCTCCAATAATCTTACTTGCTTTGTCTTATAGCTGGATTTTGAGAAAATTACTGAATTTGACAGCACTTGTGGGGCACTTCAAAAGAATTTTTTTTTGGTGGAACAACAAGGGCATTTTGGCCTACAAGACTAACTGTTCATAGAGTCTCAGTCAGTTAAACAAATTCAGAATTAAATTATAAACAATTTCTTATAGTTAACATTCGTTAATTGTCTTTCATGTTTGACATAAGATAAAATGAAAATGTATAGTCTTCATTCATGCAACATTTAGTTATTCTTTTTGCCAGGTGGCATTTAAATAATTAACTTCTATCTATCATTTCTGGGAACTGATCATAATTAACGAATAATTATTGGAAGAAATTAATTTTTAACTACTTGGAAACATGAAGGGTATCTTCCAATTGCTCTTGAAAATCATTTTTATTCCCAACAACTCCCAATATCAATTATCTTCCTTTCACAGACAGAATCAAACAAGATAAAGAAAATAAAGAAGCCTCCCTTTTCATGATTGGTTTAGATATTATTTTAATTGTTTTTTAGGATTATTCTTCTTCCTACATATTGCCACCGAAAACTAGAGTTATGATAGCACCTATCAATAGAGGCGGAGCCAGGATTTTCAATAAGGGGGTTCAAAATCTGTAGAAACAAACACATGAAGTAGCCGAAGGGGTTTCGACATCTGCTATATATACATATAAAATTATTTTAACCATATATAAATAGTATAATTTTCCGCCGATGGGGGTTCAAATGAACCCCCATCGTACAAGGTGGCTCCGCCCCTGCCTACCAACACCCATCGGTAGATAAGTCAACCTATAGCCCGGAACGATAAGTAACGGGCCTAGTGGGTAGAAAATCAAATTCAATAGAATGAAATAATAACATAAGAAATTAAACAGCGAGTGAAGAAATCACATAAATAAAATCAATAATAAAAGATACAATTCCACGATATGATGGATGTATAATGCTACAAAGCTACTAAAACGAGTACAAGCTCCAAAATAAGTACATGCTTATCTCGAATAAAAAACTAGCCAAAACTATATACAAATAGATTGGAGATGAGTCAAACAAGGACGTTGTTTGGTCACCCTCAATCTCCAGATGTCCCTACTGCAAAGAATAAATTATTGGGATATATACTATTAACCATATGTTAAGATATAATATTCATTAAAGAATAAATATTTTATTCAGTTTTAATAGATCATATATTCGTTTATGGTGTATGTTTACTTGTATAGTAGATAATTTACCGTGTAGATTTTCAGCTTATACACAAAAGATTAAGAGCCCGTTTGGATTGACTTAAAAAAGTAACTTTTTAAAGTGCTGGAACTTATTTTTAAAATAAGTAGTTATGTGTTTGGATAAAAGTGCTGCAGTTGAAAAAAAAAGTTGTTGATGTGTTTGGCAAATAAATGCTGGTAAACACTTTTTTTTATCAAAATGTCCGAAATACCCTTTAAGCTGTTAACATGATAAAAAGTTGATTAATCTAAGGTTTTTATACTTAAAAAAAAATTAAAACAAAATTAATTTATGTTTTACATCCATAAGTAATAATATTTTTCTATCATTCACATATTTCTTTACCACCTTATAAGAGGAATATAAATTCATATTTCAGAAATAATAATAATAATAATAATAATAATAAAAAATAAAATAATAATAGTAATAGTAATAATAATAAAATAATAAAATAATAATAATAATAAAAAATAATAATAGTAATAATAATAATAATATTTATAATTATAATAATAATAATATAATAATAATAATAAAATAATAATAATAGTAATAGTAATAATAATAATAATAGTTATTATTATTATAATTATAATTATTATTATAATAATAATAAAATAATAATAATAATAATAATAATAATAGTAATAGTAATAGTAATAATAATAATAATAATAATAGTAATAGTAATAGTAATAATAATAATTATAATAATAATACACATAATAATAATAATAATAATAATTATTATTATTATAATAATAATTTAATAATAATAATAATAAAAATAATAATAGTAATAGTAATAATAATAATAATAATAATAATAATAATAATAATAATAATAATAATAATAATAATAATAATAATAATAATAATAATAATAATAATATTATAATAATAATAATAATAATAATAATAATAATAATAATAATTCAATATGGGCAATTTGGAAATTGTATAAAAGAATTAAGGGCAAAAAAGTAATATACTTGGTCAACATAAAAGGACTTTTAAGTTAAAAAAAAAGAAGCTCCCCTCCCCTAGCTTTTAGCTTTTGGCTCAAAATAAGTCATTTTTGACTTAAAATAAGTCACTTTAATAATTGTCAAACACTCTAATAAGTCAAAAACTGGCTTTTAAGCCAGTTTGACCAGCTTAAAAGCCAGTTTGACCAGCTTAAAAGCCCATCCAAACAGGCTCTAAATCATCGGTTCTTATAAGTGTAAAGTTTTTTGTTCACAATCTAAGATGAAAATTGGACATACCATCGGTACGATTGTAGCACACAATTATATGTAATTTATCTTGATTATGGGAACGGTATAGTTTCAACTTCTTGTGCTAGTGCATTTTGTATGTATTGAATGAGGCCGAGTAGAGATAGTTGTTTTAGACTGGCTGACAAAAATATATTCTCTAAACTATTAAATGTACTTATATTCTTAATCCTGATATAGCTATTATGATTTGTATATATTAATTATCGTTTTGATCTATTAAAAGGTGATATTCTGAGATGGGTCAATATGCTTGGTAGATTGGATGATAATAATATATATTGGTGAAATAATAAGTTAGTTGATGAAATTCATGTCTCGTTATAGAGATTGATTGATATGCCTTTTTGAGAAACTTATAAGTTTTCATCGTGTCAAACCTTGCAAGTGGATTTATGAATCCGACACATGAAATAAGTTAAGTAGTGCTCTAAAGGAAATTAATCATTAAATTAAATTCATCAGTAATTTAATTTATTGATTAGTATCTGTAATCTTAACATGGGAAATTAGATAAGTGTTTAATGGGGAATTTCGAAATATAAATAGAGGAGTGCAATTACAAATTTCTAATGGAATGATTTGTAATTTATTATGGTAAGAATAACTCAAATTAATTATTTGAAATTATTTTCATAATAGGGAAATTCGGTAATTAATTTTGTGGTCCCTCCCATATTTAACTAGAACTCAAAATCCTTTTTCTAAAAAAAAAAAGGAAGGAAAGAAGTAAGTTTATTCTTGCTTTTTCAAGAACAACGCAAGTTTTTTTTTTTTTTTTTAAAAAGTGTGGGTTTTTCTTCTCCTTATTGGATTGTCTATAAGTGGGATTCTCCTAACCTATAAAGAGAAAATTGAAGGTTTCTATTCATGCTTGCCCATCCAAGTATTCAGAGAGTTCGGATGTGAACTTGGGATCACTGTGGAAGACCATAGCTGATGTCGATCTTGTAGGTTAGTTTGAAGGTCTGTCTAATTTATGGATTCGCTTGAAGGTATCTAATCATACTTTAAGAGGTATTTATCAAATTAAATTTCAATAAGTTTGTGTTCTAGCATATTATATGTGTTCTAACCTAAATAATTTAGTTATTTATTATTCATATAAGTAGTCAAATTCTAATATGCTTTTATTGTACATATATGTTTTCCAACAATTGACATCAAGTGTCATGTTCGCATTGATAATCTGAAATATGTTTGTATATATGTTCGATTATGTTCAAGAGGAAGTGGAATGTCAAGGTGTTTATATCCGTGACGGTGGTACACGAGTCAATCTCTAATGATTCAAAATAGGTTTTTAGAAAAACAAAAAAAAAAATTATGTATCCATGTACAACTGAATGGCGGCTGAATTCTTTCTTTAAAATTTTGTATAAGAAAAATAAAAATATGTAGCCATGTGTTGCTGAAGCCTGAATGGCGGCTGAATATTTTTCTTTAAAATTTTGTATAAGAAAAACAAAATATGGAGCCATGTATTCTTGAAATTTAATGGCGGCTAAACCTTGTTTCTTTAAATTTATTTTAAAGATGTTATGGTGTTTCACAGTATTTCCTCTTGTGACTTAGGTTCCTCGCCAAATCTTTTCCTTCTTATTTTAAATCATGATTACATGGATAACTTGATTTCTAAGTTTCTTCATTGTCACGTTTAGAGCAGTGATTCACTAGAAAGAGTTAAAGTGTTGTTGGGTTGATTTTGAATAGAAAAGGATTTTATTAATGGGCATAGTCTTTCTTTTTCTCACGTGAATATATTAACCAGTATATATTAAGAATTTTATAATTAATAAATTGTTACCATTAAGTGGTTTGTTTATTTGGAATTATTAGAAATTCTTACTATTCTATGTATGTGAGATTATAATATATGAATTGAGAATTATGATTAACAAATAAGATTTACGAATGTAGTCTATTTATTTGAGTCATTAAGATATATTCAATGTATTATGTATAAATTGTCCAGCATAAATGTATACTAGTAAAGGCTTGATTACTCAAATGGAGACTTACCTTTAGATACTAGTGACACTTAATTAATTCATGAGAAGAGATATTGAGGTTTTCACTTAAAAAGAGAAAACGTTATATCTTGAATTCTTAGATGTATTAATCGAGAAGACAATTTGATATAAGAAGGTGTTGTGTGTCTTAGTAAAAGGAAGGACGCAGCGTATGCCTTATGCTCATGTTATATTTATTAAAGGAGAGTGAAATCTGAATCAAGTTATTTCAATCTTATACCTTGCCTAAAATGATCATTTTGCAAATTTGGTCATGGTTAAGGTGGTCATGAATTTTATGAAATCTGATGGTTCCAATGAAAATCGTTTAGATGGGTTTAGGTAGTTTGTCGGATTAAAATTTGATTTGAATATGATAAGATCATTCTTTATGTTAATTGTGCTTATGTTAAATTTGGAACATGATTACACATGGTTATTTAACATGAATTGATATGTGATAAGAATGTAGGTCATATTGTTTTAATTCCTAAAGATACTTAAATTACTTGAATTTGAATTTGGTCATAGCTTTGGAAATAATTTTTTTTTATAGACTCCAATTGACCTGAAATTTGGCAAGTTCATTGGTAACGACCTAGTAAGAAAAGTACTCATTGATATGTGGTTATATTTTTTTGAGGTCGTTAAAATGATTTTAAAATTGTTCTTTAGAATTAAAATCTGATTTAGTATGAATGACATCCTTTATATCTGTTTTATTTATGTTATATGTGGTACATGATTACACATGATGAGTTAACATGAATTGATATATGATAAGGATATAGATCTGATTATTTTTCTTGAAATCTATTGAATCTGAATTTGATCATAACTTTGGAGAAAAATATTATTTTTGAACTCTGATTGATCTGAAATTCGGTAGGGTCATCAGAAATGATCAAATTAAAAATACTCATTGTTATGAAGTGATTTGGCAATTTGAGGTCGTTTAGATAATGTTTTTAGATATTTTTTATCTTGAAAATTACTCGACTATGATATAGTGGTGATAGAGATTGTTCTCTATGGCATTCATGGCTAAATTTTAGTGAAGTATTAAGTTCATGAGTTGGCTTAGACCTTCCTCCATATCGGATGAAATTAATACAAGTCATTAAAATTTAATCTTTAGTTTTGATTATCTATAATGACTCTCCCTATCTGAGTAATATATGATTGGATCAAAGGATCTAGGGATAATGATATTCACTTGACTTAATTTATCTTTTGTTTTAAATTTATTAGAGTGAATATCTAACACCATATATGTATATTGTATGAGTAGCTATTTTTTCATTAAAATTTATTGTTCAAGATGCATGGATATCTATGTGGCGTGTTTTGAATTTTTGTATATAGTGTATACATAAACATGCTGATTTTTGGAAAATAGTATTCAGATAAAGTAAATAGTTTTTAGAATTTTGTTCTTTGTTCTTGATTTGTGAATCTATTTCACAAATGAAGATATGTGTCATGTGATAAGAATTTTTGAACAAGAAAATTTTAAATTCTATTTTGACCATATAATGTTTTCAACCAAATTGATGATAGTTTTGATTCGAAAAAAAAAGAACTCCGATTGATCTGAAATTTGGTAGATTCATAAGAACGACCTAGTAAGAAATTAATTTTTTTTTGGATCGTTATATGAGTTTTTGGTCATAGTTGATTAAATAGTAGTGAATAGTTTTATGTGCTAGCTTAGACCTTCCTCCCTATCGGATGAAATTGATACAAGTCACTATGTATTTAATCGTCTAGTTTTGATAATTTGTATTAACTCTCCTAAACTGAGTAATATAAGATTGGATCAATGTAACTAGAGGATTTTTATTTGACTTAAACTAACAGTAGACTCTCCATCTGAGTTAGGTCTGTATAAGTTTATGGAGTGAATAATCGGTCATTGTACATATCTATTGCATGAGTAGTTCTCCAATCTCATCGATTGGCTATTCGAGATGCATGGATATATATATGTATAAATGAGCCCTGAATTTTGTTATTTAGGATTATTCGAAATATTATTATCTATTTAATGTATTATATCTCATTAGTAATACTTAAGTCTTTCTTTTGGTAGAGATAAGATATTAATTCAAAGAATGCATTGTACATGTACCTTATGTTAGAAGAAATTATTTTCAGTTTCTAACTAGATAAGAGATGGGTATTTAATATATTTGTTTGTAACTCTCCTATCATTGAGTTTGATGAATATTTCATTTCTTGTGGTATATTGATGCGTGATTCTTTTATTAGTATTGTCTCTCATGAATTGAATTATATTAATCTGTTTCATAAGGGAAAATATCTTTTAAATTAAATGAAACTTATTTGTACATTAGTGTCTAAGTCATTTATTCTGAATAAAATTTTGAGGTTGGTTAATGGATGGACATAACGGTTCATTGAAAGTGAAGTCACTACCAACATGTGAGTCTTGTTTAGAAGGAAAAATGACTAAGAGACCTTTCCTCTTAAAAAGGAAAAAGAGGTAATGATAAGTTATAAAATCTATTTTGATTAATGTAATAAATGAGCATTTGGGCAAGAGGTGAATTTGAGTATTCTGAGTTTTCAAGAAGATTACTCATGATATGCATATATTTTTTGTTGTTTTGTAAGTATAAATATCTTGATAAACTCAAAATATTTAAGACACATGAAAATAGCATCATGAAAAATATATAAAGTCACTGCAATTTGATTGTAGTGACGTAAACCTCTCTGCAAAGCTCATGAGTCACTTATCTTATAGAATAATTCCATTTCAATTGTCTACACCAAACACTCTATAATAGATTGGGGTAGAAGAGAAAAGAAGTAGACTCTTATTAAGATGATAAGATTAATTATTGACTTATTATTAGTTATTTTGTTTCTTTTGGGATAGGTTCTAATAACTACATATCACATTCTGAATTTAATTTCTTTCAAATCGGTACCTTGAACAACTATAGAACTAGTTGGATTTGACGTAAGTGTCACAACCCGAGCCTACACCCTGGACGTAGCCGGAACTCAAGAACCATTGTTGGTCCCCAAGTGAACCCTCATCTTGACTGACTAACTCAAGCATACAAAACTTAAAACTAAATAAAAATTCATGAAACTTAAATACAAAGCTTTAACATCAAAAGAAAACTCTGAATAATATAATATATTCATCTCTCCCCAAAATGGGCAACTTATGTCTTTAAAACATTTAGCAAAATAAATGAACAGACTTCTGAAACTCTACTGTCTATCTATGAAGCCTCTAAATGACAAAGATGGAAGTCGGGACAAGAACCACGACCTCCTGACAAAACTGAAAGTAAGTGGAATCCTCCGGAAGTAAGGAGGCTCACCATAGCTAACTCGAACACCATGTGCTATCAACGAATCTCATGTTGATGACCCTAAATACATGTATCTGCATCATGAAAGGATGCAGGCCAAATGGCTCAGTACATGGAATGTACAAGTATGTAAGGGAAATTCTAAAGCATAACATAAGATTGAACTTGATAAAAAGGAAACATACTTACCTCTTTCCAAACTTAATCAACTTAAGGAATACTCAAGGATACTCAAAACTACTCAAACTTACTCAACTCAGAAGTACTCAAAGATAAGATACTCAACTCACTAATAAGGTTCTCAACTCAGTGAAACTCAACAATAAGGTACTAGATACAATGAAGCACATATCAACTCAAGTTACTCAACTCGAAGGTACTCAACTCGAAGTACTCAAGGATAAAGTAATAGTAAAAGATGTAATATATATGGAAAGATGTAAAACTGTGGATAGCAACTCAATGTATTGTAAAATACAATAATACTCAACGTGTATATAAAAATACAATATAACTCTGTGGGAGTTTCTCTAACCGACAACAATCACTATGAGCCTAAGTGATGATACAACGTCTTGCACACGCAGCAAGAACTGTCCTATACTTTGTCGTCATATAGAACGCCTTAACTAAGTGGATCCACTAGTCTATGCTAAAAAACATTAAGGAATCATCTAAAAAGTATGACCCTTTCTACCCACGTTGGCTACATGGTTTATGGAGACTTGAGTTATTATGAACTCGCGTCCCCATATCGGTGCTCAATACTACTCCCAAAATATATTCAGCTCATATGTTTAAAAACATAACTCTTTCTCTGGTTTGAGATAATTGCTCAAACTACCCTCTTAAAATAGGTAACTGCTCTTGAAAACTCTTTAAAAAAAAACATATCAAAATCATATTTTAATATGATCATTGATGACTCGGGAAGTCATACTGCATAAACATTGATGGTATATCTAGATACCATACTGCTTAAGCATTGATGACATACTCGATTGTCATACTAATCATGTTTTAGAAACTCTTTCTCAAAACTAATCTTTTTTCTTAAAAGAGATATTACTCAAATTGCTCAAAACTCTTTTGGAAATCTTAGCTTCCTCTCATCTTAAATGTAAAAACATTCACTCTTGGGAATACTTAAGTTCCCATATATCATTTTAAAGAAAATGAACTCAACTTTACTCTTTCTCAACTCAGTGCTCAAGTCTTTAAAACAAGTTTTAAAACAATTTGTGAAAAGACTTCTTAAAATAAGGTTCATGCCGAATTATGGACGTGAAAGACTCAATTCAAGGTTTTCAATAACCATACATAGAACTTAATACACGAAACTCAACAACTCAGAACTCAAGAATTTCAATGATACTACTTATTTCAAGAATGCTCAACTCAGAGGGTTCATGTGGAATTATGGGCATGAACAACTCAACTCATGGACTTCAGGATACAACTCATCTCAAGAATGTTCAACTCATAGGGTTCATGTGGAATTATGAGCATGAAACAACTCGACTCGAGAATCTACATAACAATATGAAACTCATGTATGCTACTCTTTTCATTCTCATACTTACTTCCTCAAAACTCAACTCAAAATCGATAGTTGATCTCAAAGGATTCTCAATTGAACTTAAAGGCTCTTTTGAACTCTACTCTTAACTCTCTTGAATGTGAATTATGAATTCAAGAGTTATGGTTCATGATATGAATGATCTCGGTGATAGTGTAGACTCATGAATACATTCTCCTCATTCTCGTGCTCACTTACTTGAGTGTTGAAACAAGTTATTAGAAACTGTAGAAGACTCCTCAAAAGGACTTCTCAAAATGTTTGAAAGAATTCTAAAGACTTAACTCTTAACTATACCTTGAATTTGAAATATGAATTCAAGGTTATGATTTGTGATAGGAAATATCTCGTGATGTTTAGGAGTATTTTTAGATGGTTAAACATGAGAAACGATCAAGAAATCACTATCTGGAAGCAAGTTCGTGTCGCAGAGATGCATTTAAAATTTTGGTTGCAAATTTTTGAGGCAGAATGGTCCATGACCTCTCCGCGACACGGAGAAAGATTCTGGGCATAGGGAGGGTAGGTCCGCGACGCGGAGCAAGGTGCCAGATTCTCCCGACTTTTTCCTTCTTCGTTTTCTAACCCTAATTCGCCTAGATTCGATTCTTTTTCTCAATTTCTCTTTAGATTAAGATACTCAACCTATGTACACAAGAATCTAATCAAATACAACTCTAAAATCGATACGATTTCCTCAAGAAACTCAACATTCGCATCTTAACTCAAGAACGGAAGTCAATTTCAAGAACACAATTCAAGAACATCTAACATTCAACTTTCTAGAACGAACTTAACGCTGAAATTAACATGATTGGCGTGTGCGTGAACAAACTCAATACTATGGAAGCTTACATACCTCTTAGGGATCAAACCCATGGCGAAAAACCGCATGAATCTCGATGAACGCTTGATCCTCTCCTCTTTTCTCATCTTTTCTCTTCTTAAATTATCCACTAAAACCCTAGGCGTAGATTAGGATTATAAAACTGAACCTAATCAGATTAGACCCCTAAAATATTACTAAAAATGAATTAAATCAGATTGGGTAAGGAAAAGACCAAAATACC
Organism: Solanum verrucosum; assembly: GCF_900185275.1. Classification (NCBI taxonomy): domain Eukaryota; kingdom Viridiplantae; phylum Streptophyta; class Magnoliopsida; order Solanales; family Solanaceae; genus Solanum; species Solanum verrucosum. The sequence goes on from NW_026020173.1 coordinate 2,223,105, forward strand.
CCTTACTATTTTCGGGTAACTTTCCTTAACTGGACAACCTAACTTCGAAAGGACATATCTCACTCATACGAACTCGAAACTTAGCAAACTCGGTGGCGTTGGAAAGACAATTCAAAGAAATTTCATTTTCCATCTTATGTCACACCTAAATCATCCTGTACTGAGAGTTATGGTCATTTTAAGTTGACCCAAAACTCATAACTTAAGCATAACTTGCAAAATTTCAGATTTTGCTATTTCCAATTTAGTTCTTTTTGGAACTCAAGGTGCTACATGTAGTGACCTTAACACTTAATAAATCTTAAATTCCTCAGTAAAATCCTACTCACAACGAAGGATGGTTTGAGTTTTAGTTCAAAAAACATTTCTGGGGTGTTACAATATCTCCCCCTTGGGATCATTCATCCACGAATGACGGCTGGACTGGGTATGAGACGGGGTTACTCTTATCATCTCTGTCATACTAACTAGAATTGTCCGCATTACTATTCGAAACCAACTAGGGCTCCCCTTTAACTATTTCTCATAGAAAACCTCATCTTTTTCTTCCTCCTCATTAATAACCTTAGACGGAATAAACACACCATCACTATCACAATAAGATCATTAACCTTCTTTCTTTAACATCACTCCACTACTAAAAGGACCTCTAAAAAGATATCCCCCAAACTCTTTGGAACTCATTACTATCTTACTCTCAAACACTTGACTTGATTTCTTATCTTGTCATCTCCTCCTAAGGTCTAAAGCTGTCACTTGAAAGCAATGGACCTATTCCATCAACTCTAAACTGGTCTACATCTTCTTTTACTCTAACACATGGGAGAAGTTTATTTCATGACTACCGAACTCTCAATAGGCAGGTACTAAGACCTCTTTCTAAGGTGTTTCTCTTAACCTCTTCTGACTTAGCCACACTTCACTGCCCTTATCTAAAGGTTAGGGTCTCTCACTTGTACTGCTCATATTAATTACAATTAACATATCAATTGCTCACCTACTCTATGTTATGTCTTCTAGATCAAATCTAAAGACTAACATCATTACCCTCATGTTGCCATTCTTTTGATCATGACACTCATCTCAAATTCTAGCTTAATGTTTATTATTAAATCCAAATATCAATATGATTGCTTGCCTACCATACTATACCTCATTACTTGATCAGTTTTATAAGCTTCTGAACATCATGACCCTCTCAAACAAATCATAAGCCTAGCTTAGATCTATCACTTCATAAATACTCTGCTCTCTTATTCAACACATGAATTTAGTCTCCTCTAACACGATGGAACATCAACATCAACTATATTCTGGTTAACAAATATATACTCTATCTCATCTTGATTATCAACTATTACTCTACCCATTAGGGAAAACTCCTCATCAATAACTTACTGGGTGCATGACTATTATAACATAGCTTGCCTCATCACTATCTCCCTTTCTAGGATTACTAAACCTCTGCATACTTTCCTTTAACTCTGGGCTCTTTCATTACTACTGCTCATGATCTTGTAACTCATGCTACCTTTTCAGGTGAAAATCTTACCCAAGCTCTAAACATACTTCCTTATAAGGATCTCAGCTGAAACAAGGTTTAGGGAAAATAGTACAACTCTCTTTTAGCTCAAACGCATGATTCATATAATTATGGGCTCATTCCTCTGAAACTGAACACTTAACTTACTCTTGGGCTTCTTTCAAGCCCCTATGTAGTCTCATGACTTCCTCAAGATTTTGCTAAGAACAACTCATCCATAAGGATCTTTACGCTTTAATTTCCAACCACCTCTAGTATGATGTGTAGTCGAATGAATCTGAGAACACATGAGTATGAATAAATCTCTATGACTTAGCTCTATTGCACGATTAAGAGTATGAAAGAAGGAAAACTTTTCTTAAATGTATGTAGTCCCTCGTTTATAGAAGTGGGGCCCTCACAACCATAAATAAGACCCTACTAACACGACTTCATAGACACCACTCTTGAACTCTAGGCTCTGATACCAAGTTTGTCACGACCTGAGCCTACACCCTGGACGTGGCTGGCACTCAAGAACCATTGCTGGTCCCCAAGCGAACCCTCATCCTGGTTGACTACATGAGAAAGACTAACTCAAGCATACAAAGCTTAAAACTAAATAAAAATTCATGAAACTTAAATACAAAGCTTTAACATCAAAAGAAAACTCTGAATAATATAATATATTCAACTCGCCCCAAAATGGGAAACTTAAGTCTTTAAAACTTTTAACAATATAAATGAACAAACTTCTGAAACACTATTGTCTATTAATGAAGCCTCTAAATGACAAAGATGGAAGTCGGGACAAGACCCACGACCTCCTGATAAAACTGAAAGTAAATGGAATCCTCCGGAAGCAAGGAGACGTACCATAGCTAACTCGAACTCTGTGTGGTATCAACGAAGCTCCTATTGATGACCCTGAATACCTGTATCTGCATCATGAAAAGATGCTGGCCAAATGGCTTAGTACATGGAATGTACGAGCATGTAAAGGGAATTCTAAAGCATAACATAAGTTTGAACTTGATAAAAAGGAAACATAATTACCTCTTTTCAAACTTATTTAACTCAAGGAATACTTAAGGATACTAAAAACTACTCAAACTTATGAATCTATGAAGATATGCATATTTTCATGAAGTTGTTATAAATGATTTAAGGACGCTTTGAAAGGAAAGTATCATTGTTATTATGAAAGGACTTCTCACTTACTATAATGGTCATGATTGTAAAAGGTATTTATCACAAATGAATTCACATTGGTGAAATGTTTTCTTATCCATGTTTAATTATGTTTAAGGAGTTGCTCTATATTTTGATCTTGAAAATATGGATAGGTAATGATAATGTCCTTTCCCTATGTTAAATTGATATTTGAATTTTATCTATTTCGTTGGGATTAGACTTAGCACCGCAAGGGCTTTGAGGTAGATGCTCAAATAGGGTAGTCTCTAGTAGCAACCTTTAGTCCCAAACTACGTGCCTCCGTAGGATGTCTTAAATGACCTAGCTAGTGGATCCACTTTAGCAAATGATGATATGTACATATTCTACCTTGGTAAGTAGATTCCCATTCTTTCGGTATGAGGGATATACCGGATTCCATGTATAGCTCTCATGGTCTTATTGTCGGTTAAACTAAGATCAAACAAAATAACATTGTTTTCTTCAAATCTTTTCTTATGTCCTTTATGTTAATATACTTGACCATGTTTCCATGATTTTCATATCAACTTTTCTTTAAAGCTTTCAAATGTTTCAATATTATCATGCCTACTTATTTTTAGTTATTAATGCTATTATGCATATGTTTATGCATATCGCCTCATACTTAGTACACACTATGTACTAATGCATACTTGTACCTATATTTTTTCACTAATGTAGGGTCCAATGATCCTACCTCCCATACTCGTGGCTAGGTGATTCTTCATAGGCTTGGAAGATTAATGATTCCTCATGTTTCAAGTACCAAGACTCTTTTATTGCTTTATGTCATTTTCGTTTCCGATTTTGTATGTGATGTATGAGTTGTGTACCAATCATTTTCCTTATTATGTATTAGATGGCTTTGTGACTAATGTTAGACTTTTTCTTTGTCAAACTCTTTTGATGTATAAAAGTCCATCTTTTAAAGTCTTTATTTCTATTATCTTGTATGATGTATACTAAGTGGCTTGTGCAAGGCCTCTTGATGTTTTATATGCCATGTTACACCTAGGGTATACTTTGAGTCGTGACAAACTTGGTATTCAGAGCACAAGGTTTAGCAAGGTCCTAGGATGTCTCACAAGACACATTGAGCAGAGTCATGTTCATGAGTGTGAAGTGCACCACATTTATGAATGAGAGGCTATAAAATGCTTAGGAAATTCCACTTCTTTTATTATTCTAAAGTCATGCGATAAAGTGTAACTATATATGTCTTTTTCCTAATCCTTATCTAATCCCTTTCAATATATGTCCCCTCGAAGAGCTTATGTTAGGAGAAAAGTGAATGAGAATGTGGAACGAGTAGCTCCTCAAGTTTCTCAAGAAGCTCCTCAAGTTCCGGCCAACCCTTTGGCCGAACACGTGACTAATGCAAAGTTTCAAGCTAATTATCAAGTTTTGGCCCAAGCACTGACAACTCAAGCTAATAGGGAGGTTATGGTCCCAGTGAACCCATATGTGGGTACAACGACATCTAGAGTAAGGGAATTAACTAGAATGAATCCTCTGGAGTTTCATGGTTCTAAGGTTGAGGAAAATCCTCAAGAGTTCATTGGTGAGATGTATAAGGTTTTGATGATCATGGGAGTGACGCTGCTGGAGAAGGCGAAATTGTCCACTGATAATCTTAAGGGTGTTGCTCAAGTTTGGTTCAACCAATGGAAGGAAGAGAGAGCGGTTGATGCGGGTCCTTTTTTTTGAGAAAAGTTTAAGGTTGCTTTCCTTGATAGGTTCTTTCCCCTTGAGATGAAGGAGGCAAAGGTACTTGAATTCATTAACCTTCGTCAAGGAAATATGAGTGTGAAGGAGTATTCCTTGAAGTTCATGCAATTGTCTATATATGCTCCTACTATGGTTGCCGATCCTAGGGAAAGGATGATTAAGTTTGTTTCAGGAGTGTCCGAGAAGGTAGTTAAGGAATGTCATACTGCCATGCTCATCAATGAAATGGAGATTTCTTGCCTAATGATTCATGCTCAACAAATCGAAGAAGAGAAACTTAAGGAAAGGTTAAGGGAGGAAAAGAGGGAAAAGACCGGTGATTGTGACTTTTCACATTCAAGCTCCGATGGACATGGTCGTTCTAGGTTCTAACAATGGTTTTCCGGTCAAGGTTCCTACAATGCTCCAAATCATAAGTTCAACAAGGATAGGGTGCCTAAACCTAAGCCTCAAGGAGGAAATGGTGGTGGTAATGGATCTTCAGTTCCCACATGCCAAAAGTATGGAAAGAGTCATCTGGGAAAATGTATGATCGGTATGGATAATTACTTTAGTTGTGGAAAGAGTGGTCACCGCTTGAGGGATTTCCCATCTAGAAATGACAAGAAAAGGGATGGTAGGCAAGCTCCACCTAGTGGTTCGGGTTCAAGTTCTCCAAAGCAAAACCAATTTTATGCACTCTAAACTCCTCATGAGCAAGAGGATTCTCTTGATGTGGTTACCACTATGTTGAAAGTCATGTATCTTGATGTGTATTCTCTACTTGATCCTGGTGCTACCTTGCCTTTTGTGACGCCATATGTAGCTATGAGGTTTGATGCTCTTTCGGATGTGTTTATAGACCTTTTTTTCTATCTATACACCTAATGGTAAATCTATTGTGGCTAAGAGAGTCTATAGAAATTGTCCTATCTCCTTATCCCATTGAGTCACTCATGTTGATATTGTAGAGCTTGATATGTTAGATTTCGATGTTATTCTTGGTATGGAATGGCTCCATTCCTCTTATGCTTCTATTGATTGTAGAACGCGAGTAGTCAAGTTTCAATTTCCTTATGTGCCCGTCCTAGAGTGGAAAGGGGGGAAATTCAATGCCTAAGGGTCAGTTTATTTCTTATCTTAAATCTAGAAAGATGATTTCTAAGGCTTGTATTTACCATCTTATTCGGGTTAGGTATATGGATTCCGAAGCCCCTATCTTTGAGTCGGTCCCTGTTGTTAATGAGTTTCTAGAATGTTTCTCGATGATTTACCCGGTGTTCCTCCCAAAGTGGAAATAGACTTCGGATTGACCTTCTCCTAGATATTCAACATATATCTATTCCTCCTTACCTTATGGCTCTAATAAAATTTAAGGAATTCAAAGAGCAATTGAAAGATTTGTTGGATAAGGGTTTCATCCGACCAAGTAGCTCTCCATGGGGTGCTCTAGTTTTGTTTGTTTGTAAAAAGGATGGTTCACTTTGCATGTGCATTGACCACCAGCAATTGAACAAGGTTACCATTAAGAATAATTATCCTCTTCCAAGAATAGATGATTTGTTTGATGAACTATTAGGAGTGAGATACTTCTCTAAGATTGACCTACGGTCAGGTTATCACCAATTAAGGGTGAAGGAAGATGACATTCCAAAGATGGATTCTTAGACTCAGTATGGTCATTATGAGATTTTGGTAATGTCATTTGGGTTGACTAATGCTTCGACCGCATTTATGGATTTGATGAATATGGTGTATATACAATATCTTGACATGTTTGTGATTGTGTTTATCGATGACATCTTGATTTACTAAGGGAGTAAAGATGAACATGCTGATCATTTAAGGATTGTGTTGCAAGTCCTCAAGGACCAATAACTATTCACAAAGTTTAGTAAATTCAAGCTTTGGTTGAGATCTGTGGCTTTTCTTGGTCACATTGTTTCCGGTAAGGGTATTGAGGTAGATCCTAAGAAGACAGATGTGGTTAAGAGTTGGCCTAGACCCCTATCCCCTTCAAACATTTGAAGATTATTGGGTTTGGCTGGTTATTAAAGAAGGTTTGTTGAAGGGTTTTCTTGGATTGCCTCTCCATTGACGACATTGACCCAAAAGAAAGTTAAGTTCTTAAGGTCAGAAGTGTGTGAGAAGAGCTTCCAAGAATTGAAAGATGGACTTACATTCGCTCCGGTATTGACTTTACAAGAAGGGTCCAATGGGTTTGTTGTTTATTTTGATGCTTTAAGGAATGGACTAGGGTGTGCCTTATGCAAAATGGGAAGGTTAGTGCTTATGCTTCAAGGCAACTTAAAATTCATGAAAAGAACTATCCTACCAATGATTTGGAACTAGCGATGGTTGTGTTTTCCTTAAAGATATGGATGCATTACTTATATGGTGTCAATGTTGATGTCATCACCGACCATAAAAGTTTGTGATATGTGTTCAAGCAAAATGATCTAAATCTTTGCCAAAGGAGGTGGCTAGAGTTGCTAAAGGATTACAAAATGAGTGTTCTATATCACCCCGATAAGGTGAATGTGGTGGCAGATGCTTTTAGTCGATTATCAATGGATAGTGTTGCTCATGTTGAGGAAGGTAAAAAAGAGTTGGTTTGTGATGTTCATAGATTGGACCGATTGGGTGTTTGGTTAGTCAATTCTAATGAGGGTGGTGTTATGGTTCATAATGGTTTAGAATCGTCTTTTGTGTTGGATGTGAAAGCAACAAGGTATTGACCCGATCTTGACTGAGTTAAAGGAAGCGATGCTTAAAAAGTCTATTGAGGCTTTCTCCCACGGGGGAGATGGTGTGCTTTGATATCAAGGTCGTTTGTGTGTTCCAAATATCGATGACTTGAGAGAGAAAATTTTATTAGAAGCATATACTTATCGATATTCCATTCACACGAGAGCCACCAATATGTACCGTGACTTGCAGGACGTCTATTGGTAGAATGGGACGAAGAGGGATATTGCAGAATTTGTGGCTAAGTGTCCTAACTGTCAACAACTGAAAGTTGAGCACCAACAACTGGGAGGTTTGTCCCAAGATATTAGCATTCCTATTAGGAAGTGGGAGTATTTGAATATGTATTTTATTGTTGGCTTACCCCACACTTGATGACAACAAGACTCGATTTGGGTTATAGTAGATCATATGACGAAATCAGATCATTTCATTCCAGTCAACATTTCTTATTCGGTGGTGGACTATGCTAAGTTGTATTTGAGGGAAATTGTTAGGTTGAATAGAGTGCCCTTGTCCATTATCTCTGATCGTGGTACCCAATTCACTTCTTAATTTTGGAAATCTTTCCAAAAGGGCCTTGGTACTCGTGTTAAGCTTAGTACGACCTTTCATCCTCAAACGGACGGGCAAGCAGAGCGTACTATCCAAACTTTGGAAGATGTTGTTGACAGATTTTGTGATTGACTTCAAGGGTAATTGGGATGATCATTTGCCTTTGATTGAGTTTGCTTACAATAATAGTTATCATTCAAGTATTGGTATGGCTACATTTGAGGCTCTTTATGGTAGGAGGTGTAGATCTCCTATAGGTTAGTTTTAAGTTGGTGAGATTGCTTTGATAGGTCTCGAATTAGTACATGAGGCTATGGAGAAAGTTCAAATTATTAGAGAAAGGTTGAAAATGGCTCAAAGTTGACAAAAGTCTTATGCTGATGTTAGAAGGAGAGATCTTGAATTTGATATAAATTATTGGGTCTACTTGAAAATTTCACCCATGAAGGATGTGATTAGATTTGGGAAGAAAGGAAAGCTTAGTCCCTGTTATTTGGGAACATACCAGATTTTGAGGCATGTTGGTAAGGTTGCTTATCAACTTGACTTATTGAATGACTTAGCATTGGTGCATCCAGTTTTACATGTCTCTTTGTTCAAGAAATGTGTTGGTCATCTGATATCTATTGTACCATTGAAGAGTCTTGTTATAAAGGAGAGTCTTTCTTATGAAGAAGTTTTGGTTGAGATTTTGGACTGGCAAGTTAAGAAATTGAGGAATAAGGAAGTTGCGTCCGTAAAGGTCTTATGAAGGAATCAAAGAGTTGAGGGTCCTACTTGGGAGGCCGAGGTCGATATGTTGTCATGTTACCCCATATCTTTCCCTCCAACCATACTCTAGATTGAGGTATTTAGTTCATTGTGATCCATCCTCATCTCTTAGTCATTCTCATGTTTCCTCATGCATGCATGCTCATGAAAACTTTCCTTTGAGATCTTGATTTAGCTTTGATTTATTTCCATATGATTATGTTCATTTGAGTAGGATTTGCATATATACCTTATGAAATGATGTTTTGAGTATGCTTTATCTTGGAGTTGATGTTCCTCCTTGATTATGTGTTGTTGATGAAGTTGAATTCTTGTTGGGTTAGATATACTCCCCTACTCTCTTTGTAATGCCTTGAGTCTCATTCGAGGACGAATGTTCCCAAGAGGGAGATATTGTAACACCTCAGAACTTGGAAAAGGAAGAAAATAAATTTTTGGACTGAAGTCTAGTTTTACGGGTCCCATCTACGGACCATAGAAGCTTCTACGGGTGGATAGGCAACCGTAGGAACTAGGAAAACAGTTTTCTAAAATCAAGTCCCAGTACCCTCTTTTTATGGTTCACCAGGTTTGTCTGTCAACCATTGTACGAGTCGTAGATAGGTCTCATAGGTGAGTCCCAGACTTACTGAAATTTCAAGGGTCAAAGGTTGTTTCTACAAAGCATCGAAAGACCTATGAATCGTAGATTGTGTCCGTTAAAAAGTTGTCCAAATAAAGAGTCTCTGATCATTTATAGGGTTGACCGGGACAGTCCGTAGAAGGGTCGACACTTAATTTTAAGGGCTTTTGCATCATTTCTCCTAATTGCTTTAAATCAAAACTATGTCATTTTGCCTTTTACCTTAAGCCCTATATAAAGGTTTTAATCCCCAAATTACTCATATTCATCCTCCCTAATTCTCTCAAGGCTAAGGAAGAAGAAGACGAGTTAGGGTTTCATCCAAGTCTCCAATCCTCCATTCTTTTTGGACTTACAGCATCAAGGTATGAGTGTATTCATCCATGGAGTCATTTCCTCCATGGGTCCCAAGGATATCAAATCCCCAATTCAATTTCCATTAATTCAAGTTAGGGTTTCAATTCAATCTTATGGGTTTCATTCAATTATGATTTGTTATTCATGATTCTATGTTAATTCATGATGTTTAGCTGAAATTATGTTAACCCATGCATGATCCATGATTTTTGAGAACCCATGAGGAAGGTTATGTACTATGAATTATGAATCTATGAAGATATGCATGTTTTCATGAAGTTATTATAAATGATTTAATGATGCTTTGAAAGGAAAATATCAATGTTATTGTGAAAGGATTTCTCACTTACTATAATGATCATGATTGTGAAAGGTATTTCTCACAAACTGAAATGACCCAAAAAGTTCTTAAAAATGTGCTTCGGAAGTTACCGGAAACTTGTTTAGCTATATATAAAAAAATCTGTTTCGTTTTTCGAAAATCCGACTTCATATTCTTGTTTAGGGGGTCAAATTGAGTGGGAAATGGGTCTAACCCAAATTTTAGAGCAACCGTATCAAAATCCAAAATTTCCAAGTGAAGCCTTTTTCGAGGGTCTACTTTGGAGGGTCATATCTCCTAGAACACAAATTATTGGGTGGCCAATAACATATCCATGGAAAGCCCTTTGAGTTAGCTACCTAACGCATTTCGTTTCACCTCATTCGGAGTTCGGATGAAGAAGTTATGCCCATTTTCGTAAAATCTGTCCGGCAGGAAAGGCAATTTCCAGTGAGCGTTTTTACTGTTCACCCGCCTCATTTTTTTTTCTAAGTGTTGGACCATTTTTCCAAAGGGCATATGTTATTTACTATATACCATTAGTTCAATTTCCATCTCTAAAACATTTCCCAGAACACCTCTCCCATACCTAGACACATTTTCTCTCAAGTTCTCTCAAGAACCCTAATCCAAAACCTTCCTCAAGATTGAAGAGACTCTTGCTCCAAGTTCCAAGCTTCCATTGAAGACACTCTCAAGACCTTCATAAAAACTCAAGGTATGTGGTGTTGAACTCATGGGTCCTTCCACCCATAGTACCTAGACTCTATTCTACTCACTAATTCATGGTTTAAGTTAAGATTCATAAATTAGTCTTGTTCTTTGTAATAATTTCCTGCACATTGAATTTTAAACATGAAAAGTGATTGTTTTAAGAATGTTGTGACTCTAGAACTTGAACCTAAATTTGGAATGGATGTGGAGATTTTCATGTGGTATTGTGGGTGTTAAAAAAGTGTTGTTGTAGGTTGTTCACTGGTTTGGCTGCATAATTACTACCCTATTTTCCATGCTCTTTGATTCCATTACATGCCTTCAAGGTGTTTGACAAAATGTCCAACTATGGAGAATTGATGAATCGATGCTTTAAAGCTTGAGTTATGAGATGTATGGAAATCCAGAGATGTGTTGATGACAAACTAAGCTTGTGTATATGTTCATTCTATACGTGAGATTGCATTAGAGCCTAATGGGAATTTCCTATATAAAGTGTTGCATGACCATGCCCGGTCCGGGGGAAAAGAACCGGACAACCATGTGAGAGGTTTATATCTCACCACCTAGGATGCTTGGGGTGTGACCAACATCAACCATGTGAGAGGTTTATATCTCACCACCTAGGATGCTTGCGGTGTGACCAACATCAACCATGTGAGAGGTTTATATCTCACCACCTAGAATGCTTGGGGTGTGACCAACATCAACCATGTGAGGGGTTTATACCTTGCCACCAGGGTGTCTGGGTGTGAACGGCATCCCCCATCCTAAGTTGGGGTTATAGATTGGTTGGATCATGCATACACATATGATATCTACTATTAGTATAGATTTACTTAAACATGTTTTGACTTCACTTTGATCATGCATCCTCATATTGTTATTCATAATGCCTATGAAACTATTTCTTGTATTTCGATTGTGTCCTTGTCTATTGTTGTGTTGCACCACGCATACTTAGTACATTCCAAGTACTAACGCATATTTTGCCTACATGATGTCACCATGTAGGGACCGGAGCTACTCTTGATCCTTCTCTCCATTCACGTGGCTAGTACGGTGCTTATCCGAGTTGTTGGTGAGTCCTCAATGATTCGAGGGCTATGTTATGTTTCCTACTCCTATGTTTTGAGACTTTAGCTTGCAATTGTATTTTGACTATGAGGGGAGCCGGTAGTATGTCATGGCCCCGTCTTATCTATGTATGTAGAGGTGTGCGTTGGACAAGTATTTTGTAAATGAGCTTGACTCTTGTTCTATGATGTCATTTTGAAATGGTTTGCCCTTAGTCCCTATTTCCCGTTAATTAATGTTGAATGTACTTCCGCGACCGATGAAGTGTGATGACAAGTTTGAGAGGCTTGTTTGGGGTTCCTTCGGGTTCCTCATTCGCCATGTTACGTCTAGGCCCTAGGCTTGGGTCGTGACACAAACGAATTTACATTGGTGAAAGGTTTCTCATCCATGTTGAATTATTTTTAAGGAGCTATTCTATATGTTTTGATCTTGCAAATGTGGATTGGTATTGATCATTGGATTTCCCTATGTTAAATTGATATTTGACTTTTATCTATTCCGTTAGGATTTAGACATAGCATCAAGAGGGCTTTGATGTGGAGGCTTAAATAGGGTAGTCTCTAGTAGCAACCTCTAGTCCCAACTACGTGCCCCCGTCGGATGTCTTAAATGACCTAGCTAGTGGATCCAGCTTAGCAAAATAATGATATATACGGATTCTACCTTGGCAAGTAGATTCCCTTTTTTTGGTATGAGTGATGTACCAGATTCCATGATATAGCTTTCATGGTCTTATTGTTGGTTAAAGCTAAGATCTCACAAAATGACTATGTTTTTTTCAAAACTTTTCTTATTTCCTTTATGTTAATGTACTTGACCATTTTTACATGATTTTCATGTCAACTCTTCTTTAAATATTTTGAATAATTTAATGTGATCATATCTACTTATTTTAAGTTATTTGTGTTATCATGCCTATGTTTATGCATATTTCCTCATACTTAGTACATTTCATGTACTAATGCAATTTATGTCTACATTATTTCATGGATATAGGGTCCGACGCTCCTACCTCCCATACTTATGGCCAGTCTAATCTGCATAGGCTTTGAAAATTGTTGAGTCCTCATGTTTCGAGGAACGAGACTCTTTTATTGCTTTATATCTTTTTTGTTTCTGACTTTGTATGTGATGTATGGGTTACGTTCCAATCACTTCCCTTATGATGTATTATATGGCTTTGAGACTTATGTTAGACTTCCACTTTGTCAAACTCTTTTGATGTATAAAATGTTATCTTTTAAAGTCTTTAATTCTATTATCTTGTATGATGTATGTTAAGTGGTTTGTGTAGGGCCTCTAGGGATTCTATACACCATGTTACGCCTAGGATATACTTTAGGTCATGACAGCTTGACACGAGTACCAAGGTCTTTTCGGAAAGATTTCCAAAATTGAGAAGTAAATTGGGTACCACGATAAGAGAGTATAGATAGGGGCACTGTATGCAACCTAACCATTTCCCTTGGATATAACTTAGCATAATCTTCCACCGAATAAAACCTTGACGGGAATGAAATGAGATGCCTTTGTTATACAATCTACTATAACCCAAATCAAGTCATGTTGTCGCCTAGGTGTTGTAAACCAACAATAAAGTCCATATTCAAATCTTCCCACTTCCAAGTAGGAATACTAATATCTTGGGACAAACCTCCCAACTTAATTTGGATGCCCAACTTTCACTTGTTGACAATTAGGACACTTCGCCACAAATTCTGCAATATCATTCTTCATCCCATTCGACCAATAAAGCCTCTGCAAGTCACAGTACATCTTGGTGCCTCCCGAGTGAATGGAATACTGAGAATTATGTGCTTTTGATAAAATTTTCTCTCTCAATTCATCAACATTAGGAACACATAAACAACCTTGAAATCGAAACACACCATCTACCTCTTGGGATAAAACCTCAACGGACTTTTTAAGAACCGCTTCCTTCAACTCAACCAAAATCAGATCAAGACCTTTCTTGTTTTTCACATCCAACACAAAAGACGACTCTGAACCATTATGAACAAAAACACCACCCTCACTTAAACCAACCAACCCAACACCTAGTTGAGCTAGTATGGTAACATCACGAATTAATTTTTTCTTATCATCCTCAACATGTGTAACACTATTCATAGACAACCGACTTCAGGAATCAGCCACCACATTGGCCTTGCCTGGGTGATAAAGGACACTCGTATCATAGTCCTTCAAGAGTTCTATCCATATATGTTGGAGAATATTTAGATCATTTTTCTTGAACAGATATTGCAAACTTTTGTGGTGGGTGAAGACATCAACATGGACACCATACAACTAATGCCTCCAAATCTTTAGGGAATAAACAACCACCTCTAGTTCCATATCATGGGTGTGATAGTTATTTTCATGAATCTTAAGTTGCTTTGAAGCATAAGCAATAAATTTTCCATTTTATATAAGAACACACCCTAATCTAATCCTTGAAGTATCACAATAAACATCAAACCCATCGGAGCCTTCGGGTAAAGTCAACATCGAAGTAGAGGTAAGTGTCACGCCCTGAGCCTACACCCTAGACGTAACTGGAACTCGAGAACCATTGCTGGTCTCCAAGCAAACCCTTGGCCTGACTCAATACTCAGTGGAAGAATTATTCAACATTAGATGAACTCAAAAGTAAAGGTTTTCTCAAATAGTCTCAAAATAGATAACTCAGAATATTTTAAAGAAACTATTCAACTAGCCAAAACAGGCAACTCAAGTCTAGAACATTAACAATTAAAAATGAAACAAACTTCTCAAAACTCTACTGTCTATGAAGCCTCTAAGTACTACGATGGATGTCGGGACAAGGCCCCTGATCATCCTAACAAACTAAAATAAAAGCATAGTGTAGAGCCCTCCGGAAAGCAAGGAGGCTCACCAATCAAACTCTGGGACTGCAAGTGGTATCAACGGAGCGCTTGTTGATGACTCTAGTTACCTCTATTTGTATCATGAAAGATGTAGACCAAATGGAGTCAATACATGGAATGTATGAGCATAAAAGGGGAACTCTAAAACATAGGCATAAGCTTGAACTGATAAAAAGGAAGAACATACTCACCTCATCTCAACTCAACTCAACTCAACTCAACTCAACTCAAGGATACTCAGAGCTACTCAAACTCAGAAATACTCAACTCAGTTTAATATAAAAGCAATAATAGAGATGCACTATAAAGAAAGCTTTTAAAATAGTAGATAATAACAAAATGTATTTAAAAATACAATAATAGATCTTTTACTCTTATTTGGGAGATTCTCTAACCGATAACAAATACTATGAGCTATGTGATGATACAATGTCTCGTCCACGCTGCCAGAACTGTCCTATACCTTTCTGGAGTATAAGACATCCTCAACTATGTGGATCCACTAAGCTATGAGAAATAATGAATCATTTAAAAAGTATGACCATCAAGTTGGCATACATGGTTTATGAGGACTTTGAATTGTTTGAACTCATCCCCATGTCGGTGCTCAATACTACTCCCAATAATATAACTCATGCTCATATGTTTAAAAACATTTCCTCATTCTCAACTTTGAGATTATTTCTCAAAATAATCTCTTAAAAGATATAGTGCTCAAAACTCCTCATAAACTCATTTGGAAATCAAGGTTTCCGCTTATTTTAAATGTAAAAGCATTTACTCTTGGAATACTTAGTTCCCATATATTCATATTGAAAAATATAACTCAACTCTCCTCTTCCTCATACTCAAGTACTCAAGTCTAAAAACAAGTTTTTAAAGTTTGCAAAAGACTCTCAAATGACTCAAAAGGACTCTCTCGAGTTTTACTCTCAACTTTATCTTGAATTTGAAAATGTGAATTCAAGAGTTATGATTTGGATAGACAGGATTCTCAATGATTAGATGTAGTTTGGATAGTTGTAATCAGTAAGAGAGTAGGGATACATTTTAAGGGAACTTAGACAGAAAGAACGACGAAAAATAGACGGGGCCATGCGACCCTACCGCATTTCTGGCGCGGGGTGCCAGCCCCTAAACTTCATAAACTCTTTTCTGGCGCACTGTAGGCGTGGCACGCCATCCTCCCTGGCGCTTCAATGGCGCGTCGCGCCACCCCTTCCCTAGATCAACCCGACTAATTTTTCTTCTCGATTCTTTATCCTAATTCACATAGAATCAATCGATTTCTTCCTAACTCTCTTAGACTCGTATACCCAACATAAGTAGAAAAAAAATATAGTCAAGAATATCCCTCAATCTCATAACATTCACCTCAAGAACTCATCAAACCCAAATTAAAGATTGAAGAACGAACTTTCAAGAAACTCATCAAGAACATCAATACATGGATTTTCATGGACGAAATCTAATCAAGAAACTCATGATTGGCATGAGGGTGAATGAACCCATTACATACCTCGTTAGGATCAAATCCTTGGTGAAATACCTTGAAGCTCGCAAGAATCTTGAACGCTTGAAGCTTTTCTTCCTTTTCTCCTCCTTAACTTTGCCCTAACCTTCCAAACGCTTTTAGAATTTAGCCTAATCCAATTCTAATCATCTTTGTCCCCTATTTGGGTATAAAAATGTGTGGACTAAGCGGTTAAGGAAAAGACCAAAATACCCCTCCATAATTCGAATGGATTTTCTTAACTGGGCAGGTTGAACTCAAACATGCATATCTCCGTCATCCAAACTCGGAATTTAGTAAACTCGGTGGAGTTGGAAAGAGGACTCACAGATCTTTCATTTGATATCTCATGGGCCACCTAAACCATCTTGTGCTCTGAATGTTATGGTCCTTTGAAGTTGACCCAAAACTCAAAATTGAAGACTAACTTGCCAAAATTCTCAATGTTGCTCAATTTAGTTCTTTCTAAAATTAGCTCTTTCTAAGACCGAGGTGTTACAATATCTCTCCCTTGGGAACATCATCCTCGAATGAGATCACGCTAAGTAGAAATAATAATGGCAACATCTAACACCTAACTCAAACACCCACCATGCAATTTTACTCAACATAGTATATCAATTTAAAAAGTGTTTTACAAAATCATTACCATGGTCTGGAGTTTCTCTGGAAGTAAAGAGATGTGGGTATCTCTTCTTCATAACCTCCACAGCCTTCTAAGTAGCTTCATCAACAAAGTGATTCCTCCATAAGACCTTGATTGATACTACCTCCTTAGTTCTCACCTTCCGAACCTAACAATCAAGTATCTCAAAGGGTATCTCTTCATAAGATAGGTTATCCATAATACCAATATCCTTAGTAGGTATAATAAGTGAAGGATCACCCATAGAATTCTTCAAAATAGAAATGTGAAACACCGGATGGACTGCTGCTAACTCTGGCGGTAGCTCCAACTTATAAGCTATATTACTAATTCTCTTGGATATCCTGTAGGGACCAATATACCGGGGACTAAGCTTCCCCTTCTTGCCAAACCTCATAACACCCTTTATGGGTGAAACCTTCAAATAAACCCAATCATGCACCTCAAACTCTAACTCTCTTCTCCTAACATCAGTATAGGATTTCTGACGACTTTGCGTTGTTTTCAACCTTTATTGAATGATCTTTACTTTCTCCATAGCTTATAAACCAAGTCTAGTCTTATCAACCCAACTTCACCAACTTCAAACCATCCAATAGGAGATCTGAATCTTCTCCCATAAAGTGCCTCATAGGGCAACATTTGGATGCTAGCGTGATAACTATTGTTGTAAGCAAACTTAATGAGAGGTAAGTGATTATCTCAATTACCCTTGATCGATCACACAAGCCCTTAACATACCCTCTAAAGTCTGAATCGTGCGCTCTGCTTGACCATCAGTCTGAGGATGGAAAGCGATACTCAAATTCACCTTCGAATCCAAACCTTTCTAGAAATACTTCCAAAATTGTATAGTGAATTGTGCACCTCTATCTGAAATGATGGACACCGGAACTCTATAAAGTCTGAATATCTCTTGAATATATAATCTTGCATAATCTTCTGCTGAAAAAGTAGTTTTTACCAGTAAGAAATGGGTTGATTTAGTCATGTGATCTACAATCACCCAAATCAAATCATACTGCCTGTGCGACCGCGATAAACCAGTAATAAAATCCATGTGAATCATCTCCCAGTTCCATCCCGAAAGATCTATATTTTGAGCTATACCACCGAGCCTTTAGTGCTCTACCTTGACTTGTTGGCAATTCGATCACTTAGCAATGAATTATGCAATACACCTCTTCATACTACTCCACAAATAGACTTCTCTCAAGTCACGATACATCTTTGTGGAACCAGGATAGATGGAGTATCTAGAGCTATGAGCTTCCTCCATGATCCTCTCTTGGAGTTCATCCACCTTTGGTACACACAATCTACATTGATACCTCAACACATCATCTCTCCCTTGTTCAAAAGCCATCACTTTTTGCTTATGAACATATGCCTTCAATTCAAGCAAAACAGGGTCTTGGTCTTATTTCTCCTTCACTCCAGACACTAGTGATGATTTAGCATTCATCACCACCACTCGTCCTTCATTGGAATCCATTAACTGGACTCCCAATCGTGCAAGTCTGTGCACATCCTTGGCTAATTCCTTCTTTTCTTCCTAACATGGGCAATACTACCCATAGATAACCTGCTCAAAGCATCAGCAATAACATTAGCCTTACCTGGGTGATTGAGGATACTCATGTCATAATTATTGAGTAACTCTAACCACGTCCTCTGTCTGAGATTAAGCTCTTTCTAACTGAATACATACTGAAGAATCTTGTGATCGATGACACATCTACATGCACACATAAAGATAGTGATGCCATATTTTTAATGCAAACACTACAGTAACTAACTCTAGATCATGGGTTGGGTAATTCTTCTTGGAATCTTATGTTTTCTGGAGGCATAAGCTATAACTTTGCCATTCTACATCAATACACAACCCAGTCCAGTTCTAGATGCATCACAATACACCACAAAGCCTTGTGTACCCTCCGGTAAGGTCAACACAGGGGCAGTAGTTAAAGTAGTTTTCAATTCCTGAAAGCTTTTCTCACAAGCTTCAGACCATTGAAACTTAACCATCTTCTGAGTCAACTTAGTCAATGGGATGAAATAGATGAAAATCCTCGACAAACCTTCTATATTAACCAGCAAATCCCAAGAAACTCCTTATATCAGTTGGAGATGTGGGTCTGGGCCAGTTCTGCACTGCCTCAATCTTCTGTGTGTCAACTCGGATCCCATCCCCAGAAACAATGTAGCCTCAGAATGCCACGGACTCAAGCCAAAATTCACACTTAGAAAAGTTAGCATACAAATCTCTATCCTTGAGAGTTTGGAGAACTACTCTGAGATGACTAGCATGATCCTCCTCATTCCTCGAATAGTTAGAATGTCATCAATAAATATGATAACAAACATATCAAGATAAGGCTTAAATAATTTGTTCATAAGATCCATGAACACTGCAGGAGCATTAGTCAAGCCAAAAGACATAACTAGAAACTCGTAGTGACCATAACGAGTTCTGAATGATGTCTTTGAAATATCACTCTCTCTAACCCTCAATTGGTGATAACCTGATCTTAGGTCTATCTTAGAAAAACAAGTGGCACTCTGAAGTTGATCAAATAGATCATCAATTCTCGAAAGTGGATACTAATTCTTGTTTGTCACTTTGTTCAATTGGCGGTAATCAATACACATCATAAGTGAACCATCTTTCTTTCTCATAAATAAGACTAGAGCGCCCCAATATGAGACACTTGGTTGAATAAAACCTTTATCAAGAGGGTCTTGCAACTGCTCTTTTAACTTTTTCAACTCAGCTGGAGCCATTATATATGGCAGAACAAAAATAGGTCGAGTATCAGGAAGAATATCTATACCAAATTCTATTTCTCTCTCAGGAGGGACTCCGGGAAGATCATCTGGGAAGACCTCTGGAAACTCAGTCACAACTGGAACTAACTGAATAGGTGGTCTCTCAACACTACAGTCATTAACTCAGACTATGTGATAGATGCACCCCTTGGGAATTAAATTTCTAGTCTTAAGGTATGAAATAAAACGACCCTTAGGCACTGCTGGACTACTCCTCCACTCTATAACAGGATAATTAGGAAATTGGAACTTTACAACTCAAGTTGTACAATCAACTAAGACATAATAGGCATAAAGCCAGTCCATACCTAGAATAACATCAAAGTCCACCATATCTAGCTCAACTAAGTCAGCCATGATGTTCTTGTTATTCACAGAAATGACACAATCATGATAAACTATCTCAGCTAGAATAGACTCACCAATAGGTTTGGAAATAGTGAAGGGCTTAAGCAGTTGTTTGGGAAGAATATCGAACCTCATAGACATATATGGAGTCACAAAAGATAGACTCACACCTGGATCAAGAAATGCATATACATCAAAAGTAAAGACTTTGATCATACCAGTGAAAACATCATGTGAATTCTCTTTCTCTTGGCGACTGGTCATAGCATACAGACGGTTTGCTCCTCCGTCTGTCCATGAATTGGCTCCTTTAGGTGCAGATGTGTCTGGTGGAGCCGTTAAAGAAGATTGGACTCTATTGCCCCCATTACCACTCCCCTTCATGTTCTTAGGGCACTCTCTCATGAAGTGATCTGCTTGAACACACTTGAAGCAACCACTGGAGCCATCACGACAAGCTTCTGGGTGGTTTCTATAACACTTAGCACATACATGAGTCCAATTACCTCCTTGTGCCACACTACCCTGATATTGAGCAGCTCTAGCTCTAAAGTTATGAGAATTATAGTTTTTGAACTCACCTCTATTCCTTGGTGCAAGTGCACTAGCAGATGATGGAGCAGGTCTAGTTGGCCTTTGTTGAAAAGACGATCGGTTTGCATTACCCTTCTACTGTCCGGACTCGTTACTTGTGGTCTTAGCCTTCTTGTTTCGAAACTCTTCTCTATCTCTAAGTTTATCTTCCTCAACCTGATACACTTGGACCATAAGTCTGGCTATGTCCATATCCCCTATAAACATAGTTGCCTTGCCCTCCTTACTTGACAAGCGAGACAACCCAGATACAAAAAGACTCATCCTACTCCTCATGTCAGCAACCATCTCTAGAGCATACCGGGACAGTTGAGTGAACTTGAAGCTATACTCATGCACACTCATGGATTCCTGCTTCAAGTTAAGGGATTATCTTACATTCGCCTCCCTTAGCTCATGAGGAAAGAAATGCCCCAATAAGGACTCTTCGAACACAACTCAGCTCACAATTGGTGCACCTCAGCTCTACGCTTTTTCTATTGATCATACCAAACTCTAGCAACACTCTTCAGTTGGTATGCAACTAGTTCCACACGCTCACCATACACAATATGCATCACCTCAAATACTTTTTGCAACTCTTCCACAAAGTTCTTCGGATCCTCATTGACACTTGAACCGGTGAAGTCTAGAGGATTCATCCTTAAGAACTCATGGATCCTGGATGTATCATTCACATTGTAATGAACCGTAAAATGAATAAGTGAAACTAGAGCCTAACTTGTATGTCTTTGAGTTATTATGAGGTTTGAGGGTGTTTAATGTTGTTTCGAGCTTTGGTTGTGTGGTTTAGGGGTCAAACGTCAAGGTACAACCCCCCAAGGACCACCCTAGGGGTCCTTGAGGAGGACCCTTAGGCCCCTTCGAGAGTTGCGGGTCCTTGCCGCTGCATGAGTGTTAGCTCACGCTCAAAACTCCTCCGACACGAGTCCTAGTCGTTGCGCTGCGGTCCATTTCCCGGCTTCGCTTGCGCGATTTGCACTTCTGATTGGTTCTAGCCATCCCCAACCTTAATGAATGGACTATGAAGGGGCCAGTCAAGCGGTTCAGGTTTTCGGTCGGTTCCCGTTCGCATTCCCCCCCTCATAGTCCATTAGTGGGTAGGGTGGTCAACTTAGAGGGCGCCCGCCTCCTCTTCAGACGTGTCCTCGACAACCTGGCGGTTCTTCGGTCTCCGCTTTTGGGGGCGGGAGTGCTTGGTCGCTAGGGGTTCCTTTTCCTCAACCAATTCGATTGTGTCAGCCTTGGTCTAACATTTTGTTATGAGCTGGCTGGACAAAGATGGATTGAAGGTCAGATAGATTTGAGTTCAAGTGGCACAGCACCTTCGATCGACGGTCAGTGAGTCTAGGGCGTGGTTCACTGCCTGTGTTGTTGTCCAAATCAGCCAAGTGGAGGGGCAACTTAGTAAATTCCTCCTTTGGTTAGTTTATTTAATGGACGGTTTTTATTGGTTATTTAAAGTATTTTAAGAGTATCAAAAATATTAAACTCTATTTTTCAATTCATTCTCCCAAATCACAAAATATAACCCACCTCTCTTCTCAAAAGTTCTCTCTCTAGAAACCTCTATTGGAGGTGAAGACTTCAAGCTTCTAAGGTCAAGACTTCAAGTTTTTCAAGGGATTTTCAAGGAGTTCTTCCATAAAAGGTATGGTGTTCGTCATCATTGACTTAGTTTCTTTCAAGGAGCCAAACTCAAAAGTGATTTCAAGTCTCCAATGTTTTCAATCTATGCATGGATTCGATTCTAAATTATTTCCAAAGGCTTTATTGCAGATTTATGAATGAATTGTGGATTTAAAGATGAATTAAGATGATTTCTTCCTAGAACCTATGTTTTCCCCCAAATTCCTAAGTTGTGATTTGTGATTGGGATTTGATTGATTATGAAGTATGTGGGTTGTTTATGTGTATATGGATATAGAATGTTGAAATTATGTTATTGCTCTTGCCAAATTGTATTGATCTAAGGTGTGTGTGTGAATGTGATCCATGACCCTTGAAGGGCAAGTTATGATCAAATTACATATTGAAGTAGAATTGTGCTTGATCTATTGATCCACTTGAAAAGTGGAGGTGTTTACTTACTATGTATATTATGGTATTGAATTGATGGATATCTTCCTTGTACGCCTATATATGAAGGATCTATGTATGATCATGATGTAAAGTATATGTGTGTGATTTCAATGAATGTATAATGATCATGTTTATAATGTAATCGTGTGTTATTTATTGAAAGCATATTCTCAATTAAAACTCATGAATGATGATGATAGAATGTGAAGGGTTTCTATAATGTGATGTTATTACTTGGATTGGTAGGCTTGTGAATCATATTCTTGTATAAATGAAAGTAATGTGGATTAATGTATCTTGAATTGGTAGGCTAAGGCATCCTTTTCTTGTATTGATGAATATGACCTTGAATGTAAGATCATGTCTTGAATTGGTAGGCTTAGGCCTCCTCTTCTTGCATTATGAATGTATCTTGACTTAATGTCTTAATGTCTTGAATTGGTAGACCTAATGTTGGTAGCCTTTCATGAATGAATGAATGATAAAGTATTCTAGGCTAAACCTTGGATCGGTAGACCTAATGGTGGTGGCCCTTCATGAGGAGTCTAGGAACTAATGAAATGGTAAAACGTTGAAGCGGTAGACCTAATGTTGGTGGCCCTTCTTGGAAAGTCAATGAGCTATCCTTAATCTACCTTGAATCGGTAGACCTAATGGTGAATGCCGTTTCTTGTGTAATGTACCTTGGGTTGGTAGGCCTAATGTTGGTGGCCCTCTCAAGTACAACAATGTAATGTGAATGAACTACTCTATGGGAATGGAAGCTAAGCATCGAGTGGATATGGTAAGATGGTGACCCTCCCAATGTTAGGTTAGAGTCCAATAAACATCTTTCTTATCCCATAACTATGTTCCCACATAGGTAAAACACACTTAGTTCTACCTTAGGCAAGTGGAACACCTTCTTTTTTTGTAGGGTTATATGACACTGGATTCCCTGATTTAGCTCTCATGGTCTATGTTGGTTAATGCCTTTTCCCATCATGTGAGATGTGCATTATGGTTTCTTCATGAGTTCTATGAAGTGTGGGTGGTAATATGGGATGCCATCCATGCATTGCACGAGTAGGCTTTGAGAGGGTTATAATGAGTACTCTAAGTCTTAATGGCTAATGTATGAATGTCCTCTTATGATAAAGTTAATGAGAATGATGATCTAATGTCTAATGAATGAAGGTACTCTAAATGAAGCTAATGGTTGACTTATATGTTTTAAATGAAATGATGCATGCTATACTTGGATTATATTATGAGTTACTTCCTTGTCATGACTTATTGTATATGAATGTGTCTTGCTTATGGTGACTTCAAAGGAGTACTTAGTGTGAGTAATAGTATAGGATGCTACTTGCACATTGCACAAGTATGACTTAGGGTTGTCTTAGGTGATGGTTCTTATGTGATGATATGACTTATGAAATTTTTATGTCTCTTATGTATGAGTATTGTATGAAGATGAAGAAGTTGAATAGTAAGTTCACTTTTGGTGACCTTAAGGTGGTACTTTAGTATGGATAGTGGTATGGAACACTATCCATACATTGCACAAGGTATAACTTGAGGGTTACTTGAGGTGAAGGCTAAATGTAAGGGTAAAGGGTTACATGTTGATTATGTTCTAATGTGTTTAAATGGCTTGTATGTTGGTAATGTTTGAATATTATGCCTCTTATGCTATGTTCATGAAGTTTTACCTAAATGGCATAAAATCATGACTTTCAAATAAATGTCTGTTTTAAGCATGGCTCCCATACTTAGTACTTAATTGTGCTAACTCGTATTTCTCCATTTTTACCAAAGTGTAGGGTTGTGGAGATTTGGTGTTCTTTACTTGAAGAATGGGTTTCTAAGGAGCTTGGAGATGAAGACTTGGTGAGTCCTAATAGTTTCAAGGACAAAATCCACTATGTTCCCTTTATGTCTTTTAGTTTATGCTAATACTTTTGTATGGGAAAAGTCCCAATGTTGTATTCAAAGTATTAGATGGTTTGAGACAAAGTCTAGAAAGTCTTCCGCTTGCTTTTATGAGAAATTGATTTCGATTGTAAAGAAAGTTGTAAATTCAGCCTTATTTTCCTATGCTCTTATGTTCAAGAATACAATGAGGCTTGTATGAGACCCCTTCAGGGTCAAGTACCCCGTGTCATGTCTAGGGGGTAGCCTTGGGTCATGACACACATCATGTTGATTCCTTCTTTGTTGCCCAACTTGGTTGGTCACAACTTGACTCAACATCCGGATAGCATCCCGGAACTCAACAATAGTAACCTGTCCTTGGGGTTGCACTTCAGGTGCATTGGGCACCCCTTGATCCTGAGGATCGACATTCCTCCTAGAAGGATGACCTCGAACAACTCTTGATAGAGGCATGATCTTAAAGATACGCACAAGAACGAATTAGAAAGACATTTTATAAAGTTGAACTCTTTCGCACGAAAAGGAGTAAGAAGGAAGGGAATTATTTCCTACATGTCGCAGCCTCCTAATTATAGATGTGGCATGCTTCACACCAATAATAAGGACTCTAAAGACACGACTTCATAGACACCTTAGGACTTTTGAACTCTATGCTCTGATACCAAGTTTGTCACTCCCCGAACCTACACCCTAGATGTCACTAGCATTTGAGAACCATTGATGGTCCCCAAGCGAACCCTTGGCATGGATTAATACTCAACGGAAGACTTATTCAACATTATTTGAACTCATATGTAAATGTTTTCTCAAACAGTCTCAAAATAGATAACTCAAAATATTTTAAAGAAAACATTTAACTAGCCAAAAGAGGCAACACAAGTCTAGAACATTAACAATTGAAAATGAAATAGACTTCTCAAAACTCTATGAAGCCTCTAAGTATTATGATGGATGTCAGGACAAGGCCCCCGATCATCCTAACAAACTGAAATAAAAGCAAAGTGTGGAGCCGTCCAAAAAGCAAGGAGGCTCACCAATCAAACTATGGGACTGCAAGTCGTATCAATGGAGCGCCTGTTGATGACTATGGTTATCTGTATCAGCATCATGAAAGATGCAGGTCAAATAGCGTCAGTACATAGAATGTAAGAGCAAGCAAGGGGAACTCTAAAACACAAACATAAGCTTGAATTGATCAAAATGAAGAACATACTCACCTCATATCGACTAAACTCAACTCAAGGATACTTAAAGATACTCAAACTCAGAAAAACTCAACTCAGTTCAATATAAAAGAAACAATAGACATGCATTATAAAGAAAGCTTTTAAAATAGTAGATAATAGCTCAATGTATTTAAAGTACAATAATAACTCTTTTACTCTTATTTGGGAGATTCTTTAACTGACAACCATCACTATGAGCTATGTGATGATACAACGTCTCACCCACGCTGCCAGAACTATCCTACACCTTGCCAGAGTATAAGACATCCTCAACTAAGTGGATCCACTAATCTATCCTTAAAAGCAATAAGGAATTATCTAAAAAGTATGAATGTTTACCATGTTGGCATACATGGTTTATGAGAACTTTGAGTTTTCTGAATTCATCCCTATATCGCTGCTCAATACTACTCCCAGTAATATAATTCATGCTCATATGTCTAAAAACATTTTTCATCATCAACTTTGAGATTATTACTCAAAAGAATCTCTTGAAAGAGATAGTGATCAAAACCCCTCATAAACTCATTTGGAAATCAAGGTTTCCGCTCATTTTAAATGTAAATGCATTTACTCTTGGGAATACTTAGTTCCCATATATTCATTTTGAAAAATGAAACTCAACTCTCCTCATCCTCATACTCAAGTACTCAAGTCTTAAAACAAGTTTTAAAAATTTGCAAAATACTTCTCAAATGACTCAAAAGGACTCCATCGAAGTTTACTCTCAACTTTATTTTGAATTTTGAAAATGTGAATTCAAGAATCATGATTTGGATAGACAGATTTCTTAATGATTAGATGTAGTTTGGATAGTTGTAATCAGAGAGTAAGGATACATTTTAAGGGAACTTAGACAGAAAGAATGACAGAAAAAGGACATGGGCAGGTGACCTTGGCGCATTCTTGGCGCAAGGCGCTAGCCCCAAAACTTCATAAACTCTTTTCTGGCGTACTGCAAGCGCGTCGCGCCACCCCTTCCCTAGATCAACCCGACAAATTTTTCTTCTCGATTCTTGGCCCTAATTTTCCTATAATCAATCAATTTCTTCTGAACTCTCTTAGATTCGTATACCCAACATAAGTAGAAAAAAATATACTCAAGAACAACACTCAAACTCATAACATTCACCTCAACAACTCATCAAACCTCAATATTAAAGATTGAAGAAAAAAACTTTCAAGAACCTTTGTAATATCCCGCCGTAGAAAGAGCTAGATTTAGAAAGCACCAAATTTGGAAAGAGCCAAAAATCTGAGATATTTCAAGTTATGTTAAGTTATGAGTTTTGGGTCAACTTCAAACGATCATAACTTTCAGTATAGGATGAGTAAGGTGGTCCATAAGATTTCAAATGAAAGGTCTTGGAATCCTCTTTCCAATGCCACCCAATTCGCTAAATATCGAGCTCATATGAGGGAGATTTGGTCATTTGAAATCTTCCTATCCAGTTAAGGAAAGTTACCTGAATTAGTGTGGGGTATTTTGGCCTTTTCCTTACCCAATAAGATTAATTTGAAATTAGTATCATTTTTTGGGGTCAAATCTGATTAGGGTCAGTTTGCATAATCAAAATAGACTTAGGGTTATGAGAAGAGTTCTAGAAGAGGAGAAAAGGAGAAAAGTCAAGGCGTTTTTCAAGTTTTCTTGTGAATCGAAGATTTGTTTTTGCATAGGATTTGACCCTAAGAGGTATGTAAGTTTTCATAGTGTTTGGTTCGTTCACCCACACACCAATCATATTTTACATTATCGAATTCATCCCTAGGGATTGAGAAACTAAATTCTTGATGAGTTTCTTGAAGAGTTGTTATTCGTCCTTCAATCTTGATGTTTGGTTGAGTTCTTAAGGCAAAGATTTTGTTAAGAGGTAGAATAAATTGATAGTTCTTAAGTGAGTTACGCTAAAATTGTTCTGGTTATAGGAATTTGAGAGTTTTTACCTTAGAATTTCAGTGGGTATAAGTTGAATCGAGTTTGGGAGAAGAAGAAAGGATAGGGTAGAAATTGGCGCCCAAGTCTACATCGCGAACTTGCTCCCCCAGAGAGAAAATTTCTCTCTGCGTCGCAAAGAGAACATGGACTCTACTATTTCAAAAATTAGTTCGTGACCAAATATTATAAGTCATCTCCGCATCGTGGACTTTCTCCCCAGACAGTGTTTTTCAACCTTTTCTCTTGATTAACTATCTAAAACTCCTTTAATAATACGATATCCTTCATATCATAAATCATAGCTCTTGAATTCATAATTCATAATTCAAATTCAAGATAGAGTTAAGAGTCAAGCTTGGAGAGTTCATTAGAGTAATTTTGAGAAGTCTTTTACATTGTTTTAAAACTTATTTAAAGACTTGAGAATTTGAGTTTTAGGAAGAGTAAAGTTGAGTTAATTTTCTTTAAAATGATAATTGAGAACTAAGTATTCCAAGAGTAAATGTTTTTTTACATTTAAGATCAGAGGAAACACCGATTTCCAAATGAATTTTTGAGCAGTTTTGAGTACCATCTCTTTTAAGAGAAAGATTTTTTAGTAATAATCGCAAACCATAGAAAGAGTTATGTTTTTAAACATATGAGCTAGTTACATTTTTGGAGTAGTGTTGAGCACCGATAAGGGGACGAGTTCACATAACTCATAGTCCTCATAAATCATGTAGCCAACGTGGGTAGAAAGGGTCATACTTTTTAGATGATTCCTTAATGCTTTTTAGCATAGACTAGTGGATCCACTTAATAGTAGGTTCTATAGCCCGGTAAATTATAGGACAATTCTGGTAGCGTGGGCTAGACGTTGTATCATCACTTATCTCCTAGTGATGGTTGTCGGTTAGAGAATCTCCCACAGAGTTATTTTGTATTCTTATATGCCACAAAGTTATTTTGTATTCTTATATACAACAAACTTATTTTGTATTCTTATATACAACAGAGTTATTTTTTATTCTTATATACAACAGAGATACAAATTGAGTTATATTGTATTTTCTAATACATTGAGTTATTGTGTACTCTTTTAAAAGATTTTCGTTATAATGTATCTCTACTACTGCTTTATATTGAAATGCGTTGAGTAAGTTTGAGTATCCCTGAGTTGAGTTGAGATGAGGTAAGTTGTTTCTTCAGTTCCAATTCAAGTTTATGTTGTGTTTAGATTTCCCCTTGCATGCTCATACATTCCATGTACTTACTCTATTTGGCATGCATCTTTCATGATGTAGATACAGGTTGCCAGGATCAGCATCCAGTGCTTCGTTGATCTAATTGAGTTCCTAGATTGTTGTGAGTCTCCTTGCTTTCGGAGAATCCCTTATTTAGTTTTAGTAATTCAGTTATTAGGATTATCGGGGTTCTTGTCCTCACATCCCTCATAATATTAGAGGCTTCGTAGATAGATAGACATAGTTCATGTGTTTTTTCATTTTCAGTTGTTTATGTTGAGACTTGAGTTGCCTCTTTGGCTAGTTAAATGTTTTATTTCTAAAATATTCTGAGTTTATCTTTTGAGACAATTAAGTAAAGTTTATCTTTTAAGTTCATCTTATGTTGAGTAAGTCTTCCGCTGATAGTTGAGCTAAGTCAAGGGTTCCTTTGGGGCCAGAAATGGTTTTTGAGTGCTGGCCACGTCTAGGGTGTAGGCTCGGGGCGTGACAAACTTGGTCTGAGAGAACAGAGTTCAAGAGTCTTAGTGTGTCTATGGGGTTGTGTCTATAGAGTCCTGGTTATCGGTGTGAAGCGCACCACATCAATAATTAGGAGGCTGCAACATTTAGGAACTATCTCATTTTTTTCATACTCTTTTCATGCGATAGAGTTCATCTCTATAAAGTTTCTCTCTAATTCGTGCTTGCGCATATATTTCAGATCATGCCTCCATGAATAGTTGTTCGAGTTCGTCCCGCTAGGAGGAATGTTGAACCACAGGATCAAGGGGTACCCAATGCACAAGAAGTGCAACTCCAAGGAGAGGTCACTAATGCTGATTTCCAGGAAGCTATCCGAATGTTGAGTCAAGTTGTGACCAACCAAGTTGGGCAACATAGAGGGGTTTGACAGAATGTGGCTAATACATCTATGATTTGTGAGTTCTTAAGGATGAATCCTCCAAACTTCACCGGTTCACGTGTCATTGAGGATCCAGAGAATTTTATAAAAGAGTTGCAGAAAATGTTTGAGGTTATGCATGTTGCTGATGCTGAGTGAGTGAAACTAGTTGCATACCAACTGAAGGGTGTTTCTAGAGTGTGGTTTGACCAATGGAAGAAGAGTAGAGTTGAGGATTCACCAATTATGAGTCGGGCTATGTTTAAGGAGGCCTTCTTGGGGAGTTTCTTTCCCCTTGAACTAAGGGAGGCAAGGGTAAAGGAATTCCTCACTTTAAAGTAGGAATCTATGAGTGTACATGAGTACAGCCTTAAGTTCACCCAACTATCCCGTTATGCTTCGGAGATTGTTGCTGACATGAGGAGCAGGATGAGTCTTTTTGTTGCTGGGTTGTCTTGTCTATCGAGTAATGAGGGCAAGGCAGCTATGTTGTTAGGATATATGGACATAGCAAGGCTGATGATCCATGTACAATAGGTTGAAGAAGATAAGCTGAGAGATAGAGAAGAGCTCAGAAATAAGAAATCTAAGACATCGGGTAATGAGTCCGGGCAGCAGAAGAGCAATGCGAACTGGTCTTCTTTTCAACACAAGCAACATGGACCTGCTCCATCATCTGCTAGTACACTTGCACCAAGGAACAAAGGTGAGTTCAAGAATTAGAACTTCAGACCTAGACCTGCACAGTCGCAAGGTAGTGTGGCACAAGGAGGTAACGGGACTCCTACATGTGCTAAGTATGGTAGAAACCACTCAGGAGTGTGTCATGATGGCTGCACTAGTTGCTTTAGGTGTGGTTAGAATGGTCACTTCATGAAATAGTGCCCTAAGAACAGGCATGGAGGTGGTAATGGGGCAATAGAGCCCAATCTTCTTCAGTGGCTCCACCAGACAGAGTTGCACCTAGAGGAGCTACTTCAGGGATAGGTGGAGGAGAAAATCGTCTGTATGCTATCACCCGTCGCCAAGAGCAAGAGAATTTGCTAGATGTTATGACTGGTATGATAAAAGTCTTTACTTTTGATGCTTATGCTTTGCTAGATCCAAGAGCAAGTCTATATTTTGTGACTCTTTATGATGCGATGAATTTTGATATTCTTCTGGAGAAACTTCTTGAGCCCTTCAATGTTTTCACACCTATTTGTGAGTCTATTCTAGCTAAGAGAGTTTATCGTGATTGTGTCATTTCCATCAATCATAAGGACACCATGGTTGACTTAGTCAAGTTAGACATGGTAGATTTTGATGTTATTCTAGATATGGACTGGTTTCATGCATGTTATGCCTCACTTGATTGTAAAACTTGAGTAGTTAAGTTCCAGTTTTCAAATGAGCCAGTTATTGAGTGGAGGAGTAGTTCAGCAGTACCGAAGGGTTGTTTTATTTTTTACCTTAAGGCGAGAAAGTTAATTTCCAAGGGGTGTGTCTATCACTTAGTCTGAGTTAATGACTCTAGTGTTGAGACACCATTTATTCAGTCAGTTGCAGTTGTGAAATGAGTTTCCAGATGATCTTTCTGGAGTCCCTCCTGAGAGAGAATAGACTTTGGTATAGATATTCTTCCTGATACTCATCCTATCTCTATTCCGCTATATAGAATGGCTCCAACTGAGTTGAAAGAGTTAAACGAGCAGTTGAAAGATCTTGTTCAGAAAGTTTTTATCAACCAAGTGTCTCACCTTGGGGTTCTCTGGTCTTATTTGTGAGGAAGAAAGATGGTTCACGTAGGATGTGTATTGATACCTCTAATTGAACAAGGTTACTATCAAGAATAAGTATCCACTTCCGAGAATTGACGATATTTTCGATCAACTTCAGGGTGTCACTTTTTTTTCTAAGTAGACCTCAAATCAGGCTATCATCATTTGTGAGAAAGAGAAAGTGACATTTATAAGACAACATTCAGGACCCGTTATGGTCATTACATGTTTCTGGTCATGTCGTTAGGTTTGACTAATTCTCCTACAATGTTTATGGATCTTATGAATAGAGTATTTAAGCCTTGTCTTGATATGTTTGTTATTGTCTTCATTGATGACATTCTGATTTATTCGAGGAATGAGGAGAATCATGCTAGTTATCTCAGAATAGTTCTCCAAACTCTCAAGGATAGAGAGTTATATGCTAAATTCTCTAAGTGTGAGTTTTGGCTTGAGTCTATGGCATTCTTAGGCCACATTGTTTCTGGTGATGGAATTCGAGTTAAAACTCAAAAGATAGAGAAAGTGCAGAACTGGCCTAGACCCATA
The DNA here is from genome assembly GCF_900185275.1 of Solanum verrucosum. Classification (NCBI taxonomy): domain Eukaryota; kingdom Viridiplantae; phylum Streptophyta; class Magnoliopsida; order Solanales; family Solanaceae; genus Solanum; species Solanum verrucosum. The sequence continues at coordinate 2,255,121 of NW_026020173.1, forward strand.
TCTCCAACTAATATTAGGAGTTTCTTGGGGTTAGCTGGATATTATAGAAGGTTTGTCGAGGAGTTCTCATCTGTTTCATCCCTTTTGACAAAGTTGACTCAGAAGACAACAATGTTTCAATGGTCTGAAGCTTGTGAGAAAAACGTTCAGGAATTGAAAACTAGGTTGACTATTGCTCAAGTGTTGACCTTACTAGAAGGTACGCAAGGATTTGTTGTATATTGTTATGCTTCCAGAGTTGGACTGGGTTGTATATTGATGCAGAATGACAAGGTTATAGCTTATGCCTCCAGACAGCTTAGGTTCACGAGAAGAATTACCCAACCCATGATCTAGAGTTGGTTAATGTAGTGTTCGCTTTGAATATTTAGCATCACTATCTCTATGGTGTTCATGTAAATGTGTTCACCGATCACAAAAGTCTCCAGTATGTATTCAATTAGAAAGAGCTTAATATCAGGTAGAGGAGGTGGTTGGAGTTACTCAAGGATTATGAACTGAGTACTCTATATCACCTAGGTAAGGCTAATGTTGTTGTTGATGCATTGAGTAGGTTGTCTATGGGCAGTACTTCCCATGTTGAGGAAGACAAGAAAGAGTTAGCGAAATATGTGCACAGACTTGCACGATTGGGAATCCAATTAATGGATTCCAATAAAGGTGGAGTAGTGGTGATGAATGGGGCTAAGTCATCATTAGTCAGAAGTGAGAGAAACAAGACCAAGACCCTATTTTGCTTGAATTGAAGGGAAATAAAAAAATGTTGGCTTTTGAACAAGTGTTGGCTTTTGAACAAGGGGGAGATGGTGTATTAAGGTATCAAGGTAAATTGTGTATACCAAAGGTAGATGAACTCTAAGAGAGCATCATGGAGGAAGCTCATAGCTCCAGATACTCTATCTATCCGGGTTCCACAAAGATGTATCGCGACTTGAGAGAAGTCTATTGGTGGAGTAGCATGAAGAAGGGTATTACAGAGTTCGTTGCTAAATGCCCGAATTGTCAACAAGTTAAGGTAGAGAACCAAAGGCACGGTGGTATGGCTCAGAATATAGAGATTTCGGAATGGAAATGGGAGATGATAAATATGGATGTTATTACTGGCTTGCCGCGGTCTCACATACATCATGATTCTATTTGGAAGATTGTAGATCGAATGATTAAATCCACCCACTTTTTGCCGGTAAAGACTGCCCATTTAGCAGAGGATTATGCCAAGTTATATCTTCAAGAGGTAGTTAGACTTCATGGAGTTCTAGTGTCGATTATTTTAGATAGAGGTGCAAAATTTACTACACAATTCTGAAAGTCTTTCCAAAATGGTTTGGGTTCAAAGGTTAACTTAAGTACTTCTTTTCATCATCAGACTAATAGTCAAGAAGAGCGCACCGGTCAGACTTTAGAAGATATGTTGAGAGCTTATGTGATTGATTTCAAAGGTAATTGGGATGATCACTTACCTCTCATAGAGTTTAATTACAACAATAGTTATAACTCTAATATCCAAATGGCTCCTTATGAAGCTCTTTATGAGAGAAGATGTAGATATCCTATTGGATGGTTTGAAGTTGGTGAAGCTGGGCTGATAGGGCCAGACTTGGTTCATCAAGCTATGGAGAAAGTGAAGGTTATTCAAGAAAGGCTGAAAACAGCGCAAAGTCGTCAGAAATCCTATACTGATGTTAGGAGAAGAGACTTAGAATTTTAAGTAGATGATTGGGTATACTTGAAGGTTTCACCCATGAACTGTGTCATGAGATTTGGTAAGAAGGGGAAGCTGGTATATTTGTCCTTACAGGATATCTAAGAGGATTGGTAATGTAGCTTATGAGTTGGAGCTACCGTAAGAGTTAACAGCAGTTCATCTGGTATTTCACATTTCAATGTTGAAGAAGTGTATGGGCAATCCTTCACTTATGATACCGACTAAAAATATTGGTATTAAGGACAACCTATCTTATGAGAAGATTCCCGTTCAGATTCTAAATCGTCAGGTTCGCAAGTTGAGAACCAAGGAGGTAGCATAAGTCAAGGTATTATGGAGAAATCAGTTCATTGAGGAAGCTACTTGGGAGGATGAGGAAGAAATGAAGAAGAGATACCCACATCTCTTTGAGTCCGAAAAAATTCCAGATCAAGGTACTAATTCTCTTCTTAGTACTCTTCAATTGATATACTGAATGTGTTAGATTTGTTGTAGGTGTTTCAGTTGGGTGATAGATGTTACCACCCTTAGTTCTACTTAGAATAATCTCATTCGATGATGAATTTTCCCAAGGGAGAGATATTGTAACATCCCGCCTTAGAAGAGCTAGATTTAGAAAGCGCCATATTTGGAAAGACACAAAAATCTGAGATTTTGCCAGTTATGAGTTTTGGGTCAACTTCAAACAATCATAACTTTCAATACATGATGTGTTAGGTGACCCATAAGATATCAAATGAAAAGTCTTGGAATCCTCTTTCCACCACCACCGAGTTTGCTAAATTTTGAGCTTGTATGAGGGACATGTGGCCATTTAAAATATGTCTGTCCAGTTAAGAAAAATTACCCGAATTAGTGAGGGATATTTTGGTCTTTTCCTTACCCAATCACATTAATTTTAAATTAGTATTATTTTTGGGGTCAAATCTGATTAGAGTCAGTTTGCGTAATCAAAATACGCTTAGGGTTTTGAGAAGAGTTCAAGAAGAGGAGAAAAGGAGAAAAGTCAAGGTGTTGTTCAAGTTTTCTTGCGAATCGAAGATTTGTTTTCGCCAAGGATTCGATCCTAAAAGGTATGTAAGTTTTCATAGTGTTGGGCCCATTAATCCACACTCCAATCATGGTTTACATCATCGAATACATCCTTAGAGATTGAGAAATTAAGTTCTTCAATAGTTGTTATTCGTCCTTGAATCTTGATGTTTGGTTGAGTTCTTGAGGCGAAGATTTTGTTAAAGGGTAGAGTAAATTGATAGTTCTTGAGTGAGTTTCGCTAAAATTGTTCTGGGTTATAGGAATTTGAGAGTTTTTACCTTAGAATTTTAGTGGGTATGAGCTGAATCAGGTTTGGGAGAAGAAGAAAGGATCGGGCAGAAATTGGCACCCAAGTCTGTGTCATGAACTTGCTCCCCCAGAGAGAAATTTCTCTCACCGCGCCTCGGAGAGAACGCAGACTTCATTGTTTCAAAAATTAGAAGTCATCTCTGCATCACGGACTTGATCCACATACAGTGTTTTTCGATCGTTTCTCTTGATTAACTATCTAAAACACATTTAATCATCACAATATCCTTCATATCATAAATCATAACTCTTGAATTCATAATTCAAATTCAAGATTAAGTTAAGTGTCAAGTTTTGAGAGTTCATTAGAGTCATTTTGAGAAGTCTTTTACATTGTTTTAAAATATGTTTTAAGACTTGAGCTTTTGAGTTTGAGGAAGAGTAAAGTTGAGTTTATTTTCTTTAAAATGATATATGGGAACTAAGTATTCCCAAGAGTAAATGTTTTTTTTACATTTAAGATAAGAGGAAACACCGATTTCCGAAAGAGTTTTTGAGCAGTTTTGAGTACCATCTCTTTTAAGAGAAAGATTTTTGAGTAATAATCTCAAACCACAGAAAGAGTTATGTTTTTAAACATATGAGCTAGTTACATTTTGGGAGTAGTATTGAGTACCGATATGGGGATGAGTTCTGATAACTCAAAATCCTCATAAACCATGTAGCCAATATAGGTAGAAAGGGTCATAATGCTTTTTAGCATAAACTAGTGGATCCACTTAGTAGTAGGTTCTATACCCCGGCAAATTATAGGATAGTTCTGGAAGCATGGGCTAGACATTGTATCATCACTTAGCTCATAGTGATGGTTGTCGATTAGAGAATCTCCCACAAAGTTATTTTGTATTCTTATATACAACAGCGTTATTTTGTATTCTTATATACAACAGAGTTATTTTGTATTCTTATATACAACAAAGCTATTTTGTATTCTTATATACAACAGAGTTATTTTGTATTCTTATATACAACAGAGTTATTTTATATTCTTATATACAACAGAGTTATTTTGTATCCTTGTATACAAATTGAGGTATATTGTATTTTCTAATAAATTGAGTTATTGTCTATTGTTTTAAAGTATTTTCTTTATAATGCATCTTTACTACTGCTTTATATTGAAATGAGTTGAGTAAGTTTGAGTATCCCTGACTTGAGTTGAGACAAGGTAAATTGTTTCTTCAGTTCCAGTTCAAGCTTATGTCTTCTTTAGATTTCCCCTTGCATGCTCGTACAGTCCATGTACTGACGTCATTTGGCCTGTATCTTTCATGATGCAGATAAAGGTAGCCAGGATCAGCATCCAGCGTTTCGTTGGTCCAGTTGAGTTCTAGAGTTGTTGGTGAGCCTCCTTGCTTTCAGAGGATCCCTTATTTACTTTTAGTATTTCAGTTGTTAGGATGATCGGGGGTCTTGTATCGACATCCCTCATAATAATAAAGGCTTCATAGATAGATAGACATAGTTTATTAGTCTTTTCATTTTTAGTTGTTTATGTTGAGACTTGAGTTGCCTCTTTGGATAGTTTAATGTTTTATTTCTAAAATATTCTGATTTTATCTTTTGAGACAGTTCAGTAAAGTTTATCTTTAAAGTTCATCTTATGTTGAGTAAATATTCTGCTGATAGTTGAGCCATGCCAAGGGTTCTCTTGGGGAAAGCAATGTTTCTCGATTGCCAGCCACGTCCAGGGTGTATGCTCAAGGTGTGACAACCTCAATACATGGATTTTCATGGAAAAAATCTAACCAAGAAACTCATGATTAGCGTGAGGGTGAATGAACTCATCACTATGAAAGCTTAAATACCTCATTAGGATCAAATCCCTTGCGAAATCCCTTGAAGAATGCTTGAAAGAGGACTCAGATATTTCGTTTGATATCTCATGGGCTACCTAACTCATCATGTGCTTAAATTTATGGCTGTTTGAAGTTGACCCAAAACTCACAATTGAAGACTACTTGTCCAAAATTTTCAATTTAGCTCTTTCTAATTTAGTTCTTTCTAAAATTATCTCTTTCTAAGACCAAGGTGTTACAATAAATCTATCTTTCAACTTTTGAAAGCTCTTCTCACATGTTTCTGACCATAAGAACTTAACTTTCTTTTGTCAATGCAATCAATGGAGAGACAAATGAATAAAACCTTTCCACAAACCTTCTATAATAATGAGCCAAACCCAAGAAACTTTGAATATCCAAAGGGGACAGAGGTCTAGGCCAACTCTTAACCGCATTCGTCTTCTTAGGATATACCTCAATACCTTTACCAAAAATAATATGTCCAAAACAAGCCACAGATCTCAACCAAAACTCATATTTACTAAACTTTGCAAATAGTTGTGGAGTAGATTAGTTTGCATGACATACATGGGAATGTTTGAGAATAAACCCAATGATAAACAAATGTGTGACTGAGAAATGTATGTTTCTGCTTGAGATAAATATAGCCTACCCATTGATGAAAGGATTTGTATGATATTAAGTTGCAATGGTTCGTTTGAATGTCAATTAGGTTCCCATTCCCTAAGCTCTTTTAATCCCATGGTTGAAAAGATTTTTGTCCCCATCTTTAATTGTTAATAAAACCCTCTGGATATTATAGTTTTGTATTGTTCGTTTAGATTCAAATTAGTAGCTTGTAATTCTTTATCTTTTTAATTGCTGATATATTGTTCCTTGTGGAATTCAATCCCGACCTCATGCATTGGGTAATTAGACTGCTAACGACTGCTTACTTATTTAATGGTTTTACAAGTAATTGAGTGTTTATCATATGGTACTATTTAATATTTGAGAGTCAATTTGACTAATCTTTAAAACTAGATTGAATAAACCCTAAGTTCAATAAAATTTATTGTAAAAAAATTATTTGATTAAAGTGCAAATTAACTTCATAAATATGTGGTGTTGAAATCGGACAATTATGCTTTTATAAATTAGTTTTAAATGAATTGTATGTATCATGTTCATTATTTATTTTAGAGAAAAGTACATGAGAAACACACTATAAGAACATAGAGATGTTTCATTTATTTATTTAAGATCAATTTATGTTGATTTGTTTTCAAAATAAAAACAATTTTTTCTAACTATTATTTTTATTATTATAATGTATTTATGTAATCCATGTAGTTCCATTTTATTTTCATCAAACATAAAATATTTATTTATAATTCACATATACTAACATTTATAATAAATGACGTTTTATTTCTAATATTTTGTTAATATAATATTTAACCACTATTTTATTTAAATTATATATATATATATATATATATATATATATCGTAACGACCCAAACCGTCGTTATTTAGGAAAGAAAAAACGTCAGGAGAACTGGGCCCATCATCCCGCTAGAGTGGGACAAATGCCGCTAGGGCGGCGGCGTTCCAACGGGATAGGGAGCGCCAAAGCGGGATGGTTGGGGCAGAACTTAAATGACGCGAAGCCTTATTTTCTCCTTTTTTCCAAAACACCAAAAAAAGGCAAGGATCACCCCAGAAACCCTCAAAAGGCTACTCTAGGCTTGGGAAAGAAGGAGGAAGAGATTTCTAGCACAAGGATGATGATAGCTTGCAGATTCTCGGTTAAATCCACTATCTCGAGGTCCGAAAACTAGGATTGGAGCTAAAATCCCTCTGCAACTGCTTGGCGCCCAGGTAGGCTAGGATTATTTAATTGAGTAGCCTTAAATCTGTGTTCACTGTGTAGTATATTGTTAATTGATGATAAAATTCATGCGTAGGCCTACGGGTCCCGAAAAAGGGTTGATTATAGATATATAATATCAGTTGTTGAGTAAGATGGACACCATAGAAGGAAGCCTTGTCATGTGGGATAGGTCTAGAGGATGTTTCGACTTCTAGTTTTGTATTGTGCATGCTTGTTATTGGTCCCATGTTATGTGTACCTGAACGAGAATAGAGAAACGTGAATCGAACTCAAGGCAACGACTAATTATGAATAATTACATGTCATGAACCTGGATTGTATGATTTGAGTATTGTTCATTATGGATGTGATTATGATTGTGTTGACTAGATGTGGTGTCACGTTTCGACACATATATTGGATCGGGTGTCACGTTCCGACACATACATTGGACCGGGTGTCACATTTTGACACATATATTAGATCAAGTGTCACGTTTCGACACACTAACAGTTTGGGTGTGGGTTCCATGAGAGAACCATTGGTGACTACTATGTTCATATCTACCTTTCATGATTGTTGGGAATTAGTATGGTGCTCCTAGATGATAATTGAATTATGCATTTTGTATATGTGTGTTTTACCATGTCGTGTTTACTTTTATATATCTCGTTACTAAATGAACTGTGAATGGTCAGGCCCAATCGGGATGTGGTATGGTAAGTGGGGACTGAGGTTCCAAGTGTTACTATGTATTACTTTAGAGAGGATGTATGTTTTCTTAAAAGTGGAGCAGTGGGGAGGTGTTTGTGTCGTAAATGTTAGGTAGCTAGGTCTTACGTTGGAAGGGGATTCGTATTGCAACGGTTAGCGAGCCTTGATAGAATGTACTATAGGGTCAAGGGTTGAGTGGTGATGTGGAACAAATAAGGGTATGCCGTGAGGGGTTGACCAAATTGGTAGTGGTTGTATTTGGGGTTTCCTCTATGAGATAGAATGGTTAAGTCATGATTAGGAGCGGAGCGAGTAAGGGGTTAGAGCCAAGTATACTAGTGTGATTTAAGGTGTTCAGAAATGGTAAGGGCAAAAGGATAAGGGTTGAAGGGCGTACAGTCTTATTGCATGTTTTTTGCTAGTTGATTTCCTTATATTATGCGGTGGGTATTGGGTTGACCAATGATGTCTACCAGTACGTGTGGTTTGTACTCATACTACTCTATTTATGTCTTTTTGGCATAGTCTAGTTGTAGGGTTAGTGATGTTTCATAGGTGAACACGAAGACAATCTCCAACAGCTCCTATTTTTCCTTCCATGTGGTGGGAGCTGCGTCATTTGCTATTATGTTACATGCCTTGTAAATCTTAGAAGCTCTTGTACCTGTTTACACTAGATCCCTGGGGTGTTAAGTACTTTACAAGTCTTAACTTGAATTGTTTAAAGACTCTTTATTTTCTAAAAATCTCATGAATGTTATTTTATCTCCAGTTTTCTTAATCTTCCGCATGTCTTTAACTATTTGGGAATCGAGGGTTCTCCTACTTAGTTGTTAGATTAGGTGCCCACACGGCCCGGTGGGTTGGATTGTGACACACACACACACACACACACACATATATATATATAGACAGAGAGAGAGATGTTTAAAAACCAAACAGTCTTAATCATTTAGTGTTCAGATCTATAGAAAATCTTAATTATTCAGATGTAAATTCATATTGAGACGTTTTAATCTTAATGAAAATAAATGAGGTCTTACCTTAAAAAGCCAAGAAGAGAGAGAATGCTTTGCCAGGTAAATGTTTGATGGGACTCATTTTTTTGGTAGAGTCATATCTAAAAGAGTTAGCAATTAAAGCGTGTGTCATAGAAATACAAGTGTAGACCATAATTTTAGCAATTAAAAAGATACAAGGAGCATAGCCTAAAAAGTAATAATTGTACTACAATGGGGTCCACAAGTTCAGGTAATTAATATTGTTCTCATAGGATAAATAATTAAATCGGGTTCCGAAAGCCACTTGATAATTGGAATTGGTGTAATTATTAGAGTAGCAATTACACAACCTAGCAATTACACTGACATGTTTGTTTGTCACAATATTACTACAATGTGATTACCTATGTACTGCTTGGATTGTTTGGATGCACAATTGCAATCATAAGATTATATTAAATTTTAAAAATAAAAGTTAGTTATTTTAAATGTATTTTAGACAAAATAAGAAACTTTATAAATGATATTTAATTAAATATTTAATATATATTGTCTTTTGAAAATATATTGATTAATAAATAGATGTGCTTAACTAATATTATGAAAAACAATTGATTTATATTTTTTAAATGAGTATATTTCAATTGAATTAATCATAAAAACTAAAAGTACAAGATTTCTATGAACATCATGAAATGCATGTTTGACATAAAGATTAATATTATAGATAGAATGTCATTAATTATTAAAATATTTGATAAAAAGATAATCTATCAAGTCTAACTAAAAAATAAATGACTTGCAACGTGAAGTCTCAAGTCAATACTACTAAAACAAATGGAACTTAAAATATAACATAAGTTCTAACTTCAAATCAAAAAAATTAGCATAATACTCTTATGCCAAATTTCAGCATAACATATATAAATATATGATTTAATAGAAAAGGAAAAATTTTAAGTCTATAACCTTGCTCAACAATGAATTCTACTTTAATTTTAAAATTAGAATACTAAAAAATTATGCTAATGAAAAAAAATAAATATGACATAAAAAAAATAGACAATACGAAAAATTGCATGGAATCACATAAAGTAAAGGTTGAGAATGAGAAGGAAATGAAATAAAAAAATATAAAATTTTAGGAATGATTTGGAGGGTGGTTATCTACACGGATGACCCGGGATCGGTCTCGCCTCAATGTCTTATCAGTCGAGTCTGTCGCATAGGGCTTACCTAGTGTGGTTTACATCCCCTGTGTGGTTTGCAGGCTATTACCCAGTGGGGGATTTACCCAATGCGCACAAAGTGCTCACTACAGAGTCCTCACCCAAAGAGCAGAGGTTGTGGCAGAGGTTGCAGTGGGTACGGGTTATCCTAGGGTTCCAAAAAAAAATTAAAATAATAGAAATAAAAAAAAATTAAAAATAAAAATAAAAATAGAAATAAAAAAAAATAAAAAGTAATCAGCTTATAATTAAACTATATTATTGCTAGAAATTCACATCCCCTCCTGAGAATTGGAGAGTGTAATCATCCCCTGCTAATTACACTAAATTACATGTTGACCAAGTAATTACAATGGCCAACCAAACACACCAGATAATATAATTACACCAAATCCAGTTATTAGAGTGGCTTTCGAAACATACCTTAAATATTTATTGGTACATTAAAACCTCTCTAAATTAATATAGACGGGACCATGAAATATTATTATTTTATAAAGGTATTATTTAATCGATAAATTAATATTTATTAATTTACTGAGTCTTTAGACACCGAAAAAATTGTTCATGGATGAAATCTCAAAGAATTTGAAAGAACCCACTTGTGAAAACGTCATTCATGAACTTGAGGTCATGATTAATGATCTCGGTTACCGCAGTAAAATGGGCGTTAACAACATATTGGATGGGTGAAAATAATACATGTTCAAATGTCCAGAGCTTAGAACAGATTGTGGATATCATTGGAAAATCAATGTTGATGATAAAGTTGAAGATGATATAATACCTTTGGAATAGTTACACTTAAGGAAACACTTGCATCTAGAACTCTTCACAATTTTATGGTGCAGCTAAAAAGACAATACTGAAACTTTTGGATGCAATAAGAAAAGTTAGAGATGAGCTTCAACTAGATTTTAACAAAAAAACATAACATAATATAATCATGTTTCACTAAATTTTCTTAAATATATTTCTAATTTTAAAGAATTATTAATTTATAATATTAATGGGACCATATATTTATATAGGTGCCTTCTGAAAATATATCATCTTATTATCTTATCGAAATGAGTGATTTTTCCATTGGCTCAAGTCGGGACCGGAGGAAATTATCATCTTAGAGAGATTATCAATTAACCGAGTATTAATTTACTGAGGTTTTACTGTATATTTTTTCAACATAGGAAAAATACGAAAGCAAAAGCATCTGGTACAACACAATCAAAGCAATTAATTTTTAATATATCAAAACTACCCCTTAATCGGCAAGCAATCATATCGACCATGAGATACTTGTCTAAAACTCGTATATATAGTAATTAAATACATATTAAATTTAATTCATTGCATAAAAATCTCCAAAATAATACTCATTATGCTATGTAAAAAGTATGTCAATGGATAGTATAATTTCTATAAATAAAAAAAACATAAAATCACCCTTAAGCTTGGCAGCAAAACTTACTTTAACACTTATACTAAGCATATTACACCCCCCCCCCCCAAAAAAAAGAACTTCCAAGTGAATAAATATCACCCTCAGATTATAATACCACACTTATTCGCCATGTCATAGTCATGTTAGTACCGCGTAATAATTTTTTATTTCTTTCTATTTATTCACCATTTTTTTCTTTTTCTTTAAGGTTGTTTCAGTTGATGCAACTTACTTAAAGATGTTATTGGCAGAAAATGGATTCCTGGTCGAACATATTTACATAGAGTCGCAGTTTTCTCACTAACATAATTTTAGTTTTGCAGGTACTTTCATTAAAACATTCAACTCACGGATAGAGATATCAAGGAAAGGAAGGGCAATGACACAACTAGAGAAACTGACACTCCAAACATGAGAATAAGGAAATGTCAACATAATATAGGAACTCATTACATGAATCAACACAACATCAACAACAACAATAACGATTTAAACTACCAGCTTTGCATCGATTAATCATATGTCCATTTGAAGGAAAATCGATATGATAGATTTTATTCAAGAGGATGAATAATATCTTAATCACTATCTTAGCTTTGACAAGAGAAGGGTGCGATATATGATTCCATTAACTGTGATATTAGTTCCTTTGGAGCTCAACCTATTAAGGATGAAGAAAGGAAACCCTACCCATGGTCTTAATACACATTTGAAGCTCGATTAGAGTTTAAGTGAGTTTTTCAAAGCTTACATTTGTTGTAGAAAGAACCCCCAATTTAGTGGTTGAAGAAGTCTTCATTGAGTGTGAATTCACGGTGTTCGTGGGACTTATGAATGCTTAAGGTGAATCTCTAATCGATCACAGAATTATGTTTCAGAAACTTCGATTGGCAGCTTGAAGAACCCATCCATGGTGATTTTTCAAGCTTTACCGGCTCTACCTCTCTTCTTTTCATTTGATGCATTTTGTTTGTTTTATACATTTTTACTTGGGAAAATTTTCAAAATGTCAATATTTTAGCATTTAATAGAACCCTTTAGCCATACTTTCAATATTTATTAAAAATGTCAATATTTTAATTTGTTATATTATTGATTTATGTATTTTTTTTATTTAACTTAATAAAATACAACTAAGAAAATAACAAATTAGAAAAAATCATGGGAGAGAATCTTTCAAATTAATTAAATAGTGCTGAAAATATATTATTACTTACTTTACAGATTAGGAGACTAAAATAGGCACAAATTCTCTCATCTTCCTCATCATCCATTAACGACTTTCAATTATCCATTGATGATCCTCCATTGAGTTATGTATATATTTTACTTTCATAGTGAAATCTAAAAATTGTATCCAGTGATCAAAATTGTATTACATGACTGTCAAATATATTTTTCTTTTATTTGTATTATAAAAATATTATTGATTGCATCCCAATATAATCTAACCATTACATATGAATACGATTTAAGAAAGAATACAAGATTCTGGAATAAGATAGCATACATAGTGAAAATAATACAACCTTTTGAGGAATAATACAATATTCTAAAGAAATAAGATACATCAATGCTTAAGAAATACAAATTCATTTGGCATACCTATTGAAATGACTACAAACTAAAAAAGAAATACAATGTTCTTAATAAAAATACAAATGTTGAGTAAAAGAAAAACAATTGACAAACAAAAATTAATATGAATACAATTTTTGCAACCTTCTTCTCTCATTCTCTCTTTCTTCTTCTTCTTGTTCCTTTTTTTTTGTTTTTTTTGTTCACCAAATCCAAATCTGGATCCGTATTCACTTGTGCATTAGTAAAACTTTGTCTCGTCATTCAAAAAAAATACAATTACCCGAGAAATTTAAAAAACATTCATGTCCAAACTTCCAAATTAATGATTCAACAGTTAACGAATACTTGATTCTCATATAATGACCGAAACATGTTTTATCACAAAACAAACTATACTGCACACAAAATACATACAATAGATATAACATAATGAATACAAAACCATCAAATAATAAAACATGAATACAATATGCAATAGCATCACTATTTCTTAAAAATGAATACAACTATATAAAGTAAATATGTATCTTTAATTGATTGGATACAATTAACACTCTTACAATGTCCACAACTAGAAAAGGATACATAGATATGATGAGTCCAAGTATGTGGGTATATTATCAAAACTAACAGAATGTCCACAAATACAAAAAAAAAATAAAAAAAATAATGAATACAATATCTATACTAACAAACCCACAATATCCATAGACAATGGCAATATTATTTTATATCAATACGCATACTTAATGAATTTTGAATACAAAAAAAAATTTGTTACACATACTCGAGACTAATAGAAAATCATGATTTTTATGATTTTAACAACTTCAACTGAACATGTAAATATTATAATGGTAATATAATAAATAAATGATGAAAAGTCGCTAGAAAATTGTTGATTTAGTTGGATACCTCTTGTAGTCCTCTTAGATTTGTCCATTAGAGAGTGATTTTGAGGTTTTCAAACCCTAAACGAATTGGTCAAACAAAATTTTTGAAAGATTTAACCAAAAATAAAATCAGTAAACAAACCTAAAAGTTGGATAAAGATGTATACCTTAATCTAAGGGACTGTTGTCAATATCTTTAGAGATACATTTTTCAATTTCTAGATTTTTTTTTTGAAAGAACGAAAGAAAGAGCAGCGGGAGTTGAAATATGAAGAAGAATAGGAAGAGGGAAATCAATGAGAGAGAAAATACTTTTTTTTTTGAAAACATATGAGAGAGAATGAGTTGGAAAACTTTAATTAAGGTGAGGTAAAATAGGAACTAAATTAGGATACACAATGTTTTCTAAAATATTGACATTTTGACATTTTTACTAATATTTATATTTATAAACTATAGATGTTTTTAATAATTATGTTAGGATTTTTGACTAGTTTGCTAATTTTCCCTTTTTACTTTAGTAGTTACCTAATTAAGTTTGGGCTCGGGTTACTTTCAGACCCAAGCCATGTATATTGTGGAATGTTTTATTTCTATTTATTAATAAATGAGCATGATCTTATCCATTTGGAAAAAAAGCTTATATACACTAAATAAATAACTTCTAAAATTATGTGTACTTATTTATTTAAGGCCTAACCCATCGGTGGCCCCCTAAACTTGGCACGATCTTTCACTTAGACTCCTCAACTGCAGGATTTTCATTTTAAACACCTAACGTAGGGTTCCCATGTGTCACTTTAACACTTTTTGCACAGCTAGAGTGTCGCGTGATTTTCACTGATTCAGGGCGCGTAAACATCAATATTTCGTCTGATGTGGCGTCCCCAAAGGTAATATTACTCCACATCATCTATTTATTTTATTTTTCTCCAATTGTACCCTAACTAAGACTACAACTTCTCTCTTATTTTCCAATTTCTCTCTTCTTCAGCCTTTCTTTAATTCTTGGCCCTTAATACTTTCATGTCGAGCTTCTCCAATTCTTTCATGGCATCTATGGATGAAGGTCGATATTGTAGATGTGATAATGAAGTACTATTAAAGACTTCATGGACCCAATTAAATACCAGGCGTAGATTTTTTACTTGTAGAATTTCAAAGGTAAAATTCTTTGTTTCCCTTATTTTTTTTAAGTCAATTAGATGATTAATTGTTGGCGTCTAATTCTTTTTGATTGGTTTTTATAGAAAATGCGTGGCTGTGACTATTTTCTTTGGTATGAAGATCGACACCCTCCACAAGCAAACAGGGTAATGTGGGGATTGTTGAAGAAATTCAATGCTTTTGATGAAAAATTAAAGCGATCAAGAAATATATATTGTTGGTGTCGTTGCTACTGGGTTGCTGATGTTTGGAATATGGAAATTGAAGCCTAATTGTTAGTGTTCTTGAGGTGTTCGGTCTAGTAGTATTTTGATGTTGTATTTGATGTTCGGTCTAGTAGTATTTGGTGTTCGATCTAGTAGTATTTTGATGTTGTTGTTGTTGTTGTAAATTTTCAATGTAAATGTGCGTTTTGGATTCAATGAAATTCTATGTTGTTGTTGCAGTAAAATTGGTTTTTTGGCTACATACATATCTCAAATTCGTTCTCACAATGTAACACCAAAAGCAAATAGCCAAATTACACAATTGGTCATATTCGTCACAATGTAACACCCAAATTACACAAAACATAGACAGTTATATTGCATGCTCCATAATGAGCTCAAAGTTAGCATTATGCTACATACCATTCAAGGCTACAACCTTAAAAAAAAGTGTACCAAAATAAGGCCCCAAAATAAAGCTAGCATAATCAAAAACTACATACAACCTTCACAAAAGTGTTTACTAGTACCAAAATAAAGCTGTCATACTCCAAAAACATTAGACAGCAAAATAAGGGCCCAAAATCAACCTAGTCCAAGTTGGTGTTACTTCTTCTTTTTGTTTGCCATTTGCTGCAATTGGAAATTGGTGACAGCATCCTTGTTTTTCCATCTCAAGCCTCTAGGCTTAAAGCCAAGGTCTATATCCGTTTAACTTGCATCCTTATAACTTGAACCTGTTGGTAGAATCCTTTGACTTGAAGTCCTAGGCTGTTTTTTGAAGAAAAACCAAAATTAATATATAAACTTGCATTCATTTCAGAGACAGTTTGTTACAAACTTACGTTTAGTAGTTGAGTTCCATTTGCACTTGTGTAGATGCAAAATCCAACATTACTTGATCCACCATTAGTTGGCCTCTTTGGTCCCCCTCTTGCAGAATATTCTCCAGTTGCAACGCTTCCTCTTTTTTGTCTAGCAGTTTGTCTTGTTTTTGGAGGTAGTTGATTGGTTATTCCTCTTGTAACAGGAATACTTGTATCCACAAATGGTGGTGGTTGGCTTGTTTTTGCAGTGTCCCTTGCCCTCTTAACTCTACTGGTATCACCACAAATTGTTATTGAAGAAGCATGACTGTTTGATGTTGTTGAAGCAAGTTGGTTGAATCTTAATGGTCCAGGTTGGAAGGAGTTTGTTGGTTCAGGATGACAACTTCCTTGTGAACTTTGACCAGCAGTAAATTGTGAATTGTGGCAAGCTGGTTGTGAAGTATGGACACCAACCTAAATATCAAACATTAAGTTTGTTCATTACATTTAACAAGAATTTTAAAAAGGCACAAACAAATAATAAATTATTTTACCTTGCAATATTTCTTGTTGTGGCCTTGTTGTTTACACTTAGAACAAGTAATTTTCACCCCTTGTTTGGACATCTTTCCATACTTCTTTCTTGGTTCATCTTTACTCTTTCTTTTATTTCTTGGAGGTCTACCAGGCATTTGCTTAGGTTCAGGAGCCTCAATCCTTGGATTGTTAGTTTCAGGCCACATCTTCATATTTGGAATTGGTTGAATGAAATGACTATAAGCCTTTAAGAAGGTATCCTTCCTATAGCAATGCTCCACAAGTGGTCCAGGTTCTTGTTCTATGTGGTACAAAGCAGAAATAGCATGTTGGCATGGAATGCCTCTCAATTGCCAAGTTCTACAGCTACAAACTCTATTAGTCAAGTTGATTGTATGCCTATACTGTCCTTCTCCAAACTCAAACCCAACATCAGCATTCCAAAGCACCTTGCATGCCCTAGACTTTTCCTTATTCTCCTCCAACATAAGTCTAGCCATAGGCACAATATCACATATCCATGTGTCAGCAAACTTAACCATATCCGCAGTTCTAGTCATTAATTTTCTCCTAATTTCCTCCAACATGGTTATTATAGATTTGTGTCTACATGATAAGATCCATGAGTTAAAGGTTTCACACATGTTATTTTCAACTGCATCATATTTGGAATGCTCTTGAAAGAATGCTCTAACCTATGACACTTGTGGATAATGCAATAAATCATCATTAATTTCATTACCAAGTTTGCTCACTTTGTAAAGCTCCTCATTGTACTTCACTTCAAAAGTTGCCTTGGAACATCTCCATAATTGTTTTCTCTTTTCCTCTCCCTTCCATCTTTTACTCCAATTAGACCAAGTGTGTCTAGCACACATTCTAACTTCAGCATTTGGTAGCAGTTCACCAATAGCTGTTTGAAGACCCTACAATAAAATACAATTCAAGAAAGAAAATACATTTCTATATATCTACAATTATCAAAGTAATAGCCAATTACCTTATGCATATTTGACATTACAGTAAGACCCTGTCCAGTACCCAACTGTAGGTCCTCTTTCAAGTAGTTGATAAAGAAACTATGTTTAGTCTCCTTGTCCACAACTGCCCAAGCTATAGGAAACATCTGATTGTTTCCATTTCTTCCAACTACTACAAGAAGTTCACCCTTACAAGCACCCTTTAAGAAACATCCATCAAATCCTATTATTCTTCTACATCCTTCCTTCCACCCTTTCTTCAATGCATCCAAGCATACATAAAAGTACACAAACAAATTCTTTCCTGGTATAGTTTCTCTATCCATCCTTACCCAAACAGAACTACTAGGATTGGTTTGTTTTATGACTTCAACATAATCACATAACCTTGCAAATTCCATATTCCAGTCACCCATGTTTTCTCTAAGAATTATCATCTTTCCTTTGTAACAAATTGTTCTACCCACTTGTAGTCCTAACTCCTCCCTACACAATTTTTGTATTTCCCAAATCTTGAAAGATGGTTGTTTAGTTATTTCATCCTTGAATCTACTTGCTAGGAACTTAGTTGTACACATTTTGTTCTTATTTGATGGTAAACACTTGTGTATATGATAGTAATTCTTAATCATAAAGTTACCAGAATCCCTATCAATAGCACCATAGCACAACCATTTGCATTTTTCTTTGAATTTACATTTAGCTCTCACTCTATGAGCTTCATTAGGCCTTAACTGATAATTTTTTTCAACAACATATTTTGCCAAAGCGTTTCTAAATTCCTTAGCATTCTCAAAAATCATTCCAAGTTCAAAAATAGCAACAATACATTCATCATCATACCTGACCATTTTGCTCTTTCTTCTGCCTGGTAGATCAACACCTCCAACAGCTTCTGTATCTAGCATATCAGTGTTATCATCACTATCACATTCTGAGCTATCAATATACTTTTCATCTCCTCCCAATCTGCCAACATATCTATCTTTCTTATTTATTCCAATATCTTCAAAACCTCTATCCACACCGGCCTCACCTATTGGTACTTCTTTAGTTATTATTTTCTTCTCCCTATCTCTTTTCTTCCTAAGATTAGGATTTCTTTTGTTTCTCCTTTCAGCCCTAAGGGATCTCAATTCTTCATCAACATCTGAATCATGTTCATCTGGAATAGCATCTACATCTGTGTCACTACTAGGAAGATCTTATTCAGCTTCATTCTGATTTGTATCACCTCTAAGCAGTTCTGTATCAACTCCATTCAAATCTGAATCATTCTCCACAGTTCCCTCAGTATTTATACCCACAGATTCATCAACAGGATCAGACCATGGTAAAAGACCAGTTGGAGTAGGCAATTTTTCCAATTCATTAACTTCATGGACCACATACACATGAAACTCATCACCATCTACCAAGTCTTTCACAAATTCTAGTAATTGAGTATCAGAAGTAACTTGAACTAATTCATTGTTATTTTCACAGTAAAATCCCTTCACATTTGTATACCCAAGGTCTTTAGTGTAGGAAAGAAACTCAACAAGACTAAATGGTCTTTATCTATGCCAACACCAAATACATCTACTTCTCGTTGGTAAGTAGGGTTAGGGTTTCCAACAACACACCCCCCATGATGAAAACAAGTTAAAATATAGTTGTCCATATTTCGAAAAGAAGACCCCAATAAAAGGAAATACCCAAGAAACCCCTTACTTTACCAGCCAAAACCTATACTAAAAATGAAAATAAAGAAAGCGGAATCAACAACAATATACACCTTCTTGAAGAAAACAAAAACAAAGGTAGAAAACAAAATACACCATTACCTTCAATTTCTTCAATTTCTCTAATGTCGCACAGCCCGATACCTCATCAATACAACCTTAAACCTGAAAAATGGCTACATAAAATACAACAATGATTATTACTAACAACGAATTGAAGGAAAAACAAAGAAATACATGTGAAGAGAAGGGAGATTTACCTAGGGTTTTCATCGGATAAGAGAGAGAATTGTATGAAGGAAGTTGAAAAATCACAAAGAATGGTTCCATTTTTCTTTTAGTTTGAAAAAAAAAAACGTGTAAAGAGGTTTAAGAGTTGGCATCATATAATTGGTCAATTAATCCATGTAGAACGGTTGTCTTGCACGCACTTATGGTCAACAGAAGTCTGTGCAAAAAGTGTTAAAGTGACACATGGGAACCCTACGTTAGGTGTTTAAAATGAAAATCCTTCAGTTGAGGTGTCTAAGTGAAAGATCGTGCCAAGTTTAGGGGGCCACCGATGGGTTAGGCCTTTATTTAACAAAGAACTTCATCATCAACCCCAAATTGGAGGTAAATTCTTTCAATAATGATAGTAAAAAATTGAAGTTAAATCCTTTTAACAATGCCAATAAAAAATTGAAGCTAATTTCATTCAACACCAGTGTCTTTCACTATATCATTCAGCTTCACACCTTTTATTGACAAGGTTTGTGCCTAAACCCATTAGTAAAATCTTGATGCTTACATTCTATAAATGTAATTTTTCTTAAATTTTAAGTAACCTGTTATTTGAGTTTCTATTATATGGTGATAGAAAAAATTATGTGAATCTTTCAACTTTCTTACGCAATCTTCATTTCATTGATGAGATTGAAGCTACAAAAATATTGATTGAAAATCTGAATCTATGAATGTGTATTTACAATGGGTATTGTGATATTGATGTTATTATTGTGAAATCGATTATTTAGGAATGTGAATTCCCCATCACTCCATTCTTCTTCATTATTATTACTATTGATGGTGGATATTGTGGAATTAATTTCTGTAACAATGATGTTGGTGTTGGGTTTTGTGAAATCGATGTCAACAATAATAAAGTGATGAGTAATATATAGTGAATTGCTAAAGGACCGATGGAATGAAAGTAATGGGTAGAGGTTAGAATGTTTATGAAGAAAGGTAGAAGGAGGAGGTTTGCTTCAATTGGGAAGAAGGTATTAGGAAAAGACAACAACATAAAGAGGAATAAGTTTAAAATTTTATTAAAAAAATGAGACCCATAAATTTCATTACCTCTAAGTAAGAAAATTCACATATTTTAAAAAAGTTAATATATCAAGAAAAAAAGATTAAAAATATTATTTATATGTTGTTCAATAAGAAAATGTCATGTGTATAATCTTGTATATATTTCTTTTTCCTTTTTTTCTTTCTTCACTCTCCTTGACATATCACTCCTTAGGTTGGTATTTAGTTCATATAGAAGTTGTTAAGGAGGGTAAATAAACCCTCGTATAGTTAAAGTGTTAAAGTAAATTTTGTTATCAAGTTCGTGGATGATTTGATGTATTTTCTCAATTTCTACCTAACTAGCATGCAAAATAACATGAACCTACTTTTATTTAATTACTAAGATAAAAGATGTATTACATAGACATGTAAAAACTAAAGCACTAAGGGGCCGTTTGGTTACTGGTTAGAGTTATGCAGGGTTTAGTTATGCAGATATTAGTTATGCAGGGTTTAGCTATGTAGGGTTTAGTTATACAGGATTTAGTTATGTTGGGTTAATTATGCGGGTATTAGTTATGCGGATATTAGTTATGTAGGTATTATTTAGTTATGTAGAGATTACAATACATGAATTATTAACTATTGAATATTAAACTTGTTGTAAATTATTAATATATATTGTTTACAAAATAATAATGCATGCTAATAAATGGGGAATATATTGAATAATATATAATGCTAATATTTGATTAGTATATGTACCGTCAAAAAATATACAATCAAATTTTTAATATTAAAAAAATATTTATATTTGCATAAATAAATAAAAACTGTAAGTATATAAAAAGAAATAAAAATGATTTATATATAAAAAGAAATAAAAACAACAAATGTAGATAGAAAAACAGTAAAGTTTCCAATTAAAAAAAATAAAATAAATTAATTTTTTTTACAATACCTGAAATGATAAATTTATGTAATAGTATAGCTTATCTATAACTCTTCTATCAAGTTTCCATTCTTTGGTGGAAGGTTGTCAGTTTTTTTTTTCTTATAATAAAAATATTTTTTCTCTTTCCATATGTTGGTTTGATTAAAATTTATTTTTTAAATGTAAATATTTAATATAAAAAATCTAACAGTTGTACTAAAAAAGTGTCTTCAACGTGTTTTTTAAAAATTTAAAATTATATGTAAACAATCTGCAAAAGAAATTTTCTACAAAGAAGGAGTAATTCGTATTCTGAAGAGTTGGTAAAAATATATAATATAAAAAAGATTGATAACAGTATAAAAATAAATAAAAACAACAAATGTAGATAGGAAAAGAGAAAATACATAATTACCTCATTAAAGTAAAATGAATTTTTAAAAAAGACACTTAAACTTTGCGGGGGTCCTAATACACCACTTAGCTAGATTAATGTGAAATTATTGAACCATTTTTCGATATTTTATAGAGAGAGTATGTATCACTAGCTTGAAGAGCGTGAAAATAAAAAAAAAGTAAGATTAAACTTTTCTTTTGCAATATTTTTTATTAACTATATAAATAATCTTTATTTTACTGTTAATTTTTTTTATCTTCTCCTTCCCGAGCTTCACCATTGAAGGAGCTTGAAGTTTTTTTTTTCTTCTTTTTTTGCTCTCTTTTCGTTTTTCATTTAGATTGGATTTCGATGGAGAGATTTAATTGTAAATAAATAACACAATCTCAGTACATAAAATAAAATGTCTTTTCACTGACAAAAAAATCCCATTGATAACCGAAGCAACAACAGATTTGTTGTTTCATCCTCAGATTTCTTCTTCTCCTTCTTGACTGTCTGGGGTGAGAATCTCCGGAAAGATGATGGCCACTTCGAAGATAGAATCGTCGGCGTTAATTCAATGTTTTTTTCAAATACAACCCAAGTTGATTTAGAGCAAAAATCAAAGGCAAAACATATAAAAAGAGGACTTTGATAGAAATTTTAATTTGAAAACAATAAATTTTGAAAGAGGATTTGATTTTCCAGTTTTAATTTTGATTTAGTGTTGTAAATGGTGTTATAGCAATGGTGACCACTCCACAACGAAGAAGACCAACGGATGGGTTAAGCGAAGAAAGAAAAAATAAATTAAAACAAATAAAAAACATAAATAAAAACAAAGATTAGGAAATTATATAAATTTGACAGGTGGCAAACTATAATTAGTGCGTGCTTACACCTTCTTTTTATAAGTGGGATTAACTGAAAAATGAGATATTTATATCGCTTTTAAATTATTTAGTGGGGTACTAGGACCCTTATAAAGTTTGAGTGTCTTTTTAAAAAAAGTGTTATAAAAAAAGTGGTATAGTTGAATGGGGTAATTATGTATTTCCCCACAGAAAAACAGTAAAGTTTTCAATTTAAAAAAAAAATTAAAAGCGTAAATATGTAATTTATCATTTTAATACATGTATAACTATAAAAAATGCAACCAAACACAGTATAAATTAATACATGAATAACTTTTATACAACATTTAAATTCTTACCAATCAAATATGGTATAATTTATGTTGACTTTTATACCTAATACAAAACATCTACCAAACATAGTAAAGCTAATGCAATTTTTTATACATGAATAAGATGTATCTTATACAGTAACCAAACGACCCCTAACTACTCCCTCCGTCCACAATTAATTGTCATGGTTTCCTTTTTTAGAGTCAAACAATAAGAACTTTGACCAACATTTTACGATGTATATTTTCATCATATTGATATGCAAAAAATTGCAACTTATAGTACTTTTCGTATAGTTTTTGAATATCTAATTTTTTTTAAAAAATATCGAATTAACGTAATTTAATTTAACTTTAAAAATTAGTCAAATTGACTTTCGAAAAGCGCAACATGACAAATAAAAGTGGACAGAGGGAGTAATTAATTAACTAGTTCTGTCTATTGAGCAGCTTTATGTTGAGAGAGTTTGAAGATGTTGTTGGCATAGTTTTTGGAATGAAAGTTGAGAAAAAGAAGTAAAAGTGACATTAAAGAACAAAGTATGGGCACCAGAGCACCCATTAATCTCAGTAGTGAGGTGATAATACATGACTACTACTGCACCCATGAAGTAAAGGATGAACTGGAAAATTTGACAGTTGGTGACGATCTTCTTCCACCCCGGCCGCGCAAAAGAAGTAATAAGCATACATTATAACATAAACCGAAGCATTAGTAATTACACCGACTTGGATCATCGAATTTACATTACAAAAGGCAAGATAACATATAACTGGTGTTGTAGCATGGTGGTACACATGGAGAAATGTGAGCCTCCGTGACTTAGAACTACTGAGGATGATCAAAAGTGTGTCTATGAGTTCAAGGATCTTTGAAAGGTAGAATAATAATTTAGCCCAGAAGAACAAGGGTCCACGTGGAAGAGTATGATTGGATGGGAAGCACATTGTGGGGTATTTGGTCAAGGACGGAGAGGCTACAACCGACAACCATGATGAGAGAAAGGAGGCAGAGGATAAAGCTGTGTACGGCAGTGATTCGGTGGAGGGATGTGGCGGAGAGTGTAGGGAGAAGCGAATTGTGCTAATAGAGTGAGAGACAAGTAGATAAAGATTGAAAGTGTAGGAAAAAATAGAGAGGAACCAAAAGTGTGACCATGCTTCCAATCGAAATAGCTAATGGTTGGGTGCTCAACTAGCCAGTAATACAGAGTCTCCATGTTCGCTTACATATAAACTCTAGTCTAGAAATCGGATTTCTTGCTTACAAGAATCTACTCAACCTATCTGTATATATATATTATATTATATACTAAAAAAGGGGAAGTTCATGCTCTCTCTACATGGGTCAATCACCATTATTTGAAATTCTTAACTTTTATTTGTGGTATTTTTAATTTTTAATTTTTTTTTCTATTAACGATTTCACATTAACATTAGAAATCAAAGGTAATTTATGGATAAAAATATATATAAATGTATTACTTATTAGTTAATAACAATAACATATGATAGAATTTTGGACATTTAAATTAAAAATATCAGGGATATTTGCTAAACTTTAGTATGATTTCTTGAAATTTAGAAACACATATAATTAATATATGTATAAATGATAAAATATATATATTATTTTATTTAAGATAGAAGATGGAATAACTAAAATATATATAAGTAATACATAAATTATTAAATTTTCATAACTAATATTATATAAAATCACATTGATTATTTTATAAGAACTGCATTACTAATTGTAATCGTGCATATCAATCACAAAAATTAAAATGATAAGTCGAATCCAAATTAAAGTTCTCGATTGAACTTTTAAAAAAAAAACTAGATTTAACTTAAATGTACTAAATTCACGTTATAGTCTAAATACATGAATAATTAAATAAAATATTTATCTTATGTTTTGAAATAAAATTTCAAGGTTAGCTTAAATATTTTTATATAATATTGTGTGATGTTTGTGTGCGTGCATCTATTTCCTGAATCAATGATGAGGGGTTCTATTTTTTTAAAAAATTGATAAGTGGTAGTCAAATTTTTATTTATTATTTTTTGGTATTTTATGTTTACAACAGATAGGAACAATACATCATATATGGCTGAAGTCAACTGGATTGCATTTAAATTGAGTACCAGCCAACTACCTTTTGACTAGCATCGCGGAAGCTTAGCAGGCTTCTCTTTTATATAGGATTTTTATATATAATATCAAGACTAACATGAATACTACATCATGGGTATGGAATATTGAATGTCCTCATGCTTCTAAATACAACTGATATTTCTCAAACTGCCAAGATCATTGTTAAAGCAGTCAAAGATATAGAGTCGTCTCAACAAGTTTGGAGGTTGTGTCTCAATAAGTTTGGTGGCCTAAATCCAAACCTTATAGAGACCTTAATTTACTTTTTTAGTTGTCATTATTTTAAATTTTATTTTAAAAAAATAATTATTTTTTTAAAAAATATTTTTTTTTGGATGATAATACTTTAATCTTTAGCTTTTAACTGGTATTAATAGTTTATTTTATTTTTATCAAGGTGGAATATTTTATCCATGTGAAATGTCATGTGTCAATATTTTTGCAAATAAAAGAGAGTGTATTACACATACCACTAAGGTGTGTTTTAATTTAGATATGAAACTGACGCTCTCAATAGTTTATGTATGAAACTAAAGAAAAATAGTTGAGGTATGTTTTGACACTTATCTCTTAGATTTTTAGAAGTAACTAGGAATATGTTCCCCACGATTTCATAACTCAGCAAAAGTATTATATTAGTGATTTATTTTAGTTCTTAGCATGCAAGATTGGTAAGTTATTTATCACATAAGTGGATGGTCACCTAAATAAGTGAATTTCATCATGCAACTTGATTCGTCTACGGGTGTATGTTTTACTAGTCCTTACATTTGATCTCAAATTAGATATCTATGGTCCGTTCAAGATATTAGATGAGGGTTGATACCTCAAATCTCATTGTATAATCTATTTTCCTATTTTTACCCCCTTGATCAAGCAAGTAGGAATAAGACGAGTTCTAAGGCGGGCCCTCGATAAAAAGCAATCAAAGCGAAGAGAAAAATAGTACATACATAAAATCATTCAAGAATCATTTTTTACATTAACTTACTTCAATAATTCATCACGATTCCCACAGCCCTAGTTATGAAATTAGCTACAAATTGTCTCAAAAACACAATCAAAATTTATAAAAATAAACATGATTGTGTTAATTATTAAAATTTAAGAACAATAACTATAATATCTTTCAACAATCACTAATACAAATAAATATTAAAGGATAAGAAAGAATAAATCAAAGTTCTTTGGCCTCCACGGCGGCTCTTCCAAAGTTCCTAAGCTATCAAGTTCTAAGTTCTACGTTATGTGTTCTAAGTTGTGGGTTCTTGGTTTTATGTTTTATATTGTGAAATAATTGTTTTATGGACTATTTATAGATGCAAAATACCCTAAATAAAATAATTGAGTCAAAAAATAATTGGGAAACCTAATACCAAAAGGAATAGTTTTTGTGCGTTTGTTGTTTCTGAAATTTTTTGTCGCCGCCTTCAACAATTGGAAGGATCTCCAGCTTCTGCCACATGTACAACAATAATATAATTTTGAAATTTCAATTCACTGCTAATCACCTATATATTTGAATTTAATCGATTAAGTTGTGTTGGAAAATCATATTCTTCAATTAATTCTAATAGTCATTCTCAGCTTCAACTCAAAGGAAATAAGACATTAGGGATGTCGAAGTCTTTTGCCAAGCCAAAGGAACATGAAGAACATATATCTATCTCTATATCACTACCGTTGAATTTTTTATTATCTTGATCGAATCTCAGCTCTTTGATCTGAGATAATACTGATTGCTCAAATTCAACAGATGTCAAGAGTCCTACTTGGAAGTCTCCTAGAAGAATGATAATGTTAATAGTTTCAGTAGATTTTGGATTCTTTTTATTCCTTTTCCTTATTAAATGAAGTGTTTGTTAGGATTATTATTTTATATCTTCCAGGATACATACAAGTGTACATATATGATCTACTTTTTTGTATTCATGGTATGTGTATAAATAATCTTGTGCATACGAAGAAATACACATAAACTTCAATCATCTCAATTTGTTCATTCTTTCTTTTAACATGGTATCAAAGCAATAGGAATATAATCATAGTCTTCCTTTTTTTTTCTCCTGTTATTTCATCTCAATCCCTGGTTCTTTACTATGGTTGATACTAGTACTAAATACCCTCAATGATTGGATGGTGTTGTCTCAGTCATAAAGATTCGTCTAAAAAATAATGATCGACTCTAGTCATCCTTTTTACATTCACCCATCTGATTATCCTGATGTAACAACTCTCTTAGTCATTTTATGAATTTTACCCTTATTTTTAGTTCAACCATTTTAGTAGCTTTTATAAATAATTTATGACTTGTGAGAATGAGTGACATGATTTTCAAATTAAATAAAGGATTATTTTATTGTTAATAATTATAGAAAAGGATAATTAAAAAAGGGGTCAAGCCCAAAAAGGTATAATAATAATAATAATAATAATAATAATAATAATAATAATAATAATAATAGTAATAATAATAATAATAATAATAATGATGATAATAAATAAAAATAATAATAATAACAATAATAAGGGAAAAAGTGCAGCCCAAAAGATGTCTGCACGCATAAGCAGAAGTTGCGAAAGAAAGAAATACGCAGTGAAGAAAGAAGAAAAGAAAGGGAGAAAAGAATAGGAAAAAGAGAAGAGGAAATTATGAATTTCATCCCAAAACGTTAAGGTAATAATTTTCGTACTTTCTATTAAATTTTTATGTCATTATGAACAAATTTTAGGGTAAAACGTGTAAGATTTGTACTGAATTATGAAAATATAGCCACGGGGTTTTTATAACAAAATATAGATTTGGGGGTCGAATAATGATCCGTTTTACCTGATATTTTGCGTGCATGTTTATTTTATCATGAGTGAATATAATCTGAAAAAGAATTTAGATTCAAATTTGGTGGCTCGGAATGACTTTTTGACCCGATTTTTATAGCCGAAACAAAATATAATAATATGGGTGTCATTAGATTCGTATTTTTATGAGGATTATATATTTGATAGATTGAAAACGCGTTGAAACTTTATGAAAGGGAAATGCAAGATTTTGAGGATTCGTGACATATGTTAAGCATTCGAGGTATGTTAAGACTTTCAGACTTCGTTGAAGGGCATTTTTCTAATTAAAGATTAAAAATGGAATAGACAATGGGTAAGGGTGAAAGATGGGGGTCTCATACTAATGGTGTGATGGGCATTGGTACGGGTACGTGTGTTATAAAGGGAAGTTTTATTACTATAGAATGATGGATTGTAATCTGAAAATGCCAAAGCATACGGGCATTAATAGATGTATTAATGACTTGATTTCTTTTGTGTGATTTTGTTTCTTTATTGAACCCGTATATTTGTGATTGTTGAGGTGATTATATATCATACTGGATATTTGATTGATTGAAATGCATCATCACCCCCTTTCATTGAAATCATATTGTGCACATGCATTGACATGAGATTAAGTATAAGTTGGGCATGTGGAGATTGTGCGTGTTGGGGATTGTGAGATTTTATTATAATAAGTTTGGCACGTGGAGATCGTCCGTGCTGGAAATTATTTTATTTTATGATAATGCATTGAGATCGTCCGCACATACACGTGGAGATCATCCGTGTCGATATATAATTAAACCTCACGAGTCCGCCATGGGTCATGAACTATTGATGTAATTCCGAGGAGTATCATTTATATACGGTTGAAAGAGTACTACTTGTCATTTGAGACATATCATTTCATAGTGTCGTATTGCATTGCATCTCATTACATCATTTATTTTTGTTTGAGTATGTGCTTTATTGATGTTGGACATTACATGACATTTGATTATCCCTATTGATGAAAACATGGTTGATAAGTATAATGTGGACTTGTAAAATTAAAGCATTATTTTCATATATACTCATGTCAATACGTCTTCGTTGTCGGT
Organism: Solanum verrucosum; assembly: GCF_900185275.1. Taxonomy (NCBI): domain Eukaryota; kingdom Viridiplantae; phylum Streptophyta; class Magnoliopsida; order Solanales; family Solanaceae; genus Solanum; species Solanum verrucosum. Next base: position 2,283,969 of record NW_026020173.1, read on the forward strand.
CTATGAGATATACTAGGTACACATGGTTTCGTACTCATACTACACTTGTTGCACTCTTTTGTGGTGCAGATTAGATTGCTAGTACAAGCGCATCTCATGGAGCTTTGATTTTGAGTTTGGATCATCTTGAAGTTGTGGTGAATTACTTGGCTATTCTGCGACTCACCCCTTCATTTATCTCTTAATCTATTTTGTTGTCTTAGTATTCAAACAGAGTATTTTTTACGTTTAGACTTGTCCTTTTATTTTGGACTTGTATCATATTGTAGAAGCTTTTGTACTTATGACACTGAATCTTGGGGTGATATTTCAATTTTTCCGCATTTAAAAAACATAGTATGTAATATATTTGCTTGCTATTTACTTTTCCATATTTTAAGTTGAATTGATTAACTTATTGGGTTGACTTACCTATCAGTTGGGAACATAGGTCCCATTACGACTTATGATTTTGGGTCGTGACACCTAATATGGCTTTAGTCAATACCATATTTGATGGAAAGAGATATGGTGGTTGGCGCAGGGGAATCCTCATTGCCTTGTCAGCCAAGAAAAAAATAGGGTTCATTGATAGATCTATCATCAGATCTATAACCTCACCGAAATCCTTGAATTCTTGGTCTCGGTGTAATGATGTGGTAATTTCATGGCTCTTAAACTCTCCTTGAGATACAGAGAACATTCTATACTCTAGGAATGCTAAGGAGATCTGGGAGGAGCTTGAGGAGAGGTTTGGACAAAGCAATGGACTTCAACTCTATCCATCTACAAAAACAAATCAGTGAGTTAGTTTAAGGAAACTTGGACGTTGTTGCTTACTTCACCAAGCCGAAGAGGCTCTGGGATGAGCTCGATAGTCTTGACATTTTTGCACTAGTAACTACACTTGTTAAGGAAAGGTAAGCACTTGTATCTTGCTATTTTGATTCATCTTCACGATTGCGTATGGATGATGGTGATCTTCTCCCAAATCCAACTTTTTATAGAATGTTATTGGGAAAACTTAATTTCCTTACCCACACCTCTCATTTGAAGTCCAACATTTAAGTCTGGTCACGCAAACACCTCGACAACCTCATCTTGATGTTGTTTTGCGTTGTCTTCAGTATCTCTTACTCGATCCTGAAATGGGGATTTTTCTCTCTTTATCTTCATCTTTTGACTTGGTTGCTTTTTGTGACTCGAATTGAGGACGTTATCCTGATTCTCGTCGCTTAATAAGCGGATATTTCATCACTCTAGGTGGATATTTCATACACTACGACTTGTATTAACTGTCTTTGGGAATCTTCATGAGGAGGTAGATAATGTTGCAATTGTTCAAATAAAATTAATAATAAAAATTTAAAATGAATCGGTGTCTTTTAAATAAAAGGGTTGTGTCCTTTCATTGTTCGGTTTTACCAATTCTAATTAAAGTCAACTTCATCAAACTCCAACTCAACCTTTGCAGAGTATCTTTCTTTGCAACATTCTCCAAAGAATTATTTTCTTCTACAAAAAGATCAATTTCAAGCTCTTGCTTTCTAATAAAATTTATTCATTATTTGCTTAGTGCATAAATGCATAGGCCTATTATATCTCCTAAAACTATTGAAAAGACAATTCCATAGCGATCTCACAAAGGAGAGGGAACACATATCTAGCATTCACACATGTTTCAAACCTTCGATTATGTGTTCGTTGTTCATATTGTAAAACATTCATCATTGTGTTCTTCTTCATATATTTTTGTGTTCTTGGTATATATATATTTTCCAACAATAAAAACTTGATACTTTATTATGAAAAATATATTAATTATTGTAGAGAATTCAAAGCACATATGCAAAACAAAAAAAATTTATGTCCTAACAAAGCCAATTAAGTAAATGAAGTTTGGTGTTTTCATTAATTGAAAGTGTAAGATTACATAAAATGTTAATCTAAATCTAATCAAATAACATACGTAACCCATAAAGAAAATTTACTTTTTCTTTACATAGTAGAAGCAAAAGCGGAAGAGTAGGATGAACCACGACTGAAATTTACTTACTACAAATAAGAGTCAATTTGTGGGGGTCAAAGTTACAAATTGCAGGGTTTAAAGCCCCCACTAGTTGATGTACACAACGGTTTTCTTGGCTCTTGTTGTTACAAGTGCCGCAATTAATTTGCAGCAGTTTTAAGCGACCACAGTAATAATTGCAGCAGTTTCAACCCCCATTATCTTTTTAGCAAATAATTCTACTTCATTCTATGAGGGGGGGGGGGGTTATAACGTATGAAAACTATTTTTTAAAGTGCTTCTTTTGTGAGGATATAACCTCCGCAATATTTTTGTTCAATTTAGTATTAAATTTTGAATAGATTGTAGTTTATATAATTAGGTTGAACCCATCGGTGCCCCCTTAAAGATTTAAGCAATCCCCATAACAATTTGCGGCAGTTTCAACCCCCGTTATCTTTTTTTAGCAAATAATTCCACTTCATTCTGTTGGGGGTTTATAACCTATGGTAATTATTTTTAAAGTGCTTCTTTTGTAGGGTATATAACCTCCACAATATATTTGTTCAATTTAATATTAATTTTTTGCATATATTATAGTTTATATTGTCACGACCCAGGGGTACACCCTAGATGTAACATGGCACATAGAATCCCGAAGGATTTCATGTAAGCCACTTAGCATATCATAACATAAGATAATAGAAAAGTGGAGAATTTTAAAACATTTTCCATACAATCGAAGTCTTTTATAAAAGCAAAGCGGAAGTCTATTAGATTTGTCTCAAACCATCTAGAACATGAATATCTTTGGGACACAGTTCATACAATAGTTCGCAACATAAAAGAAGGACATCAAAAGGAAAGGTAATCAAATCCTCGATGCTATGAGGACTCACCAAGTCCTCAATCCTTGCTATACTATGAACCTAGCCACGGGGATAGAACTCAATATCGTCGGACCCTAGATTTGATAAGAATGTAGGCAAGAGTATGCGTTAGTACAAAATGTACTAAATATGATAGCTAGCATAACACCATAAAAACATGACAACATATTAGAAAGCATAATCTCCAACATAGACATAATATAAGCATTAGTCAACATAAGGCATAATCCATAACCATAAGAAATACATCATGTTCATAAGCATAGTAAATCCTTAGATCCTCATTAAATAAGAGAACTACTTCTTAAGTAACCTCAAAGTATACTTGTGCAATGCATGAATAAGACCCCATAATTTCACACAATAAGTACCACTTTTAGGCCATCATAAACATACTTACCATCTTTGGATCTCATCCTTAGCTTAATTCTCATAGATAAGGAAATCTTCACCTTTAGTCAAACATATCAAGGAAGGCAACTATAGCAACAATCCAAGCTAAGCAACAACATATAAGAGAGATACTTCATAAGTAACTTCAAGTCATACTTGTGCAATGCATGGATAAGACCCCATAATCCCACCCATACTAAGTACCACTTTAGGTCATCATACATAAATGATTACTATTTATCATTTCTAGATTACCAAGGAATAGCACCCTATTAGGCTAGACCAAGCTACCATGGAAAGCATACTATCATGAAAGTCCAGGCTATTCAAGAAAGGGTACTATTGATAAAACCAAGTTACCATTGAAAGCATACTATCATGCAAGTCCAAGCTATTCAAGGAAGGGTATTATTGCTCCATCCTAGCTACCAATGAAATGGTTTGGCCTAACCAAGTCATGCTAGCATGCAAGCATTCTATGATGCTAGTGTAAGCTACCCTTAGGAAGAGTGTGATTTCTCAATCCAAGGCTACCATGAGGTCTTATACTCAAGCTACCATGAGATGGTCTTGTCTTACCAAGTCAAGATATTCATGAAGGGATTTCATAATACAACTTCAAGCAAACATAACTAAACATGCTTTGATTTATTTTAGGTGAGCAAGACTTTCAACCTAGAATCATTCTATGTGAGAGAACCTTTAATCTCCTATCATATTCATGCCTAAGTGTGTATATGAGAATATCCTTTTAACAACACAACAACATATCATAATCATAAACACTTTACTCTCAAAGTGTTCGTAAAACATATACAGAGGTTCTATAAGAACATGAATACTCTCATACTTTACCTCCTTGAGGTTTCTAAACTTTCCTTTAATCATCATAGCTATAATTCTAACATTAGACATGGATATCATCATAACTCAAGTGATTCTATCACTTCATATATTCAATCATTCATGAGGTAGATTAGGTGGGTAAAGTCCTTCCACAACAATTCTATCTAATAGTCTACCATTATCATGTAAGTTTCACTCTAAAAGCCTTAACATACATAATTCATCCTATTGACTTTACTTTCAAAACCCTAGTAATCAACATTCATGACTACATGCCTTACTCTCAAAGCTTTACTTCTTACAATTATCATACACACCTAGATCACAAGGCATTCTAGTCACATGTTTCATTCTTAAGCAATTCTAGTCATATATCATAAAGGCTAAATCTCAAGCATTACTAATCATGATCCATCATATATACTTTAATCTAATTCAATTCATGTCTACATGCTTTTACTCTCAAGCAATTACTACACATATTATCAGCCCTAGAAGATTATCTCTAAATCCTCAATTTCCCTTCTTAAGGCATAAACCCACATTACTTCAATTTCATCAATTAGACTAGGGTTAGGCATAGAAAACATGTAATCCTCAATTTCCCTTCTTAAGGCATAAACCCACATTACTTCAATTTCATCAATTAGACTAGGGTTAGGCATAGAAAACATGTAAATTCATCATAATAACATGATTCACTACTAATTCTATCATAAACAATCAATATCCACTCAATTGGATCAACATACATCATAACCCACAACATTGAAGAAACCCTAACTTGAATTGAGGAATTCTAGGGGGTTCCATGGATGAAATAATCCATGGGTGAATAAGCTATCATACCTTGGATACAAATCCCCCAAAAAGCTTGGAAGATTGGAGGAATTTGACCTAGCTTGACCCTTCTTCTTCCTCTTCCTCTTCCTCTTCTCCTTCCCCTTCCCCTTCCCCCTCCCCTTCCCCATCCCCTTCCCCTCCTCCCCCTTCTCCCCTCCTCATCCTCCTCCTCCTCCTCCTCCTCCCTCCTTCTCCCTCTCCTTCTCTTTCTCTTTCTTCTTCTTTCTAGAGAGAAGATTTCTAGGAGAGAATTGGGTTCTTTTTAGTGAGTTGAAATAATGACTAGGATCAATGAATTTAGGGGTATAAAGTCTTTATATAGTTAGTATAAACTAGGGTAAAATGACGTCACTTAATAACTAATTAATTATGGAAAACCCTAAAGTGCCCCTAACTAATTCCTTGAAACAATTTACAGGTGATCGACCACCCACGACCCCACGGCCACGGTCTGTCGATGGACCCACGTGGGGTGCTAGTGAACTGTGGGTGGGTTTACTGGAGTCTGGTTTTTGGAGACCTTGACCCACGACCCCTCACCCACGGAGAGTGGGTGGACCAACGGGGCGTAGGTCCCCACGTAGGTCACTGTTTTGGGCAGTTTTGCTAAGGTCCTCCTCAAGGGCCCTTGGTTGGTCATTGAGGAGTTGTACCTTGATGTTCTAACCCTAAGCACCTCATTTTAAGTACGGGGAGTTATTCAAGACTCTAACCCTCACATCAAACTCTAGTTTAGCCTACTAGTTTCTGGGGTGTTATATATATAATTAGGCTGAATCCATCGGTAGTCCCTTAAAGTTGGCACTAACCTTTACTTAGAAATCTCAAATAAAGTTTGTTCATTTTAAACACCTCAAGTAGGGTTCTACCATGTTATTTTGACAATCACTCAAATATACAAAGTGTGTGTAATACACTCACCGATGATGTGTCAAAGTGTTGAATTAAACAAAGACACATGGTATATATCAAAAATAATTTTCAAATAATGACTTTTGAGTAGAAAAAAGGTGGTCACTGACTTAATGGCATGTGGCATTTTAAACTCAAATAATAATTAAAAAAGAAATGCATGACTTCTAAAAAAGTGGTTTTAGAGAAACCTCACCCCCCACCAAGTCATCCTCTTCACCCATCCCACCCACTCATCTTCTCTACCCCCACCCACCCCAATCCAACCCAACCCCTCCTTGTTACGATCCAAACAATCTTGAGTGACACCCACACTAAATAGTCTTGTAGGAGAATAAACTACTAATCCGAAATTATCCCAACACACCATAGTTTGAACCAAGTCATGATATAAACTAGAAGGACAACAATTTTTAGAAACAACTAACGGATTGAATCTCCATAAAATCAATCAATAGTGAAATATTACAGAAATAAACCCCTAGAGACGGAAAGTTATCATACCAAAACTCTAGATAGTCAAGACTGGGATGCAACCCCAAAAACTTAATAAAAAAACATAACCTAATAGTCTAATGTCTTTGCCCGAAAATATGGATAAGAAGGAGTAGATGAACCCATGGAAGCCTGGAAGAGTAGATCACCCTTAGATTCGATATAAAGCGTCCCTTAACTGAAGTCTCGTATCAGCTGCTAAAAGATATCTTATACTCAATAAGAAAAGAACATGTGCAATATCAGTACACAACCACAATGTAGTGGTAGGATCACACGACTTGTCCAAATCATTAATATAAACAGACAATCACAATTTAGTAACATAGTCAACACATATCATCAACAAACATGAAACTACCCGAACTCCCAGTCGTTATCCTTAGTTAACATACATATGAAACATTTCCCACATGATCACATACAAGTTATACCTGAGTCCAACTCATCTTTCAAATAGTTGGGACCACTCAAGGATCCAACATACATATATCACATTATAAATAGGTAAATCTAGTTCACTAATGGAACCACCATTACACATACCTGATTCTCTCAAGGAGCCCATATACAAACTATTAGTATATGAGCGCGGTACTCGAGTCAACCAAAGTTAGTATTCATACCAGGTGTGGTATCTGAGCCAAACATTAGTATTCTTATACCGACATGGTACTCGAGTCAACCAATAATCATAAGCAATCATGCACAACTACAATTACAATGAACAATAAAACTTAAAACCACAAGTAAAGTAAACAGGTTCATTGCATGAGATTATTAACAGGATGTCATTTCATATGCTCCCTACATTTTCCCCAACATGCATTCCACAATGATACTATAAAGAAGTAGAAATGCATACATACATGAATTGGTAAACATGCAACCATCACCTACCTCAAATCAAACCTTTTGAAAACTCTAAAAACCCGAGCTTTCCCCGTTTAAAGTGTCTTGGTTTGTTCTTGTACTAAAACAATAAATAAATAAACATAACAATCAATCAAAAAGGGCCTTATTATACCCAGATTATACGTAAATCCTAACCCCAATCCAATTCATGATCATCCCCGCCAACTTATGTCTTTTCCACCATAAAATCAAGTCAAAATCCTCTCCCAAGAGTAATATCCTGTATTCTAAGGCTTAAGAATAAAATTACAATATTGGAGAGTAATAAACTTACCTTTACTGATAGATTTCATGGAAAAATTTCGTTATGAATCTTGTTGACATAATAGCTCAAATATCCTAGAATGAGTCACTCATGTTAATAATCTTTTCAACTTAGATTGATATCTTGCTTAACTTATGATATAACACTATCATAATTTATCGAAATTAGTTATTGTTTGTTTGTGGTGTTGAGTAGCAATACTTAGTTGTTTGGTTTTGGTGTCTCAAAGCAATATGAAGGCATCCATTGTTATTTGTTTGGCTTAGAATTGTAATTTAGTTTGAGGATATGAGTTTATTTTGGGTTAAAATGTGGTTGTTTAGCCTAAATTTTGATAAGGCAGTGGCTCATCTATTGAAAAATGGAGTTATTAGTTAGCCAGTGGTCTTGTTCTTATTTTATTTTTTTGAAAGCCATAATATCCATGCTTGAATCTTTTCTTAGTTAATATGGTAACAACATGATTGTCATACCCATGTGATTTGAAGTTAATTTAATAAATGCATGTATCTGTGTTTCTCTGTTATTATTTGGCCTATTAGATTTGCCTTATGAGTGATATCTTCCATGATCAAAATTGAGAGTTTCTTGTTCTTTAGGAAATCACATGCCTGGCAGTAACTAGCTTTCTTATTATTTCCATCACTTAGTGTAATTAACTATTCCCTTGTCCAGTAAATATATTGTCTAAGTGTAGATTTTGTTGGGTATTTTGTGATTAATAGCTTAAGCTTTCATGTTTCGTTCTTTTATGCCATCACTGTCACTCCTCCCCCACTTTTGCCTTTGTTTAATTGATTTATATAAGCAAATACCTTTTAATGTTCATTGAGTTAAATATGAGTCATGTTCAGTTTTAGGAAAGTTTGCTTCTTTGATTTTAATGTGAGAGATAAATATTTATCTTATTCTTAACATATTCATGAGTATTGATCTTTTTTAGATGTCTTGCTTTAGTAATATTAAATAATCTTATTGATTCATATCTTCCCATTATGTGTCGCTACTGTGTATATCTAGAACATATAAATTCGTGTAAACATATTTTCTTTACTGGAGCAATAAATTGTTTGTTAATAGCCTGAATATATATTCCTATTAATTCTTTACCTTTACTTTGTTTGCATGTGATATTGGCCCAGTCTATTTTAGGCTACATTCTTGTATTTTATCAAGTTGAATTCCTTCGAGTCATCCCCATTGATGTTCGAGTGAAATGGAAGCTAATATACAGGTGTTGAAGGCAAAACAAGTTGATATACAACCCATATACATTGATATACACTCAGTGTATACACAGCTTGACAAAAACGAAAAATGGTCAAAGCCCAAGTTTTTGCAATAGCAGGTCCAGGAAGAAGAGAAAAGGGTTGAGGCCCCTTTTTATTTCGGCAGGGCCCATTTAAGAGTTAGGACATGTTTGGGCTGCCCAAACCCAATAATTTGAATTTGGGCAAAGGACCCAAGTTTGAGATTATTCTTTCCTTTTTTTGTTATTATTTGATTATTATTATTATTTATATTAACTTTTAACTTTATTTATTTAGTTTATTCTAATTAAATCCCTTAAGATGAACCACTTTTGTCATCAAAATTTATTTTGCTTAATTACTTTATTTTACTTTAGCTTTTTTTATTGAGCTTTTCTATCCAAATTATTTCAAGTGTTTTAATTTCAAATAACTTTAAAGTATCTTAATTTTTTAAAATATTTTCCAAATTAGTCAAATAAATTTTCAACTTGTCGTATAACCATATGTTAGCGGACATTTCAAGTGGCTTAAAATCTTCTTGAAATGTAAATAAGAACTCTGTACCATTTTCTCTAAATTTTTAGGCTTAATTTTGTTAAAGTTTTTAAAATTAAAGTTTTCTTAATTACTTTTAAAAATTTAGTGGTGACTCCTTCAAAAATTGATTTTTCTCTTAAAGTTGAATCGTACACGCCTTGAGGCAACCCCTTTGACGTAACACAAGAACTAGGATCACGAGTCAACCCTGAGTCTGACATATCATAAACATACTGAAATTAACTTAGTAAAACATGAACTATGCGGAAGCTAAATCAACGAATATTTGAAGAGGAACAAGCCCAACTAGTCTGAATGTAAATAAACATAATTTACAAGTTTTAGTGAAGAATGAAACAACACTTAACAACTCTCAAGCTGAATCTACTACTATGTCTGAAAAGCCTCTAACTGAGTTGAGCTGTTCGGACATGGCCCCATCTAATTCTAACAAAAATTGAAAGTAAAGACTAATAATGAAAGCATGTCTATTGTCCTTGGAATATGAGGACTCACCACTGAAGTTGTTGAATGCGAACCGAGAATCGATCTATGTGAGATCTGGATGTTGAGTACCTGAACTTACATCATGAAATGATGTAGCGCAAAGTATGTGTCAATACTTGGAATGTATTGAGCATGCATGATATAGATACTACGCTGAATAATGTATATAGGCTGAACAATACATAACTGAGCAATGATATAACCTGAACAAAATATAGATATGTACTGAAGTATAACTAAAAAGAACTAAACTGAATGCAATGACCAAGTACTAATCATGAAAGTAACATGATGAACTGAATGCTGAAGTATATATTAAAAACCTAGACAAATGCACTAAGAGTCTGACTGTGGGAGCTACTATTAACCGACATAAACCACGTGAGCTAAACATAGAGTCTGATGTATACGCCCCATCGAGAGAACCTAATATACCTTGTCAGGTTTATAAAGGCATGACTCTAGCGTGATCACTAAATCTGATGCCCAACTAAGGGGACATATAAACCTACACATACACGTAGTTCTGGGACTTTGAGGGTACACTGAACCCTAGTCCAACTCAATGCTAAGTCTACTCTCATTTGAATATTCATGAAGTTAAAATGCACTAAATATGAATAGATAAAAAAACGGACATGCTAACTGAGAATGTCACATTCTCAATGCAATATTTATATACTGAGAATGTGACATTCGTAATCTGGAGCATGATTTTCTGTCTAACTGACCTAGAAAATATAATTCATGAACTAAGAGAATTTACACAAACTAGGGTTCTGAGTTTATACAATAAATTATGCAACGTTTCCAACAAAATATGTTATTTCGACTATGGATTCTATAGCAACTGAAATCACAACAAATTCCCAAGATTTTACAAATCCTAGGTCTAAACAAGCAATGTAGAATCAAGGAACTGATTGAATTTTAGGGACCTAGTGGATGGAAGGAACCCACTAGTGAAATCCACATACCTAGTGACGAAGTCTATGGAGAAATCTTTTAGATTTCGGGGATGAACTTTGAAGAACACTGCTGGTTGTTCTAGAAAGAAACTGGCGCCTCTTTTTCTTCTTTTCGTTCTAACTTGGAAGATTTTTTTTTGGAGAATAAGGGTTCTGAGTATGTCTGACTAGACTATTAGGCTTAGACTGAGTAAACCGACGTAGTTTAGGCAGCAAACGACGTAGTTTAGGCATCAAACGACATAGTTTAAGTGCCCCCAACGCATAGAGAAAAGAACAAAATGACCCTGACTTAAAAGTTGATGAAGTTCATCCACGGTGGGACTAACGGACCGTCATTTGGACTATTGACTATTGCCTGGGGTCGCAGTTCATAGTCTGCCCGATATGGCTTCACTAAAATGAGCATAACTTTTCACTCTAAGATTGGATTTTAACAAACTTGGTGGCGTTGGAAAAAGGATTAAATTATCTATTATTTGATAGGTCATGGACCACCTAATTCATTTTGTGCTGAGAGATATGACCGTTTAAAGTTAACCCAACAACCATTTTCCTCTAATTGGTTGTTGATCCAGACCTATAGTCTGTAGGTCCAACCACGGTTTGTAGGTCCAACCACAGACCATACTGGTCGGTTGTGGGTGGGATCACAGATACCTAAATCCTGGACCCCAACGACGAACCCCACCTACAGACCGTGTATCAGACCACGAACCGTTGGTGGCTTCTATGGTTCTGGCACCAGGTCCTGGAAAGCTGCATTTTTCCATCTTTCTCAAATCTGAGGTGTTACAATATATCTCCCTTGGGAACATTCGTCCTCGAATGAAGCCTAAATAAGCTGAGTATGGAGTGAAGGAGTTGCAATCCCTACTACTAAGTACTAGAAACTAATATCTAACTAAACTGAGTTCCAAGAACATGCAAATATGCTGAAATACAAGAATAACTGAGGGAACAAGATATTGAGACTGAATTACTCAATAGTAAACTGAGATACTGAAGAGGAACTATTACCTTAAGCTGAAATGGAATCGGAAGGAAAGAGGTGAGGATACTTGTCCATCATGGCTTCTTTTGCTTCCCAAGTAGTTCCCTCTACGGACTGACTCCTCCATAAAACCTTTACTGAAGCGACTTCCTTATTTCTCAAATTAGGAACCTGACGATCAAGAATTTCAACTGGTGCCTCTTCATAAGTAAGACTATCCTTCACAATCACATTCTCTAATGGTACTATCAATGTCGTATCACCCACACACTTCTTCAACAAGGAAATGTGAAAGACTGGATGAACCACTGCTAGTTCTGCTGGCAACTCCAACTCATAAGCCACATTACCAACCCTTTTCAGGATTTTGTAAGGACCTACATATCTAGGACTGAGCTTCTCTTCCTTTCCAAATATCATCACCCCCTTCATAGGTGACACCTTTAGGAAAACCCAATCATCGATTTTGAACTCTAAGTCCCTTCTTCTCACATCTACATAGGACTTCTGATGACTCTGAGTTGCCTTAAATCTATCTCTAATGAGCTGAACTTTCTCCATAGCCTCATGAACAGAATCTGGCCCTATCAAGGCTGCTTCAACTACTTCAAACCAACCAATTAAGGACCTGTATCTACGCCCATATAGTGCCTCACACAGGGCCATCTGAATACATGAATGTAAGTTATTATTATAGGCAAACTCTATGAGAGGTAGGTGATCATCTCAACTACCCTTGAAATCAATCACGCAAGCTCTCAACATGTCCTTTAAGGTTTGAATGGTATGCTATGCCTGACCATCCTTCTGTGGATGAAATGTTGTACTGAGATTTACCTGAATACCAAGACCTTTCTGAAACAATTTCCAGAAATCAGAGGTGAATTGAGGACCTATATTTGAAACGATAGACAAGGGAACCCCATGTAGTCTAACTATATCATTGATTTAGAGTTTGGCATAGTCCTCCGCTGATTCTATAGTCTTGACAACCAAGAAGTGAGCGGACTTAGTAACTCTATCCACTATCACCCAAATGGAGTCATGTTGTCTGCGAGTACAAGGTAAACCTGTGATGAAGTCTATGTTTATCACTTCCCATTTCCATATAGAAATGCTAATCTCTTGAGTCATACCTCCTAGTTTCTGATGTTCTACCTTAACTTGCTGACAATTAGGACACTAAGCCACAAAATCTACGATGTCCCTCTTCATGTCGTTCCACCAAAAGACTTTTTGTAGATCACGGTACATCTTAGTGTCACCTGGATGAATGGAATACCTGGAGTTATGAGCTTTTGTAAGGATCTGTTGTCTCAACTCACCACATTAGGAACACATAAGCAACCTTGGTAGTGAAGCACACCATCTCCCCCTTGGGAGATAACCTCAACTTTATGCTGATGAACTGCACCTTTCAATTAAACTAATATAGGATCATTGTCTTGTTTTTCCTTAACCTCTGCTACCAATGAAAATTCTCACACCACTATATGATGTGTCCGTAAGGCAAACTCCTAAGCGATAAAGTCGGTGAACATCTTTTGCTAACTTTTCCTTTTCTTCCTCAACATGTATCACACTACCCATAGATAGTCTGCTAAGAGCATCAGCCACTACATTGGCCTTACCCAGATGGTAAAACACATACATGTCATAGACTTTGAGGAATTCAAGTCATCTCCTCTGACGAAAAATCAACTCTTTCTGGGTGAACACATACTAGAGGCTTTTATGATTTGTGAACACATCAACATGAACACCATACAAGTATTGTCTCCAAATCTTTAGGGAAAATACTACGGCTCCAAGCTCGAGGTCATGATTCGGGTAGTTCTTCTCAGGACCTTAAGCTGTCTAGAATCATAAGTTATAACCTTACCTTGTTGCATCAATAAACAATCTAGGCCGACCCTGGATGCATCACAATAAATCATTTAACCGTCTGAACCATCTAGTAGAGTCAAGAAATGAGATGTAGTCAACCTAGTCTTCAGTTCTGAGAAGCTTTTATCACACTCATTTGACCACTGAAATTTGACCTTCTTTTGAGTCAACTTGGTCAATAGGGAAGCTATGGATAAAAATCCTTCAACAAATCTCCTCTAATAACCAACCAAACCTAAGAAACTTCTGATATCAGTTGGAGAGGTGGGTCAGGGCCAATGTTGTACCGCCTCAATTTTCTGAGAATCCACTCGGATCCCTTCGCTAGATATCACATGGACAAGGAAAGAGACTAATTGTAACCGAAATTCACATTTGCTAAACTTAGCAAATAGCTGGCGATCTTTGAGGATTTGCAAAACAACTCTCAGATGAGTCGCATAATCTTCCTCACTTCGAGAATAAATGATGATATTATCAATAAAGACGATAATGAACAAGTCCAAATATTGTTTGAACACCCTGTTCATTAAATCCATGAAAGTTTCATGGGCATTTGTTAGCCCAAAAGACATAACTACAAATTCATACTGATCATACCAAGTTCTGAAGGTTATCTTCGGAATGTCACTATCTATGACACTGAGCTGATGAGAGCCAAATCTGAAGTCTATCAAAGACATGCAAAAAGGGACATTTCATTTGAAAGCATGCAATTTACCAAGTTCGAACATCATCATGAAGATAGTGAAAAAGCACAAGTCATAAACATAATCAATACATATATCATCATAACATAAGAGAAACACTTCATGAATAACCTCAAAGCATACTTGTGCAATGCATGGATAAGACCCCATAAATCTCACCCATGCTAAGTAGCCCTCCCTAGGCCATCATTCATATTCATCATCTTTAAGACCTTGAAAACTCATATAAAAGATCCTTGAGTAACCATAGTTCATAATTCATATTTCTTGTTGTTATGGGAATAAGCCTTAACCGACATGAGACCATGTGAGCTATACATGATCCCCCATTGTTACTCACACCGAATAGGGGTGTCCTACTTGCATAAGATAGAACCATACTCTTAGCTTAGGTGGATCCACTAGCTAAATATCCTACGGGGGCACGTAGTTTATGGGACAAGGAAATTGCTTCTAAAAACCCGGACTCAACTAGCGTAAAAGGTCTCCATCTCATGATACATACTTTGGGAACCCGGACTCAACTAGTGTAAAAGGATCCCATTTGGAAGTCGGACTCAACTAGTGTAAAAGTTTCCATCTCATATTCAATATCCACTCAGTGCTAAGCATTAATTCCAACACAGTACATACTAAGTCTTGACTTAAGTTCATATTTATGGGAGAATATTTTGACAGTCAATCCATGCTTAATTCACAAGATAGCTCTTTAGATCATGCGTGAGAATAACCTTTCACCGTCCATGTCTACATATATATTCAATATGTGAGAAATCCTTTCAACCTTAGAATCTTCATATTGTGAGAAAAATCTTTCACATCATATCATATTCATGCATAAGTGTGTATATGATAATACCCTTTCAACAACACAACACTACATCATAATCATAGACATTTCACACTCAAAGTGTTCTTAAAGCATATACATAAACTTCATAAAACATTCATAATATCATATCTTGCCCTTCCAAGGATCAAAGCTCATATCAATCAACACATCTAGAATTCACTACATTAGACATGGATATCATTATAATTCAAGTAACTCAATCACTACTTGCATAATCTCATAACATTCTTCTTTCATCAACAACCCACATTACAAGATCACAATTGGGAACTATGGGAATTTCATGGGTTCTTGGGGATTACTACGTAAGAAATCATCAATTCATACATAATATATCACAGTTAAAACATTAGAATCGATTTTGAAAGGAACCCATGACTTTGTAATCAAACCCTAAATTTTAGGGATTTCTATCTTTGAAATTGGGATTTTGAAGGGACTCCATGGATGAATTCTATCCATGGATGAAGAGCTACCATACCTTACCAACAAAGCCCTATTAATTTGGTGTGAAAACCTTGCTCCTTGAACCCTAGCTCCAACTTCCTTCTCTTCTTCTTCTTTGAGTTTTCTAGAGAGAGAATTTTTTTTGAGGAGTTTTGGGTTTTCTTTTGGGATTTGAGAGAGTGACTTAATTGGGGAAATTTTGGGGGTTAAAATGCTTATATAGGTGGTTTAGATGTAGGCAAAACAACATCACTTCAACTTAATTAAAATTGGAAAAGACCTTTAAGTCCTCACTTAACCATCCCATAGGCCCTACCCACGCGACCTCAGACCAAAGATGGTGGACTGAGGCTTGATTTCAGGGCTTCGACCTACGAGTGCCTACCACGGACCGTGGACCCATCCATGTGGCGTGGGTCCTGGTCTCGTGGTTCACTGCCTCAGGCAGTCTCCAGGGGTCCTTACCTATGGACTCACCCACGTGACGTGGATCCAACCACTGCCCGTGGGTTGCCCTCGTAGGTGACACCTGGAGGTTCTTGAAAACTGCTACACTTTCCTCTTTTGGGTACGGGGAGTTACATCCATGACTATAACCCTCACGTTAAGCTCTAGTTTAGCCTAGTAATTTCTAGGGTGTTACAATATCTCCCCCTCGGGAACATTCGTCCTCGAATGATGATCTAGACACCTTACGGAAGTAAAGACTCAAGACTAGCAGTCCATCATGCATGCAATATTAAAATAATGCACAATTTAAAGGAGGAAACTTTAACTCCATCTCAAACATAATCAATGCAACACAAGGAAGTAGGAACTATATCTAACAACCCATATGCATGAAAAACTCAATATTTCTCATATTCATAGGAGGAACTACCTTCTCCAAACTAAAGCATGCTCAACACAATCTCATGGAACCTTTATGCAATATACTCTTCAAGAATGCATAACTAAAGCATGTTCAACAATTCACCTCATGAAACATATATCAACTCTTACTCAATGCACAACAACATGAGGAAAAATCAATCATAAAAACTCACTTTCCTACTAAACATGAATTTCTTAAGAACATTCATAATATAAAGAAATCATGGAAAACACATATAACACACATGACTTCCAAAACAAGGAAAACTCAAGAGGAACTACTTACCTCAAGCTTGAATAGGAGTAGAAGGAAAAATATGAGGATATCGGGACTTCATATTGGCATTCTCCATAAAACCTTCACGGAAGCTAAGTTATTTCCTTGTTTCTCAATCTCTTGACTTGCCGGTCTAGGATCTCTATCGGAACCTCTTCATATGAAAGACTTTCGTCAACTCCCAACCTTTCTAAGGGAATAATGGATGCCGGATATCCAATACACTTCTTGAGCATATAAACATGAAATACCGGATGAACCGGAGCCAACTCATTTGGCAAATCTAACTCATAGACAACTTTACCAACTCGTTTCAAAATTTGGTATAGGCCTACATACCGGGGACTAAGTTTCCCTTTCTTGCCAAATCTTATCACACCCTTCATGGGTGAGATTTTCAAATAGACCCAATCGTTAACCTTAAATTATATATCTCTTCTTCTCACATCGGTATAAGACTGTTGTCTACTTTGAGCTTTCCTCAACCTCTCTCTAATAAGTCGTACCTTCTCAATGGCCTCATAAACTAATTTGGGACCAATTAGAGCAATTTTACCCACCTCAAACCATCCAACCGAAGACCTACATCTACCACCATACAAGGCTTCAAAGGGAGCCATACTGATACTTGAGTGATAGCTATTATTATAGGGAAACTCTATCAATGACAAGTGGTCATCCCAATTACCCTTGAAGTCTATTACACATGCCCTTAACATATCTTCCAATGTTTGGATGATAGGCTCCGCTTGCCCATCGATTTGGGGATGAAAAGTCCTGCTAAGCTTAACCTTAGTGCCAAGACCTTTTTGGAATGACTTCCAAAAGTGAGAAGTAAATAGAGTACCCTGATCGGAAATAATGGATAAGGGAACTCCATGCAACTTCACCATTTCACTTAGGTACAACTTAGCATAGTCTTCCGCCGAAAAAGAAACCTTGATGGGAATAAAGTGGGTTGATTTTGTCATCTGATCTATAATGACCCAAATAGAATCATGTTGTCTCCGGGTACGAGGCAAACCCATAATAAAATCCATATTTATCTCTTCCCACTTTCAAGTGGGAATACTTATATATCTTGGGATAAGCCTTCCGTCCTTTGATGCTCAACCTTAACTTGTTGATAATTCGGACACTTGGCCACAAATCCCGCAATATCTTTCTTCATCCCATTCCACCAATAGACTTCCCGTAGATCACGGTACATCTTGGTGGCTCCCGGGTGAATATAATACTGAGAACTATGGGATTCCTCTAAAATTTGTTCCCTCAAATTATCAACATTCGGAACATATAACCGACCTTGATACCTAAGCACCCCATTTCCCCCTTGGGAGAATGCCTCAATAGACTTTTTGAGTACCGCCTCTTTCATTTCTACTAATATTGGGTCAAGGCCTTGCTTATACTTCACATCAATCACAAAGGACGATTCGGAACCATTATGGACCATGACACCACCCTTGGTGGAATCCACTAGTTGAACACCTAATCTGTCTAACCTATGCACAGAACAAACCAACTCTTTCTTTTTTTCATCTAGATAAGCCACACTACCCATTGAAAATCTACTAAGAGCATCCGCTACCACATTAGCTTTGTCGGGGTGATAAAGGACACTCATGTCATAATCCTTCAAAAGTTCTTGCCACCTTCTTTGGCGGAGATTCAAGTCCTTTTGACTAAACACATATTGTAGACTCTTATGATCGGTGAAAACATCCTCATGGACCCCATACAAATAGTGCCTCCATATTTTTAAGGAAAACACAACCGCCGCTAACTCAAGGTCATGGGTAGGATAATTCTTCTCATGGACTTTAAGTTTCCTTGAAGCATAGACAATCACCTTACCATTTTACATAAGAACATATCCCAACCCACCTCTAGAGGCATCACAATACACCACAAAACCATTCGTACCCTCCAGTAAGGTCAACACCAAAGCGGAAGTAAGTCTATCTTTCAACTCTTGGAAACTTTTCTCACAAGCTTCCTACCACACAAACTTAACCTTCTTTTGAGTCAAAACCGTCAAAGGAGAAGCAATGGAAGAAAATCCCTCAACAAACCTTCTATACTAACTGGCCAAACCCAAAAAGCTTCTAATGTCAGAAGGAGTTAGAGGTCTAGGCCAACTCTTAACCGCATATGTCTTCTTAGGATCCCCCTCAATCCCCTTGCTTGACACAATATGACCAAGGAAAGCCACAGACCGTAACCAAAATTCACAGTTGCTAAACTTTGCAAAAAGTTGTTAGTCTTTTAAGAACTTGCAACACAATTCTAAAATGGTCCACATGTTCGTTCTCACTCATTGAATAGATCAAAATATCATCAATAAACATAATTACGAACATATCAAGGTATTGTCTAAAAACTATATTCATTAAATCCATAAATGCCATCGGAGCATTAGTCAACCCAAACGACATAACCACAAACTCATAATGACTATATCGGGTTTGAAAAGTCGTCTTGGGAATATCAACCCCTCTCACCCTCAATTGATGATAACCTGAATGAAGATCAATCTTAGAGAAATAACTAACCCCTTGAAGTTGGTCAAATAAATCATCAATTCTTGGAAGAGGGTACTTGTTCTTAATGGTCACTTTATTCAATTGACGATAATTAATGCACATTCGAAGAGACCCATCCTTTTTCCTAACAAATAACATGAGAGCACCCTATGGAGAGATACACGGTCGAATGAAACCCTTATCTAAAAAATCCTTTAGTTGCTCTTTCAACTCCTTTAACTCGGCCGGAGCCATTCTATAAGGAGGAATAAAGATAGGTTGCGTATCCGGAAGAAGGTCAATACCAAATCTATTTTCCGCTCGGGAGAAATACCGGGCAAATCATTGGGGAAAACTTTCGAGAACTCATTAACCACGGGAATCGACTCAAGAGAAGGGGTTTCAGAATCTACATCTTTCACCCTAACAACATGGTAAAAGCAACCTTTCGAGGTCATCTTCCTAGCTCTAAGGTAAGACACTAATTGACCTCTAGGAATAGAATTTACCCATTTCCACTCTAAAATAGGCTCATTTGGAAATTGGAATCTACCAACCGAGTTCTACAATCAATAAAGGCATAACATGCATGCAACCAATCCATCCAAGAATCACATCAAAGTCTAACATGTCAAGTTCTACCAAGTCAACAAGAGTAACTCTATGGGATAAGGAAACGGGACATCTTCTATAAACCCTCTTAGCCACCACAGAATCACCAACAGGAGTAGAGACAAAAAAAAGGTTCTAATAACACTTCCGGAGGAACATCAAACTTCATTGCCACATAGGGCGTCACAAAAGATAAAGTAGCACCAGGATCCAACAAGGCATACAAATCAATAAGAAATACTTTTAACATCCCGTTCACTACATCCGGGGAGCTCTCTTGGTCACCTCTGGTTTGGAGAGCATAAAAACGGTTTTGCTTGGGAGCATTAGAGTTTGAACCGCTAATAGGAGCTTTATTGCCCTCTCTTCCTTGAACCTTAAGCATCAGACAATCTCTCATTTTATGACAACTCTTTCCACAACTAAAGCAACTATATGTGCCAACTAGGCACTTACCATTATGCTTCATTCCATATTTTGCACAAATAGGCCTAGTCACATAAGAACCACTACCATTACCTTCTTGAGGTTTAGGGTTACACCCTATCCTTGTTGACCCTTGGGGGAGCACTAGAGGAACCTTGGTTGGAAAACCTTTGCCTAAACTTTGGTCGACCTTGTCCATCAGACCTAGTATTGGAGAAGTTCCCATCACCGGTCCTAGCTCTTTTCACCTCCCTATTTTTTTCCTTGAGTTTTGATTCCTCAATTTGTTGGGCGTACACCATGTGATGTGACATGTCCATATCATGATGAAGCATTGCCGTACGAAACTCTTCTTCTACCATGCCGGACACACCTGACAAAAACCTACTCATCTTAGCCCTCGAATATGACACCATAGTTGGAGCATATTTGGATAGTTGGGTGAACTTTAGGGCATACTTCTTCACACTCATACTTCCTTGGAGAAGGTTAATGAACTCTTGCACCTTTGCTTCCCTCAACTCTAGGGGAAAGAACCCATAAATAAATGCCGATTTAAACAATTCCCATCCTACAGGACCCGCTCCTACCGGTCTTTCTCCCTTCCATTGATAATACCACACTTGAGCAACATCTTTCAATTGGTAAGCGGCTAATTCCGCCTTCTCTTCCAGATTCATCCCCATAATAGCAAGTACCTTATAGACCTCGTCAATAAGACTTTGAGGATCCTCTTCCACTTTGGAGCCATGAAATTCTGGGGGGGTTCATTCTTGCAAAATCCCTCACTCTTGAAGCCGCCGAATTCACATTAGGATTCACCGGAGCTAAAACCTCTCTATTGGCTTGAGCCGTCACGGCTTGAGACAACATTTGAATAGTCTCCCTAAACTCCGCATGAGTAGCATTCTCGACCAAAGGATCAACCGGAGCTTGATGATCTTGAGGAGAAGTTCATTGTTTCACATTATCACCCTCCATACTTCTAGTATTGGCCCTTCTAGTATTCATATCCTGAAGAAAGTAGGGCAAGGATTAGGAGAGAGATCTTATAGAGTTAAAATCTATGGTACGACTTAGAGTAATGAAGAAGTGAAGTTTTCTAATCATCTTGTAGCCTCTCATTCATAAATGTGGCATGCTTCACACACATGAACAAGACTCTAGTAGATGTGGCTTATGAAACATCATCCTAGGATCATTCAAAACTTTGTGCTCTGATTACCAAGTTTGTCACGACCCAGGAGTACCCCCTAGATGTAACATGGCGTATAGAACCCTGATGGACTCTATAAAAGCCACTTAGTTCTCATAACATAAGCAATAGAATAATAAGAGTAAAAATCACAATTCAAGTCTAAAATTTTCATAAAGAAAAGCGAAAGTCTAGACACTTAGTCTCAACATAGCCATCTATTGCATTATTTGAATGAAATAGGGCCTATCCCATACAACATGTACAAAAAGGGAAATACATGAAACAAAACTACAATATGAGAAAAATCCGTCCTCTAACCAAGAGGACTTACCAACAAGCTCGGAAGATACTCAAGTTCAAGCTCTAGCCACTAGAATGATCACCTCGAGAACCGAACCCTACACTTGGGGAAAATGTAGGAAAAGTAGGTGTTAGTATAAAACTGCACTAAGTATGATAGCCATGCATAAAAACATTGAAGACATGTAAAAAGGGACATTTCCTTTGCAAGCATGCAATTTACCAAGTTCAAGCATCATCATGAAGATAGTGAAAAAGCATAAGTCATAAACATAATCAATACATATATCATCATAACATAAGAGAAACACTTCATGAATAACCTCAAAGCATACTTGTGCAATGCATGGATAAGACCCCATAAATCTCACCAATGCTAAGTAACCCTCCTTAGGCCATCATTCATATTCATCATCTTTAAGACCTTGAAAACTCATATAAAAGATCCTCGAGTAACCATAGTTCATAATTCATATTTCTTGTTGTTATGGGAATAAGCCTTAACCGACATGAGACCATGTGAGCTATACATGATCCCCCATTGTTACTCACACCGAAAAGGGGTGTCCTACTTGGCTAAGGTAGAACCATACTCTTAGCTTAGGTGGATCCACTAGCTAAATATCCTACGGGGGCACGTAGTTTATGGGACAAGGAAATTGCTTCTAAAAACCCGGACTCAACTAGCGTAAAAGTCTCCATCTCATGATACATACTTTGGGAACCCGAACTCAACTAGTGTAAAAGGATCCCATTTGGAAGTCGGACTCAACTAGTGTAAAAGCTTTCATCTCATATTCAATATCCACTCAATTCTAAGCATTAATTCCAACACAATACATACTAAGTCTTAACTTAAGTTCATATTTATGGGAGAATATTTTGACACTCAATCCATGCTTAATTCATAAGATAACTCTTTAGATCATGCGTGAGAATAACCTTTCACCGTCCATGTCTACATATAGATTCAATAGGTGAGAAAGCCTTTCAACCTTAGAATCTTCATATTGTGAGAAAAACCTTTCACATCATATCATATTCATGCATAAGTGTGTATATGAGAATACCCTTTCAACAACACAACACTATATCATAATCATAGACAATTCACTCTCAAAGTGTTCTTAAAGCATATACATAAACTTCATAAAACATTCATAATATCATATCTTACCCTTTCAAGGGTCAAAGCTCATATCAATCAGCACATGTAGAATTCACTACATTAGACCTTGGATATCATTATAATTCAAGTAACCCAATCACTACATGCATAATCTCATAACATTCTTCTTTCATCAACAACCCACATCATCACAAGATCAAATGAGAAATATGGGGATTTCATGGGTTCTTGGGGATTACTATATAGACACCATAATAAATCATCAATTCAATCATAATATAACATAATTAAATCATTAGAATTGATTTTGAAAGGAACCCATGACTTTGGAATCAAACCCTAACTTTTAGGGATTTCTATCTTTGAAATTGGAATTTTGAAGGGACTCTATGAATGAATTCTATCCATGGATGAAGAGCTATCATAAATTAACAACAAAGCCCTATGAATTTGGTGTGAAAACCTTTCTCCTTGAACCCTAGTTCCAACTTCCTTCTTCTTCTCTTCTTCTTTGAGTTTTCTAGAGAGAGAATTTTTTTGAGTGGAGTTTTGGGTTTTCTTTTGGGATTTGAGAGAATGACTTAATTGGGGAAATTTTGGGGGTTAAAATGCTTATATAAGTGGTTTAGATGTAGGAAAAATGACATCACTTCAACTTAATTAAAATCGGAAAAGACCCTTAAGTCCTCACTTAACCGTCCCACAGGCCCCACCCATGCGACCTCATCGACAGATCGTGAATGGACCTACGGTCCGTCCTGGTGAACCGTGGATGGTGGTATGAGGCTTGAATTTCAGGGCTTCAACCCACGACTGCCTACCACGAACCGTGGACCCATCCACGTGGTGTGGGTCCTGGTCTCGTGGTTCACTGCCTCAGGTAGTCTCCAGGGGTCCTCACCTACGGACTCACCCACGTGGCGTGGACCCAACCACAACCCGTGGGTTTCCCTCGTGGGTGATACCTGGAGGTTTTGGAAAACTGCTACACTTTCCTATTTCGAGTACGGGGAGTTACGTCCATGACTCTAACCCTCACGTTAAGCTCTAGTTTAGCCTACTAATTTTTGGGGTGTTACAATTTGTCATTTTGATATCGATCCAGTCTCTTGGAGCTTACAATAAAATCACCACTCCTCAATTAGAATCCTCGTAATAGACTTCACAACCTAAACACATTAATACCGTACCAAAGATCCACCACTAAAATATTCCTTATAAACAATGCTTAACCCAAGCGTCTGCAGTAACAAACTAGTTGGTTTCTCAAATGTGAATGCAACATCGAATCTCATTATACGAGCATGTGATACACTTGATAACTCTTTAAGTAGTTATTATTCGCACTTGACAATTAACGTATCCGTTTCTATATACAACTAGTACCATATCATGAAAGTCCATTAGATCCACCACTAAAAAAAAAAAATCATACCCCTCGAGAAGATTGTACTCAAATAGCCTACATATTTTTGCCCATTAAGTAACTACAATACACTACCAAATCAGTTTTGTCTCTCGTCCAAAACAATATGCATCCCTTCGTAGATCAGGTCGATAACAGGAGTAACACACTCCATAAATCTAAACAAGTAAGAATCGATACAATTATAGTAGTCGTATCATGACCCTTTTTGATATACACTTAATATATAAATCGTAGTAGATATTCTGACCTCAATTGGCGCAACATCATCCTCATCATTCACTAAGCAACCCATACATGTTATCATAACTTTACGAACTATATTTTCCGAAGTTACTGTGTTCATTATCTAGCCATCCTTTTAATCATTCCACTGCCAATTGTGGAACCAGTCTAGATATTGCTTATATCATACAAGTACTATTCTTCATGCTAGGGTAACTAGCCTGAAAAGATATAACACGTTCATGAAGTCCCTCAAATCATTGTTAAACCTCATTATTTAAATATTCTAAAAAAGAATCATTGAGTCATCACTTTACTTAGCCCCTTCAAATTGCTGAACATTCCGAATCTAACCACACATCTTTTCAGAAGTCTATCACTTCCACCTTATAAACACAATTCAATATCCATTAGTTTTTATTCCTTTTATTTTTTTTCTCCAAGCAGTCGTACATATACATATCTACTGTTAACCTCTACTTACTAACCAATTGGAATGATCCAATTGTTAAAGTTCAACAAATTTACCAACAAAATATTTCTTAAGCAAAAAACATTACCTGAAGCACCACGATTTTCTGCTCTCTAACGCGTTCTCTTGTTTTTCTTTTTGACTTCTCTCAATTATAATCTAAAAACTGTTAAACCCCCTTTAACTTATCTCAACATATGTGCCAAGTTGCCTTTGCTTTACCATTTAGTGAAGGGACAAATAATCAAGCTGAAGTGCAGCCTACCTGTTATGGATTAAACTGGTGCATACATCATGGTTACACTAATATCATTTTAGAAGTTGACTCGGAATTACTAACTAAGTGGTTCTTGCAGGTTTCTAATCCTCCTTGGATGATACACAGATACATACGGGAATTGCAGCTGCTTGCTAACCAATGTGTGTTTTTTCAATGTGTTCATATTTACATGGAGGCTAATAGCACAACAGATTTTTTGGCCAAACATAGTCATAAACAAGATATTGTACAGAATTACTACACTCATCGTCAATTGCCCCATGCAGTAAAAGGTAGCTATATGATGGAGAAACTGGGAGTACAAAATTTCAGAAGAACGAAGTTGAAAAGGATCAAACAACCACCTTGAATATCTGAAGCTACTTTCACGCAGCCAAGGGAAGTCAGTACTCACGAACAAGCTATAAATAAGATCCTCTATATACCAACAGTATACCAAATATACTTATTATAGTCATTTAACTGATTTAGTACAGTGACTTATTTTATGAGATACATTCTAGTCCATTTACTATGTCTTATCTAAGTATAGTAATTTGATTAGAGTTAGTTTCATTTCTTCGTGTAAGGGGAGAGCAGTGGCGGACCCAAGATTTTCACGAAGTGGGTTCAAGATATAAAAATATACCTAATA
This sequence comes from Solanum verrucosum, assembly GCF_900185275.1. NCBI lineage: Eukaryota > Viridiplantae > Streptophyta > Magnoliopsida > Solanales > Solanaceae > Solanum > Solanum verrucosum. The sequence goes on from NW_026020173.1 coordinate 2,310,048, forward strand.
TTATTTGTAATTTTTATGAGGCTAACAACATACATATCTGACTATACTAAACAATGTTAATACATTTGAAAAAAAATTACATTGACTTATGAATGAGACGGTAAATAACAAGATGAACGAAAAACTAGGATTCAATATAAACTAAGAAGATAAAAGAATATTATGAATGATTTCTCTTCATTCAACATTTAACAAATAAAAACAAAATATTAAACAAAATAATTATAACCTTAATTTCATAATCGAATACATAGAAATATACCTAATATTATTTGTAATTTTTTGTTGATTTTAGAATGATAAGGGATTTTTTAGTTGAAGAAATAAAAAATAACCACAATAATCATATATGTATATATAAAGACTAGAATCAAGAGCGAAAAACATACTTGATGGATATTGACTATTGATTCGAGATTTGAGCGACGGGGAGAGTTTTTTTCCTTCAATAAAAAAATATGCTCAAAATTTTGGGGGAAAAAGTAAGAGAGGTTCAAGAAGATTTCAACAAAGAAGAAGACAAAAAGGTTTTTAGAATTGAGAATAATAGGGATTAGTGCCTTTTAGTTGAGTTTTTTTAAAAAAAAAAATTAAAAACAAAAAGGACAAAAGTTGTTGACTATTGGACTTATAATTGTAAAAGTAAAAAGTTGTTCTACTTTTTATAGTTTCTAAGTAACTAAAAGGACAAAAGTTACACCTACATAGAGGACAAAATTGTGTGTGAACGTTTTATATATCAAAAAAACGAATTAAAACTAAAATATGGCAATGGGGATTCGATCCCGAGTTGGCTGGGAAAATTGAACCCCCTCAACCACTCGGCTAAGCTTCAGACTTGTGTTATTGGGTTCAAAATTTAATATATACATATAAAATTTTAAAAACTGATTAAATATACATATATATACGGTGTTATTTTTCAACGAAGTGGGTTCATATGAACCCACTTGAACCACTGTAGGTCCGCCCCTGGGGGAGAGTCTCCCTTATTTATGTATCATTAGTAACTTTGTATTAAGAGAGGAATCCTTTCTAGGTGCTTAGTTTATTATTACATCTTATTGTATCGGGTTGAGTCGACTAACCTTAGTAGGTAGGTTGATTCTTGACCCACCATAGGATTGGAGGTAAGGTTTATGTCTCCCTCCTTGTATATTTTTGTTTTCATATATGATAAGGCCTGGAGGTGCTGCTCAGCCCCTAACCCCCTCAAGGGTCGTTAAATAATAAAAAAAAAAACATATGTGTCAAGTAGTATATGGTATTAAATAAATTATAGACTTGGTCCATTAACCACATATTAAAATTAATTAATTAATTAAAATTTACTTGCTAATTAATTAACTATAGCTAAACAAATAGTTTAAAATTTTCAAACCAACTTCCTCCACTAATTCAAAATAACTCGGGGTAACTATCGATAGGGGTAAAATTGTAACCTTGCGACTATTTCTAGAATTGACCTTTCGGGTCATTATAATTTTGGGAGTAGTAGTGAGCACCGATTTGATGTAAGAGTTAAGATAACTCAAACTCCATAACATGTGCCGCCAGCGTAGATAGCATCGTACCGTAATTCAGGCGACTCTTCACCCAGCCTCGTTGAGGGCTTGTTAGTGGATCCATATGTTAAAGTTACGTTCTATACTCCGACAAGGTATAGAGTGGCTCTGGTAACATGGATAAGACATTGTATCAACACAAGGCTCGTCATAGTGATGGTCATCAGTTAGAGAAAATCTCCATTAAAATAAAGTATATATCTATAATTCAGTGTTTGCTATCATTGCATCTTTTACTGTGAAGCTTAAATATTTTTACCTTATGTTCATGCTTTACTTTAGTTGAGTTATTTTCAGTCCTTTAGTTCAGTTATTTGTTTCATTTAGCCTTATTAATTACATATTGTACATTCCATGTACTGATGTCATTCGACTTGCATCATGACATGTTTTCAGGATCATCAACATGTGCTTCGTTGAGATCGCACCATCCATTCGTCAGCTTTTAGTGAGGTCTCTTTGCTTTCGGGGGACTCCAATTTTATTTCTTAGTAGTAGTAGTATTTTGAGGTGTCGTGGGTCTTATCCCGACACCTATCTTAGGCAGTAGGGGCTCCATGGACAAGCAGAGTTAGAGAGTCTTTTAGTGCTCCGTTTTAAGATGTTATGCTAAACTTTAATTATATTTTTTTAGCATTTTCAAACATATTTGAGATTTAGTAATTGTTTTAAATATTTTATTCAGTTTTAAGCTTATGCTTGCTTGAATTAGTCGTTCTCTAAGTTGTCAGCTAGACCAAGAGTTTGCTTGAGAACCAACAATGATTTTCGAGTGTCAGTCACGTCCAGGGTTTAAGCTCAGAGCATGACAGTTCAGTCTTCTACAACAAATAAGTTCAATCTAAACCCTCCTTAATACGTAAGTGATTGGATTTATAATCAAAAGTTAAAAAAAAATGTGTTTTTCAAAGAATTAAAAGCATTGTCTTGTAAAGACACAAAATCCTTTTTAAAAAAGAAAAAAATTGATGGGTGATTTAGATTAAGGATTAATCCGTTTAAAAAAAGAATTAACTAGTAGATGCAGGGGCGGAGCCACATTGTATTAAGGGGTAACCCCCTTCGATGGAAAATTATATTATTTATACATGATTAAATAATATTTTATGTATATATAGTAGATGTCGAACCCCCTTCGGCTATTTCGTGTGTCTATTTCTATAAATTTTGAACCCCCTTATTGAAAATCCTGACTCTGTCACTGAGTAGATGAACTTCAAAATAGAAAGCTGGAAAAAACCTTCAAACTCAAATCATGACAAAATTTAGGTCCGAAAATAGATAGATAATGAGAAAGAGAGAGAAAATAATAGAAAAAGAACAAACAATGAAAAAGAAAAAATACTTAACCCACTCTCCTTAAAAGAGAGTGAAATGCTTTTTTTTGTGTCAACTGAACACTTAAGGAGCTACTTATTCTATTTTAAAGTAGTCCAAGGAGGTAATAAGATCCCCGTAAAATATAAGTGTGTAATTGGAAATCTAGTAATACATTGAGGGGTCATCTGACTATTTTCTCATTTAATTACTATACCTCTTGGAGACCTTTATCTCACAGAAAATCCTTTTATTTCTGTTTATTTAGTTGAATGATTTATCCGTTAAATGAGATAATTTTAATTTTTTTTTCTTTAAATAGGCTGGTTTATAAATTTTTTGTTCAAAAATTGAATTTATACTTAGCGGAGCACAAATTCTTTAAGGATGCAAAATAAAATTCGTGCGATATAATAATGGGATAATATAAACTTATGTCATGCGAAATAATTATTTATCCTCATAAATTAATTTATACTTAGCGGGACATAAATTCTTTAAAAGTATGGGATATAATTTGGGTATATTATGTTGCACAATATAAAGTTAAAAAGTTGTTTGTGTTTGGGGAAAAAAAGGGAAAATGCATAAGTACCCCCAGCCTATGCTCGAAATTCCAGAGACACACCTAACATTTACTAAGGTCCTATTACCCCCTCCCCCAAACTTAATTTATCTATAATATTCTACCCCTTTTCGACCTACGTGGCACTATCCTTGAAAAAATGTCAACATGCGCTAGGCCCACAAGATAGTGCCACGTAGGCCGAAAAGGGATAGAATATTACATATAAAATAAGTTCGGGGGTAATAGAACCTTAGTAAATATTAGGTGTGTCTCAGAAATTTCGGGTATAGGCTGGGGGTACTCATGCATTTTCCCGCAAAAAAATGAAAGCCAGCCCAAAATAGGAGCGAAGGTGCAAATTAGCCTTTCCCGTTGGCATTTATTTCTTGGTGTACACCCAAAGTTGCCTGTCGTCTTTCTAATAAGCCTCAGCTCTCAAGCAAAGAAGCCAAGGAAACCCCACATCTTCACTTCAATTTCTTTCCCTGTAGCCATGTCTCAGGTACTTACTTTCATAATTCATCCTCTCTGCGTATGTTTGATTCAAATCTTATCACTCTGCATCATTAATCTGCTATTGTTCTAACATATTGGATTTTTGAATTGTTGAACACAGTGAATTTTACACCCCCTTTTTTTTTTTTTTTTGCTTTCTTTACCCTATTTTGGTAGGTTTGAGGATTGTTTTCTTTGGGGGATTGATTTACGTTCTTTTACATTTTTCATTTTTTGGTTAACAATAACGCTAATACATATATGCTCACTCTCTTCAGGCAGAGAAAGTTGTACTGACTGCAAAAGAAGGTATGTCTTTTCACTCTTCTCCTTCTCCCCTGTTATATTTTAGTCTAGTATTATATATGCATCTATGATGTTGTTCATGAGCAATTTGAAAATTTTCAAAGGAGAAGTTTTTTTCTATATACAATATGTTGCACTATGAGCAATTGCTGGGTATTAAGATCATTTTTTTCAGACTTTTCCCAATCAGTAGACGTGGTATGTTCGTACAATGGTGTTTGGGGCAAGAGAGGTCTAATGGGATGAAGTATGTAATTTGAAGTAGGTAGATGATGATGTCATTAGTTTTCTAAAGTCCGACCTGACTTGCATGATTTGGAATTTCAAGAAATAATTTGGTCAAGGTGAATTGTACTAATGTTGAAAGCAGTAAGACCAAAACCGGCTAGTAAAGAAGCAACCATGTTAAACCATTATGTTTATTTTGCTCCGTAGATTTCAAGAAAACTTTTGTGGTACTGATGCTAACTGACGAAAGGCACATGGACGAACTTGGCTGATGCCTGATTGAACCTTTCAAAGCAAAGGCCAGCCTAGTGGGGAGCATGTCTCATCCCGAAGATATGTAATTCTGTCATTTTTCTATGATGGAATTTGATATATTGAACTGAATTCCAGATTGACTTGTAAAGAAATCTAATTACAGCCTTATGTTATTGGCTAAGTTGTGCGGATTCTTCGTTTTGATGCCGCACCCGTGTCGGATTCTCCAAAAATACACTAGTTTTAGAGAATCCAACACACACCCATTGATATTTTTGAAGAGTCCGAGCAACATAGGTTATTGGTATATCATATCATGTTAGTGAACGAAGGAACTCCTAGGTTCGTTTGATACTTGAGTCCAGGAGTAAATTTTTGCATATGCAAACTTAATCAAGATACAACAACCACAAACCCAATGTAATCCCACAAGTGGGATTTGGAAAGTGTAGTGTCTATGCAGACCTTACCCCTGCCTTGAGAAGGTAGAGAAGTTGACCCTCGGTACAAAACAGGATAAACAAAAGGTCACTAATGATACAACATAGCTTTTATTATTTGTTCCTTTAGCTTGATTGCATCATTTTTCATCTGGATCCTATCATTGTTTTGTAGTTGTCATCTGGATTTGTGCATTGTTTTCTCACCACCTGGAATTATTATTTTTTCTGTTTTTAAGACTCACATTTTGTTTTACCTTCTACAAAATACGCAATGGTATTGCATGTTGAATCTACAAAGTTGCCTTTGTGCCATATTTTTGTTTAAAAAGAATGGTGAATAACAGAGCATAAAGTTGTAACATTATTTTATGGTTTGTATTTTCTCTTTTTCCAGATGAGAAGTCTGGGTCTTCTGAGAGTAAAAAGTCTTCTGAGTCTGCCTCCATGGAAGCACAAACAGGAGAGACGAGGAAAACCCCTGCAGCTGGAGCTGGGCTTCAAAATCCCTTTGATTTCTCAGCCATGACTGGACTATTAAATGTACATATCTGTCACTATACAAAATAAGAGTTCTCTTTGTCACGTTTGATAATAGATTAATCTCAGTGATTTCTATCTTGCTGGCCATTGTGAAGAAAAAACATCAATGGTATCTTTTTCAGTTTCTTTCTCTCAAGTAATAGGATATCCTATCAAAAAAAGATGCTGGTGGGAAAGTAAAAAAATAGAATCTAACCAATAGTTATTTTGGTTGAATGTTTGAGACATGAAAGTGTGAACAATTTGTGCACCACTGCTGCTGCTCTAAAAAAAGATAAAAAGCCTGTGGCAATGACATCAATATTTGGCGATCTAATTAGTGAAATTTTATTTATATAGTATAACCTACAATGCATTTATCAGAATTCGATTAATAAATGTTCTGCTGCTTGGTTTCTTGACATGTTCATTTGTAATTCTTGTATCTTATTTTATTTTCAAATAACATGGCTAATGTAGGATCCAAGTATTAAAGAACTAGCTGAGCAGATCACAAAAGATCCTTCGTTTAATCAGATGGCTGAGCAGCTTCAGAAGACCTTTCAGGGTGCTGCTGTGGAAGATAGTATCCCCAACTTTGATAGCCAACAATATTTCTCTACAATGCAACAGGTTATGCAAAATCCTCAATTTATGACCATGGCTGAACAACTTGGTAGTGCATTAATGCAGGTATCTTTAGTTTCATGTTGTATTAGCACTGGATTTCGTAGTACAGAAAGATTCAACTTTGTGTTATTGATGTGTCATTTTTGTATGTATCAGGATCCATCCATGTCTAGCATTCTTGAGAATTTGACAAACTCATCACAGAAAGACCAACTTGAAGAACGAATGACACGCATCAAAGAAGATCCATCACTGAAACCAATTCTTGAAGAGATTGAAAGTGGCGGTCCAGCTGCAATGATGAGGTTATATGTGCTACCACTTGACATTATTAGTGGCATTCACTTTTGCTTAACCTAATGTAGTTTAGAACATACATGTGATAAGTATAAGGCTTGGGATCGTATCAAAGATGACACTAGTGGCTAAGTTACGAGACTTATCCTACTTGGGATATTTGATATTTCAGATTGAGATCTACAATTTTTCCTTGTCGAGTCACGAGTGTGTCTTTTGAAATGAATATGGACCATGATCTAATGATATTTTACAGGATAAGTTGTTCTACTTAAGAGTATTAAGCTAAGGCCACGATGTTATAAAAAGTGTGGTGTGTCCTCATAATGAGCATAAACGATTATTTGAAATTAAAGTTAGTGTCTTTACTGGAGCTCACAATATGTTATGAATCTTTTATGAGTGCCAACGGTATCAACTGGCATTAGTATCTTTACTGGAGCTCACAACATGTTATGAATCTTTTATGACTGCCGACGGTATCAACTAGTCAATGCCAGTACCCGTTAAAGTATCTCATCTTATGTTTTCTCTAGAGCAGGTAAGTTTTGGTTGCTACTTTTGATATATTTGTGTTGGAGAAACAAAATGAGTGAGATTAGAAGAAATGGATGTGAGCATGCAACAATATGTTTGTTCTTCGAAGTTTATTTCATTCTGCTATTGTTCATTTGCAGCCCTTCTGAGCTTTAAAACATGTTGGACTTCTGGTGTCCCTAAAACATATTATGTGCGCTCCTGCAGCTCCAAGTTCTCGCATATTGTTTACATCAGTTCTCTTCCTTAGATACATAGATATACCTATTACTCTAGCTTACTAGGTTTTATGTTCTCTGCACTTTGGTCTTTGATCTTAACTATGTAGTGTTCTTAACTTCTTGTGTTATGCTTTGATTGTTTCTATAACTGGAGGTATGATTTTCTTTTTTCTTTTCCAGGTATTGGAATGATCAAGATGTTTTAAAGAAGCTAGGTGAAGCAATGGGTTTTGCTGCTGCAGGGGAGGGTGCTACCTCCGCTGAAGTTTCTGGGCCAGATGAAACAGAAAAAGCAGATGAAGATGAATCCGTCGTACACCAGTGTGCCAGTGTGGGCGATGTGGAGGTGTGTTCTATCATTAAATTCCCCTCACCTCACATTAATCCCCCCCCCCCCCCCCTCTCTCAATCTGAAGTCATCCTGGTGGCCAAATTTTTGGATCAATTGAATATACCTGGAGCTTTGATGTCCACATACTGAATATTGCTGAATAGAAGATATGTCGTTTGAACTTTCTCTTATTTAGCTGCTGTAATGAATGATCCACCTTTCTATATCAATATAACTTCTTTAGACTGTTAAACCGTGAGTTCATTGGATATTTAGTTGTGATCTGTTTTTTTATACTTGTACTCTTTAAGGGCTTGAAGAATGTGATAGCCTCTGGTGCTGATAAAGATGAAGAGGATTCAGAAGGAAGGACAGCGTTGCATTTTGCATGTGGATATGGGGAGGTAAGAAAATAGTTAAAATGTTCCTTACGACCATTGCCATACTTAATATAATTACAGGTGTATCCAGGGTTTTGTTTATTTCAGCATTCTAAGGTATTTGGCTTTCTAATAGCTTTAGCTAAGCTACAAAACTTGCAGCCAGAGGGAACAATTCTTCCTTCAAGTAAAAAAAAATAATTCTTGGAATTACTGTACATTTTAAAGTGTTATTATTAGGAGCTGCCTTATACACGTGAAAATCTAGTCCCACGACTCCCTCTCTTTGATTTCATATTTTCTTTGCAGTTTACTAGGCATGGTAAGAATTAGCAACTTATTTAGAATTATCTGTAGATCAGGTATCCTGTCAATTTAATTATGGCTCAGTTCTTTATGTCCAAGTTTCTTGTATTATCTGGGTATTATGATTTATTTATTTCGTTTCCTCAAAAATCGGCTCTTTTAAGACTTTTCTACTGTACAATCCATCAGGGTGGAATGGCATTTTAAATTTCTTCTTTCCTTTTTTGTGTGTAACAATAACCTTCCATCGAGAATATCGAAACATCAATCACCAAATCCAAAGGATGTTCCCCACATTGTTGATGTGGGAGGTTTAAAGATGGACTAGATGCCATTTAAGGAAGTAGTATCATTGAAATTAGCCAAGGTTAAGCTTATTTTCTAGGTATTAAGCTGTTTCTCTGTATTGCTATACAGGTGAAGTGTGCTCAGGTACTTCTTGAAGCTGGGGCAGAGGTTGATGCTTTGGACAAGAATAAGAATACTGCCCTGCACTATGCTGCTGGGTACGGAAGAAAGGAGTGTGTAGCACTGCTGTTAGAGAATGGAGCAGCTGTGTGAGTCTTGATTCTTTGTGCATCGTGATGTCATGATCCTTGCTGCCTCTTGTTTCTTGTTTATTTTTCTTATCGTATTTACTTGATTTTTATTCTCTGTGCAGTACACTTCAAAACTTAGATGGGAAGACACCAATAGATGTTGCCAAACTCAATAACCAGAATGAAGTTCTAACGCTACTTGAGAAGGATGCATTTTTGTGAACTGGAACGACCCGATCTTCCTGGATGTAGGCTGGGGTGATTATTTTAAACTCATTCATTTTGAGAACTCAAGGAACCGTATCATCCATACATGATGCATTTCGTCTGTTTTCTTCGCCAGTGTATTTTTTATACATTTTCCAATTTTTCATGAGCACATACATTATATTATTTCAGGATTGTTTTGTATTTTTAATGTATCCAGTCTTGCTATGAAAGTTGCTTTGCATTTTGATTGAAATTTGATAGGAAGACGTATTTGTGTTAACTTTTAACCATGTCGCACTCTGGGTTCAAGTTTTGTCAATCTTAAGATTTTAAAGCGTATTTCATCGAACACATAATTTTCACAATATCATATAAATTAAGATAACTAAGACCTCGTTTGTTTTCATTAAGATTAAGACGTCTGGATTTGAATATATATCTGAATGGTTAAGATCTTGTCTCTAGATCCTGAATGATTAAGACAGTTTGTTATTAAACATTTGAATATAAGTATATATAAATTTTATTAATCTATAAACACAATAAATATTATAATTTAAATAAAATAGTAGTTAAATATTACATGAACAAAATATTAGAAAAAAACGTCACTCTTTGATAAACGTTAAGATATTTAAATTATAAATTAATATTTTAAGTAGGGGTGTCAAATGGGCAGGTTGAGTTGAAATTGGAGATATTAAAATGGGTTGAGATAGAAATCGGGTTGGGTATTGACCCGCTCAAGTTTACTTTGGGCTCAAATGGGCTAAAACGGGTTGGGTCTTGACCCGCCCAATTTGATTCGATTAATCTCAATAATTTAAACATAGTGATATTTAACTTTTATAATCACAATTCGAATTTTCGCTAGAGATTTTTTTTTAAAAAGTAACAAATGGATAGATAAATCATAAAAGATGCTAAATAGATAATAATTCATACCTTTAATATATGTATCTTAGTAAAGAGTTTTAAAACGGGTTAAAATTGGAGATTGAATTGGCTCAATTGAGGATTCTCTTAAAACGGGTTAGGCATGAATGAGTTGAGATTGAACCCAATTCAAATTATCTTGAGCCCAACCCTTAAAATTCTGGGCAGGTTGGATGGGTTACCTATGTTTGGGTTCATTTTTTATACCCCTAATTTTCAGTTTGATTAAAATAAAATTGAACTACATGAAATATATATATATATATATATAATTGTTAGAAAATAATGTAGTCATTTTTTTTAATTTCAAAAGCACATATTTATGTTGTTTTGTAGTTAGTCAAATAAAAAATTTACAATAAATTTTATTAATTCTTGATAAACAAGCCGCAAGAACAAAATAAAAAGTTCAAGGAAAATAATTTAGGTAATTATTAAAGTTGGAGAATGAGAGAGGCTTGAATTTTTATAAAGAAGAAATATAGAACACAATTTTTTTTCGAATATAAAAGTATCTTTAAAGGGGTCTAAATGAGAATAAGACACCATTTGCTTCTACTAAGACTAGGATAAATTAGCTAACTAGTCCAAATTCCTAACATAATTAATAAAAATATTTATACTTTAAAATAATTATTAAAAATGTCAAAATGTCAATATTTTAGCAAATAAAGTGTATCCTAATATAATTCAGTTTCCTTCTTTTTATTTGGGACCACTTTTTGACTCCATTACGGGTGAAAGAAAAAAACAAGACCCCATTACCTACTTTTTTCTCTCTAAATTTTTTATCCAAATTCTATCTTTTATATTTCTCTCTCTCACCATTTTTTTCATTATTCCATATCCTCAAGTAACTTAAACCTTGTCATTTTTAAATTAAATTTCTCCATTTTTCTAACAAATCTCTTAAATCATTCAAAAGATTTTCAACCTTTGTCGAAGTGAATTCGACTGATTTGCGATTGTTTCCATTAGGAATGAAAAATTTGAAATAATCGATTGAGATTTCTAAGTGAATTCGACTGATTTCGTTGAACTTCGAGATTGTCTGCCACAAATGTATTAAACGATTTTTTACAAAAACATTTATTTACGTCGTAATAAATCATTTATATATTACAACGGTTTAAAGACACTAAATTCAATTCGTAACGCCGTAAACAATTAAAGGTATCACACAAGCCTCCAGACAAGCTAAGCATCACAATAGGCATCACACAAACTAAACAAGAAGGTCAACACTTACCAACCTCTAAAACTCATACTACAATTAATTTCACAATTGACTTCCTAAGAAAAATCACTTACTCGATCATCTTAGTCTAAAAGAGTAAAAATCAAACCTACCTCGAAGGCCGAAACTTCACTTGAACAACTCTAAGCACTTCATCAATCGCACAATCACCAAAATGATCCCCAATTATCAAGAATAGATAGAGTTCATCAAAAGGAGCCCAATAATATCATATTGATAAGATTAGAAATCGAGAATAAAATAGTTCAAAAATCACTTCAGAAATCAAAAGTGACATTACAGAAGCGGCAATTTAGTTTTAAATTATGGAAAAGACAACAAAATTTTCAATCAAGGAAAAGAGAATGAGAAGTCTGTCTATATAAAAATATTTAATGTTTCATATTTTAAGAAAATATTAAATCTATTGGGAAAATTTTCAAAAATTAAGAAATGTTAGTGGCAGTTGAAACAGACTTTAAAAATTTATTTATTTTTCTTTTAAAGATCTTGGCATTCCAGTCGGAGCTCCATTATCAAGTGAGGAAAGTCCTGCTCCATCACCTGGTGGCAAGTGGGATCAACCATGAATTTTTTAATCAATCCAATTAATGATGGTACTAATTAGGACACAATTTCATAACCATTTTATTTCTTTACACGGGAGGATTTGCAACTAGTCCTACACCTCCTTTTATTTATCACACTTTAGTAGGTTAGCACCCAAAAAATAACCCTAGCAACACTGATATTTTAGCCAACCTCCAACTATAGCTTCCGGTGGCATGGCTGCCATGCCGGTCGGACAGCCTCCATTGGGGGAGGTTGCGCCGCATACCAACCAGCCCCAACCACAGTCTGCTTTGAATTTTCTGGGAGCCTTACGCCCAGATATCATGAAGTTAACACCATCAATACCTTTAAAGCTAAAACTTGTTACATATTTGCATGGAGAACCAAGAGTTATTTGGGAGGAGGAGGAAGTAGAACAAATGATAATTAAGGAGAACCTATAATATGCCATACTTGGAAAATTTTCATATGGATGGCCGGAGATTCAAGAACTCAGATCATTAATCCCCAAACAATGTAACTTGAAAGGAGAATGTAAAATTGGTTTATTGAGCAATAGATATGTGTTGATAAGGGCCTCTCTACTAGAGGACTACGTAAACTTACTGTCAAAGCCAATTTTTTACATCACTCAGAGGGGGTGGTCCTACCCAATGAGAACACTAACGTGGGACCCACTTTTTGATCCGGAGGAAGAAACTACAACAGCCATAGGTTGGATCTCTTTCCCAGAGTTACCCCCGAATTTTTTTGTCAAAGAAGTTGTTTTTTCATTGGCATCAGTCGTGGGTAAGCCTCTGCAAGTAGATATGGCCACGAAGAACCAATCAAGACCCAGTTGTGCAAGAGTAAAGGTGGAAGTGGATTTATTAAGTGATTTTCCTAAAAGGATCAAGACAGGGGTAAGAAAACAAAGTACAGGAGAAGTAGTTGAGAAATGGATTAGAATAAAATATGATTATGTTCCTAAATATTGTACAACTTGCAAATTGCAAGGCCATGATGAAAAGGCTTGTTATATTTTGCATCCAGAATTATATCCCAAGGAGGACAAAGATAATAAAGACAAAGTGCTTGAGGGAGGAAGGGAAGATGATAAAGGAAAAGGAACAGACATCAAGGGCCAGTAGAATGATGATGAACAGATATTCAAGGAGCATAGGTTGAAAAATGGATTTGGTAGGGGAGTACAACAAAAAAGGACAGGGATGACACAACAGTGGAACAAAAAAATTAGGCCACAAGAGGAAGGTGTTGTGACTACTGTGAACAAATTTACTGCACTAGAGGTGGAAGAAGGACGAGAAAATGTCAGGTAGGAAAAAGATAAAGGGGAAGGAGTTGAGAAGCAGAGAGAGATGCAATCAGAACAATCACAAACAGACAACAACAAGAAAGATTCAAATCAAAACAACCATGAACAAGTTAGATCATTAGTAAGGAGAAGTGGGGAAAAAAGCAGTGGGGAGCAATGGAGCAAAAACAATGAACAAGAAACAGGGAAGAGTGTTCAGAGTACTAATAAAATATCACATGAAGAGTTGGTGAAAGTGCAGGGGGGTATAAGCATAAATCCAACTGGTGAACCAGTGGCATGGATTTCAACTCCTTTCAAAGAAGTTCAATCAGTAGCAGATACAAATGAGATGCCAGAAGATCTAAATACAGAGGAAATTAGTGTTATAAGGAACAAGGAGGAGGATGAAGAAATGGAGGAAAACATTAAAAGCATTGGCAAAGAGGGTGATTTGTCACCCAGACAGCTGGACAGACTGAGAAGTGGACTAAGAAGAGCAAAACCAGGGATTACAGTACCTTTACAGGTGCAAACAAGGAGTAGTAGGGAGAGACAAACATCTAGTGATCTATGATAGACAACATCATATATTGGAATATAAGATCAGTGAATACTCAAAATGCTTTTGAGAGATTGCTAGATCTTAACAAAAGACATCACTTTTCATATATTGCTCTCTTTGAGCCATTTCAAAATCCATCAGAAGTAGAGAGTTACAGAAGGAGAATAGGACTAAGAAATGCCCTAGTTAACTGTTCTTCAAAAATATGGATATTCTGGCATGAAGAGTGGGAGGGACACATCATATCAGACACTATCCAACAAATTACTGTGAGATTCACTCACACTGGCAGTCAAAAGCAGATAATAATGACAACAGTTTATGCTAGGTGCAGTGCAATAGAAAGACTTGAATTATGGGAAGATTTGGAGAATGTTGTTGAAGGAAATCACTTGCCTTGGGTGGTAGGTGGGGATTTTAATGTGATACGAAATGAAGAGGAAAAGTTGGGGGGGGGGGGGGTTTACCAGTGTCAAATTTAGAGACTATTGATTTTGAGCAATGTTTGAATAGTTGTACCCTTGAAGAGTTAAAGTTCACAGGAAGTAAATATACATGGTGGAATGGAAGAATAGGGGAGGCTTGCATATTTAAAAGATTGGACAGAGTAATGGGCAATCAAAAGTTTTTTGAGCTACTCCCAGCTTCAGAAGTAGTACATCTGTTGAGACAAGGGTCAGATCATGCACTTTTACTGGTTAAATGCAACATAGAAAGTGAACCACTGATTAAACCTTTCAAATTCTTGAATTTCTGGACAAAACACAAAGATTTCAAGAAAATTGTAGAGGATAATTGGAAGATTGATTTTGTAGGGTCCCCATTTACAGAAGTACAGACAAAGATGAAAAAAATAAAGGTTGCTCTGGCAGAATGGAGCAAAAAAGAATATGGGAATATTTTCCAGCAAATTGCTACATTAGAGGATATTATTCAGGGCAAAAGAAGCTCAACTGGAGGTTAGGCCTGATGAAAATTCAAGGGCAGAATTGAAGAAGGCAGAGGCAAAGCTTATTAGATTCTTGAATCTTGAGGAAGAATATTGGAAGCAGAAATCAGGATTGAGTTGGTTCAAGGAGAGGGATAGAAATACTAAATTTTTCCACTCTTATGTGAAAGGCAGAAGAAGGAAGATGAATTTAGAGGAGATACACACTGATCAAGGGGATATCATTAATGGTACACAGAGAATTGGGGAAGAAGCTGTCAAAGTTTTTAAGAAGCAATTCACTGAGGAGAGGGGAGACAGAGATTATAGCATGCTGGAGAATATTCCTTCTTTGATCACACAGGAGGAGAATGACAAAATTAGTAAACCACCAACAGAAGATGAAGTAAAGGTAGTGGTGGATGCTTTAAATGGAGATAGCACTAGTGGACCTGATGGCTTCTCTGGGTCGTTTTTTCAGAAATGTTGGGACATCATAGGCAATGATATCACTAGAATGGTGCAGGCATTCTTTGCTGGACAAGAGTTGCCAAGGTATGTTACTCACACTAATTTGGTACAAGAAAAAGTGGTGACCTTTTCAGATTTAAGGCCAATTAGTCTAAGTACCTTTTCTAATAAAATAATCTCTAGAATGCTTCATGAAAGAATTGTCCCAATGCTCCCCAAGATTATTTCAAACAATTAGGCTGGGTTTGTTAAAGGTAGAAGCATCTCTGAGAATGTGTTGTTAGCTCAGGAAATTGTTAGGGACATAAACAGAAGAAACAAGTTGCATAATATTGTAGTGAAGTTGGATATGGCTAAAACATATGATAGGGTATCTTGGGTGTTTCTAACAAAACTGTTGAGAAAATTTGGTTTCGGGGAGAGAGTAATTGATATGGTCTGGAGGCTATTAACTAATAATTGGTATTCTATACTGATTAATGGGCAAAAACAAGGGTTTTCCAAATCCTCCAGGGGATTGAAACAAGGAGATCCATTGTCTCCCACTTTGTTCATTATTGCTGCAGAAGTTCTATCAAGGGGTTTGAATAAACTGCATGAGGAACCTGATTACAAAGGATATGGTATGCCCAAGTGGAGCCCAAACATAAATCATTTGTTATATGCTGATGACACCATTTTTTCTGTTCTGGACATCACAGATCTATAAAGAAGATGATGAAGGTGCTAAGAGACTATGAATATGTTTCTGGTCAACTGATTAATTTATCTAAAAGTTTCTTATATCTTCATGAGAAAGTGCCCATTGCAGACTGCTCAAGAATTAGGAAAATGACAGGAATAGGTCAGGGAACTTTTCCTTTCACCTATTTGGGATGTCCTATATTTTATGGGAGAAGAAGAACAGATCATTTTGAAGAGCTGCTGAAGAAAGTTAGAAAGAGAATATTATTGTGGCAGAATAAATTACTTTCATTTGGGGGAAGATACATCTTGATAGCTCATGTGCTCCAATCAATGCCTGTATATCTCTTAACTGCAATGAATCCACCTAAAGGGATTATTAAACAGTTACACATGATATTTGCAACGTTTTTTTGGAGTAACATTGCAGGTACAAGGAGTAAGCATTAGGTAGCATAGGAGGACTTATGCAGTCCAAAAGAAGAGGGTGGTTTGGGTTTCAGATCACTGAATGACCTATCCAATGCACTTTTTACAAAACTATGGTGGAAGTTCAGGGTATCTGCAAACTCACTTTGGAGTACATTTATGTGGAACAAATACTGCAAGAAAGCCCATCCTATAATGGCCAAAAGCTTAGGGGGTTCTCATATTTGGAGGATGATGGTGCAAATTAGGGAAGAGGTGGAACATAATATTTGGTGGCAAATCAAAGATGGTTCCTCAAGTTTCTGGTATGACAATTGGACAAAGCAAGGGGCTTTATACTATATAGAGGGGGACAATGCTGAGGAAGAAGAAATAGAGGTCAAAGAGTTCATTCTTAATGGAAGTTGGGATAAACATAAGCTTCTAAATCATTTGTCAAAAGAGATAACAAAATGTATAGTAGATATTGTTAAGCCAGAGTTAACAGAGGGGAGGAATGATAAAGCTTGGTGGATGTTGGAAAAAAATGGAGAATTCAGTGTGAAATCTGCCTGGGAGGGTCTGAGGAAGAAAAAGGAGAAAAGAAGAGACTTTGAATTTATTTGGGATCCCAAAATGCCTTTTAAATTATGTTTTTTCTTGTGGAGGGTGTGAAAAAGAAGAGTAGCTACAGATGATAACTTGCAAAGGATGAACATACAGATAGTCTCAAAATGTTGGTGTTGTCATAAAAGCAAATATGAGACTATGACCCACCTTTTTCTAACAGCTTCTATTGCCAACAAGCTATGGAAGCATTTTGCTAATTGTGCAGGTATAAACATAGAAGGCATGCAGTTGCAACAAGTAATCACAACATGGTGGATCAAAAATGCTAACATAAAACTAATGGCAATTCAGAAAGCAGTTCCAGCAATGATAATGTGGGCTTTGTGGAGGAGAAGGAACACAATCAAACATGGAGGAAAATGCAGTTATAATCAGATGAAAGAGCATATTAAAGTTCAGATACATCTTTTAATTAAGGTGAAATACCCTTAGATACAAAAGATCCCTACAGAATGGAATAATATAGTCAAATGTCTTAGTGATTACAAACCTAGGCTTCATGCCAAGAGCATAAGATGGGTTCCACCACCAAGGAATAAATTTAAAGTGAATACCGATGGTGCTTGCAGAGGGAATCCTGGACAAAGTGCTTATGGATTTTGTATTAGGGATGAATTTGGTAATCTTGTATATGCACAGGGAGAAGATATTGGTTTAAGAACCAACATGGAAGCTGAAATCATGGCAATATTGGAGGCATTGAGATACTGTAAAAGGATTGGATTAGAGGGGTTTTGGCTGGAATCAAACTCACTCAGTATTGTTAACTGTCTAAGGAACTCTTGGAAAGTTCCCTGGGAAAGAGTTGAACAGGTGGAGGAATGTAGAGAATTAATAAAGATCACCAAAGCAAGGATTCAACATACGCTGAGGGAGGGGAACAATTTAGTGAATTTCGTAGCTAACGTAGTGATAGGAGCAGTAGGAGTGGTTCAGTTCGACACATTCATTAGTCTACCTACGAAAGGAAGATGCATTTTGAATATGGACAAGGCTCAAGTTCCTTCATTGAGAATCCGAACTAGATCAATCAACAATCAAACAACAGAGTATACAGAGGAGTAACAGAGGCCATTCATTCAAAGATTAGACATAAAGTAAAAGCTTTTGCATAATAGTTGTAGCAAGAACATGGACGGAAATGGAGAAATAGTACAAGTTTTAGTTGCGTACTATAGAAATTCGACTAACCTCCGTGCTGTTGTGACCTTTAGGATCGCCGGTGTTTTGGATTTGAGAATTGCATTGCCGACATCGAGGCGCCTGACTCAAGAGATCTTCATGGAAGCGGGATTGACATCAACAACTAGAAAAGCAGTAATGGAGAACAATGGAGAGCAGGATAAATGCTTACCATAGCTGCAAGCTCAGCAGAGAAGGACATAGAGGCACCAACCAGAGGCAACTGAGACAAAGATGTAGATGGTTTCTAAAAAACCCCAAACTGTAGATTTTGGACCGACCAAGTATTTGGGTTGGTCTCAATTTGTTTCCTATTTGGTTTTGTGGATTATTTAGGATTATGAATGAATAAAAGGTCCACTGGACCAAAAATTCTTTAAAAAAAAATAAAATAGTGGCAGTTGAAAGCCTCATAACTTAAGTACAAATCGCCGCTATTAAAATATTTAATCTTACGTATAAAAAATCTTGTATTATATTATATTTGTAGCAGTTCATTGAAAGCATCATAACTTAAGTACAAATTGTCGCTATTAAAATATTTAATCTTACATATAAAAAATCTTGTATTATATTATATTTGTAGCGGTTCATTGCAACCGTCGTTATATAACTGCCGTAATATTTAAGTGGGTAAAGCTGTGCATAGGGCCCTCCATGCACTGATTTACACAAGGGGCCAAACCAATAAATATGACATGATATCATATCCCTATAGCTATGTCTGCATTATATTGGAGATCTGATGAGAATAAACAAAGAGAAAATTGTATGAAATAGCAAATTATTAATTCAAATTAAATGTTATAGTTATAGGTTATTTTAATTGTAATTCGCAGCAAATATCCTTTTTTTTTTCCATCTGATTCGATATACAATTAGCCATTTTCGGTATACAATTAACCATTTTATACATTTCGGTATAAAATGTATAAAATGCATTTATGTTTGTATAAAGCGAGAGAAAAGTGTATATACAAATACATATATTTCGTCCTATACACTTATAATTATACAAATACATATCTTATTATACAAATTACAATGTATAAATGAATTTATACAAAACTGAATAATTTGTATAAAATTGGATGTTTGTAGCGAATTATACAAATCAAAAGCTCCATAACAAACATAAAATTTGCTATGGAGCGCAATTATGCAAACTATAACTATAACATACAAATATAATTTTTATGTTTGTTATATGTGAAAGTTGTTCTAAAAAAAATTAAGATGCTATTTTTCTATAAGATAAATTAATTTCATACACAACCTCTCAAGGGCCACTCATATAAGGACCACCATCCAATTCTTTTTTCTCTCTAGTATAATGTATAATTCTTTTTCTCTTCTTCCATTACATAATTAATATGATGAATATGGAAGTGAAATATTCATCATATGGTTTCTACAATAGAAACATGAGTGATGGAGATGGGGAGAAAATCCAAACAAAAGAAGATATGTATAATAATAATAATAATAATGAGAGAGGTGGTAATTCAGGTTTAGGAAATATGAGTTTTCACAACCTGTCAAAGCTCATTCTTCCTCCTTTAGGTTCCTCTGGTTATAACCAGAATCAGACTGATCTGCACAAAGGCAACACTATCTCACCTATCACTTCAACATACAGGTAATTTTAAATGGAAGAATAATATGTTTCCCCTTTGTCTTTTTTGGTTTAAGTTGTGGCAAGAAATGATTTCTATGAACTTTTGTCCCATCATTATTATCATTTTCTCATAGTAAAGATTGTTATCTTGGCATTCAATGAAGATAATAGACATCTCACTTTCACTTATCGGTAGTTGGAGTACTCTAGCTACCTCCAACGTAGATCATACTAACGAAATGTCTTAGTTAATTTCTTCTTTTAACTTAGTCAGGTAAAACCCATCTGGTGTGATTTAATGTCGTGTGGCATATCACTCCAGTCACACCATTTATAGAGATCTTGTTGTGTGTACCAAGTGAGAGCTTCACCAGATAAACTTTTTATGAACAACTTTAATGTGTATATATATCTGGATATTGCAAAACCAAACGGAATAAATGAATTCGTGCTTATATGTGTGTGTTTCATGTAAGCTTATTAAGTTGTATCATCCATAGTATAAAAGTCATTCACATCACTTTTAATTAATTATAAGGTAAATTATTTAATTAATTGATTAACTAGCTAGTACAAATATTAATTATGTAAATTGTAACTTAATTGAGGAGAGATTTGTATAT
Organism: Solanum verrucosum; assembly: GCF_900185275.1. Classification (NCBI taxonomy): domain Eukaryota; kingdom Viridiplantae; phylum Streptophyta; class Magnoliopsida; order Solanales; family Solanaceae; genus Solanum; species Solanum verrucosum. Next base: position 2,330,344 of record NW_026020173.1, read on the forward strand.
ATGTAGGTGTTGGGAGACACTAATGGTGCTATTGGTGGCATATTGTGCATGGGTATGTCCATTTGAGATAGCATTCATGAACTTAAATCCAAACAAGAAGCTTTACATCGCAGATAATATTGTAAATCTCTTTTTTGCTGCTGATATCATCTTGACCTTCTCCGTCGCATACATTGATTCAACCTCTCAGTTGCTTGTTCGTGATAGAAGAAAAATTGCTACAAGGTATTCTCTTCGTCTCAATTTATATATGACTTATTTTTTCTTTTTGTCTGTTTAAAAAGAATGATCCATTTATATATTTATTTTATCCTTAATGAAATAATTTACAGTCACATAAACATATTTAACTTATTTTAGATCATAAATTTCAAAAATCTTTCTTTCTTTCTTAAACTATGTGTCAAGTTAAACTAAGTCATATGAAATGAGACGCGGGGGAGTAATATATATGTTTTTTCTCTTTTCCTAAACTTACTTTATGAGACGCGGGGGAGTAATATATATGTTTTTTTTCTTTTCCTAAACTTACTTTATGATTATATTTCCTTCTATATGTTTTTTTATTTTTTATGATCTTAGATATTTCCACATGGCTTGAACTGGCATTCATTAAATGAAAAATTATAATTATATTCCACATATTTATATAAATATGGACTATAGAGAGCATATTTATATGGACCATAGGGAGTATATTATAATTATATTCCACATATATATATTTATGATAAACAGAGATTTGATAACGCTGCGTAAGAACGTGACTATTCTAATTTGAAGAAGTAATGATTCCTTTTTTTTATCGTGAATGAATATGTTATCGATAAATCATGGCGAATAGATTTGATCCTCTTTAAATATTCGTCCTTCCCCCACCAAGGGATCAGGTGCAAAGAACCAACATCTTCTCTCTTTTTTTTTTCCAAGATTTAGATTTTGAACCGTACATTTATTCCCTTAATTATTGAGTGGGAATAGTCCAAAGGAAAAAAGAGTTCTCTCCCAAACTCTAAAAATGTTCAAAATATTATCAGTATAATTTAACATGTTATATAATCTATTAAATTCTTTAATTTTCACGTTCTAATCGTCACATGTAGTTAACTTTGGAGTAGTCTGATAAAATATTTTAAAAAAATTATTCATTTATAACAGTCAAATTCAAAAGAAAAAAAAGAAGAGATTTGGAATATATCTTTTGCTTTTATGCAGCATCAAAAATGTATGAGCTGGACCAAACTAATATTTATCCAGTGACGAGTCAAAGTATTTTAATTAGCTTAGGTAAAATATTATACTCAAATGGCTGATGGGTCAACCCATTCTATTTGAGTCAATCCCTAAAGTTGGGAGTATCTCCCTATTTTATTTTTTTTATCGTCAAACGATATGAATTTTAATTAACTCTTTAAAATGTATTTTTTTTATTATATGAATATAAAAATAATTGTCAAATTGACTCTTGAAAAACACAATATGACAACTAAAAAGGGAAAAAAAGGGAACCGTGGGAGTATTATCTATGTGAACTTGTCGGTTAAGAAATGCAAAAGCAAGTTAATTTAATCATGAATTAAGCAGTTACTTAGATGTGTAACTCAGAATTATAGTATGTATAGATTACATTAAAATAATATAGTAGTAATGTATTTGTATGGCTAATTAGTTTTGTTTTGTTACGAGTTAATAATGATATATTTACAGATACGTATCAACATGGTTTCTGATGGATGTGGCCTCTACCATCCCTTTTGACTTACTTGCCATATTGTTTACTGGCAAACATCAAGTTGGCATCTCTTACTCTGTTTTAGGAATCCTCAGATTTTGGCGTCTTCGCAAAGTTAAGCAATTTTTCACCCGGTAATTTCTCTTTCACTTGTTAAGAATTCCTACATCGGAAAGCGGATAAAAGTTTGATTTCCTTATATGGACTTGACAATCCTCTCCTAATTTAGGTTCAAACTTCATTTTTAAATGGTATCATAGTCACATCCATTCCAATTCTTTGTTCACCGATGTTGGCCTCCCATATTATCGTGTCTAGTTAACAAGGTTAAAAATTCCCACATCAGAAAAGAAATGGGAATTTGGTCTCATTATATGAACTTGGACAATCCTTCCTATATGAGCTAACTTTTGGAGTTGAGTTACAGCTCAAGACCCATCTTTACATGAACAAATAAAACTTACATATTTTATTCTACTAATTAGACTTGTTCTATATGTTGATTGGCAGACTTGAAAAGGATATGAGATTCAGCTATTTTTGGATCAGATGTGCTAGGCTTTTGTTTGTAAGTTAGCATAAAAGAATTATTTTGATCTTTTTCCTAGTTGAAGATTTATGAATGAGTGAGTGTGTGGCATGAAACAGGTAACACTATTTTCAGTGCACTGTGCTGGATGCCTCTACTACTTGTTGGCTGACAGATATCCCCACCAAGGAAATACTTGGTTAGGATCTGTGAATCCCAAGTTCAGAGAGACAAGCCTTTGGATTAGGTACATTTCAGCTATTTATTGGTCTATCACCACCATGACAACTGTTGGCTATGGTGACCTCCATGCTGTTAACACTGTCGAAATGATCTTCATCATTTTCTACATGCTCTTCAATCTTGGCCTTACCGCTTACATTATTGGCAACATGACCAATTTAGTTGTTGAAGGAACCAGTCGCACCATGGAATTTGTAAGCTACTTTCTTATTGAAATGTATAGGCATCAGGAGCAAAAATAAGTGCAAGTGTATACGAGATAAAATGGCGTTCAATTCTTTTGCAGAGAAATAGCATACAATCAGCTTCAAACTTTGTGAGTCGTAATCACTTGCCTCCAAGACTGAAGGAGCAAATACTGGCTTACATGTGCTTAAGATTCAAGGCAGAGAGCTTAAACCAACAACAACTAATTGAACAACTTCCCAAGACAATCTGCAAGAGTATCCGACATCATTTGTTTTTGCCAACTGTTGAAAAGGTCTATCTTTTCAAGGGTATCTCCAGGGAAATTCGCTTGCACCTTGTAAGATGACATTTTTATTCTATGAACTAAAAAAATCGACTCGTTCATAAATCTTCATGCATGTTGTTTGTCTAATCATAATGATCGCTCAGGTTGCAGATATGAAGGCTGAGTATATACCCCCAAGGGAGGATGTCATAATGCAGAATGAATCTCCAGATGAGGTTTACATCATAGTTTCAGGGGAGGTGGAAATGATTGATAGTGAGATGGAGAATGAGCAGATTGTTTGGACTCTGAGATGTGGAGACATGTTTGGAGAAGTTGGGGCCTTTTGTTGTAGGCCTCAGAGCTACACGTATCGGACAAGGACACTTTCACAACTCTTAAAGATAAGAACAAGTTCTTTGATTGAAGCAATGAAGAGCAGACAAGAGGATAATGTCACCATGATGAACAACTTTCTTCAGGTTCATTCGTAGCTACTTAGTGATCTTCCAAGTGTCTCAATTCAGAGTCGGGTATTAATATTTTCTATATACTGTGTTGATTACAGCATCATAAGAAGCTCAAGGATCTAAGACTTACAGACTTGTTCCTTGATGTTGGGGACGAAGATAGCGATCCAAACATGTCCATCAATTTGTTGACTGTTGCCAGTACAGGCAATGCTGCTTTTCTTGATGAGCTTCTCAAGGCAAGATTAGACCCTAATATTTGTGATTCCAAAGGGAAAACTCCACTGGTATGTCCCTTGTTGTATACTTCTTACGTTACCAATATACTTGTTGTATCCGAGTTTGTCAACATCTTTTCTCTCTATGCATTGCATCAGCATATATCAGCATCAAAAGGGCATGAAGAATGTGTAATGGTGCTTCTCAGACATGGATGCAACATACACTTACAAGGTAGGACAACCTCAATAAATGTCACTGTAAAAATTTTGAGAGCCAAGTGGTATATGATATCTTGATTATTCCATAAATGACAGATGCAAATGGTGACACCGCATTATGGGAAGCTATAGCAGCAAAACAACATCCCATATTTGAAATCCTGTACCATTGGGCATGTATTTCTGATCCATATGTTTCTGGTGACCTCCTATGTAAAGCAGCTAGGAGGAATGAATTAACAATTATGAAGGAACTCCTCAAACATGGATTACTTGTTAACTCAAAAGATCGACATAGATCAACTGCTATCCATGTTGCAATAGAAGAAAATCATTTAGATATGGTAAAGCTTTTATTATTAAACGGAGATGAGATTGATGAAACATTGAAGGACAAGCTTTCATCAATGAACCTAAGTGAAATGCTGCAAAAACAAGATGTCGGGCACAGGATAATAATATCCGATATGGATAAAGTTGATCATAAGGAGCATGAACAGGAACAAAAATACGACTTTGAAAGCCATACAGATCAATGTGCTTTTAGAGTTAGCATATACAGAGGTCATCCTGAGTTCAGGAGAAGCACTCAGTGCAATGAACCAGGAAAGTTAATAAAGCTTCCCGATTCACTTGCAAAACTCAAAGGCATTGCAGGTACCTTTTCAAGCAAATTCTTCTCCATTTTTAGTTCTTCCGAATTTAAATATTTTCTATTTTATAGGCCAGAAGTTTGGTTTTGAAGCAAAAGATGCAGTGGTGACAAATGAAGAAGGATCGGACATTGACTCTGTGGAAGTCATACGGGATAACGATAAGCTTTATATAGTTGAGTATACAAACTCCATAATGTAGCATAATTCTGTTCTACTAGAATTTAAGTATTTGTTCACACAATTAGCCATCTATAAAACAAACAGTCTTAATCATTTAGTGTTTAGATCTTGAGATCACATCTTAATATTCAGATATGTATTCAAATATATACATCTAGATCTTAATGCACATCTTAATATTCAAATACTTATTGAAATTCAGACGTCTTAATTCTAATAGAAACAAATGAGGCCTTAGTCTTTCCTTCCATTCAAATATTTGAAAGTAAGGAAAATAAATAGGAACCTACCAAATTATAGTGTTGAATATATAAATTGTGGAGGCCTGCAAAGAGTAATGACTTGAGGATACTCTTCGCCTACATCCTCTGGTCCCTTGCATTGAGGATACTCTTTGCGTAAATCCTCTTTTATTTATTTCACATCAATTTAATGGAGAAATCAATATCATTTCAAAATATTTAAATTTGTGAAAATGGAATTAAAGGCAAGTCTATTTTTTAAAAATTGAAATAAATGTTTTTCACTAAATAAAAGGCAAGTCTATTATTGTCGATCACACTCTTTTATTTTTTGGCTAAATCATTTGAGCAAGTAAGAATGAAAGAACATAAATTATCTTAACAATGGGTGAAAAAGATGACAAATGAGAAAAAATAAGACGTAAGAAAATCGTGAATTGCTTGTATTCTCAAAGCTTGATGATGGAGTTCTATTTTTATAAGTGATGATGAGATGCCCACTTTTTTATGCTAGGGCTTACTTAAGAGGATAAAAACTAATGATACTAGTATAAAACGACTACTTAGCCCTCTACAAAAGATCAGTTTCAATATGCTCTCAAGTATCATCATTTGTTTGAAGTTTGGCGCTAGGTTCGAAGCTGATTGGTGTCAGATTGGGCGCACTGCAAACACGCACCAGTCAAATAAAGAATTGGAACTAAAAAGTGGAGGTCCCGTGAAAAAGGTGTCATCGATCTACCGGTAATGGAATAGTTCTGATTATGTTGACACATCACTTTGTCACGATCCAAAAATAGATGTGATGATACTTATGCATTCCCATCAAGACAAGTCAGCCTCATTCCAACGAAATGAAAGAAAATATGGAAAGATTAAGAAATAACAAGATGAAAACGGAAAATTTATTCATTCTATTAACATCCAAACTTGGTTGTCACATTTACAAACCACTAATGTAAATATAGAATTCGAAAGATAAGTACAAGTCTCAAAATCTTTGTTTCTCAAATAGAACAAAGCATAAAGTAAATTTACAAGGGAAACTGCCGGGATGACAAGTAGCTACCTCTCGAAATCATTGACAAGCCTCGAAATCCGAGGAAGAAGAAGATCACAAGGGTCCGGCCGGGCTCGGAACCTACACAAGTGTATAAGCAAAGGGTGAGTACCAACAACACTGTACCCAATAAGCAACCTAATAAACAAAGCAACCTAGTTAGAAATTGAATACCTCTTTCATCCTAACCGAACCTCCTCAAACTACAACCTGCATAGAAATTAGCTCAAATTAACAGTTTCACAATACACAATTCACATGGCTTAACCACATAGTTTAATAGTCACAGTTTCAATAACCAACACACATCAGTGTGCCAATGCACAAGTAACAAGTAGATCACTCACAAGTAACAAGTAGAGAATTCACAAGTAGCAAGTAGATCAATCACAAGTAGCAAGTAGATCAACCACAAGTATCAAAAGACATTAAATCACATGTTTTTATGTCAAATCACTAGCCGAAGTCATTTCCCTTCGGCTTTATATCACATGTCTCATCACGGTGTTAAACAATCAATATAATTAAGCAATGTCACACCATAAGAAAAAGACAACAATTCAGACAATTCAAGTCCACATTTGTGCCATCAAAGCACTTCATCAATCAGTCAAATAGGGGTCACAACAAGGCAATTCACAAGCATTATGATCAACAATTCGCCTTTTCTTTAATCCCCTTATTACTCATTAAGATTAAACAAGTGGAACAATGAACCCTTCCTCAATCCCATTATTCCCCAACATACAAAGAAAGGAAAATAAAGATTCTACTAGGTTACAAAGTTTAAGAGACCACTTGCCTTAATTTAATCAATTAATCAATTGAAAACTTGAGCCTTCTCCTTTCGAACGATATCAAATGCCCCACAATCTAGTTTAATCAAATAATCACAATAAGATTACGGAATTATCACTACCAAACTCAAATAATTTAGACAAAAGGGTCAATCAACTCAAAAATTCAATTCCGAAATCGAGGTTTAAATCCGAAAATCTTTACTTGAAAACATTACTCAAGACATTGGAAACTCATTGGTGAAAATTATTTTGAAAAAGGATTTGAAATCATTTCACAAACCCAATTTTACTTCAACAACTCAAATTCTTGAAAACCCTCAATTTATCAATCCAAAATCTTGATTTGAACACATAAATTCAATATTAATAATGGGTAATTGAAAATTTAAAGTCAAGAAACATTACTCAACTATTTTATCTTGAAAATCCCACTTGAAATCGCCTCCACAAAGTTCTCAAAGCTCAAACAATGGAAAATGGAATAGAAACCCTGAATTTAGATCAAAACACTATCAGAGGTCCTCCGTAACGCAGACCTCTGTCCGCGAACATGACCGGACAACTCATAAATGAGCCTGCGGATGCGCCCTACACTCTGCGAATGTGGAGGTCAAAGCTTTGATCTCTCACGAACGCGGTCACCCCTTCACAATCGCAGAGGGTTGGCTTCAACAATTCAATACAGAAAAATTAGTCAACTCAAAAATCATAAAAGGACCTCAGGATTCGTTCAGAACCCCGCACACACAAACCATATATGCAAATTGGATAAAATCAATGTTCGAGACACAATAGAACTATCAAAACACGAAACTGAGGTCTCTTTGACCTGAAACTCGTGAAAGTCACAAGAAATGAACATAACGCCTAAAAAGGCCAAATAAAGCTCGAGACCTCTAAAAATTCAACCAAGATCTCACCTAGGTCTAAAATCATCCCTCGAGTCCAATGGAACTCTTGAAATTCCAATCCGAGCATCCGATCCGAATGTTGACCAAAGTCAACCCAAAGACAAAAATCTCAACAATTTTCAACTTATGGCCTCAAATCCTCAAAACAACTATGAATCTGAAACCGATAACTCTCATAAACCAATTTCCACATTCCAGAACTAATAGAATCAATGGAATTCCATTTCAACATTCAAAACTCCAAAAGACTCCGAAAACACCTTTTAAGCAACTTAGCCTTTCAAAATTACAAACTTATTCAAATTCTCAATTTTTTTCTCGAAGTTTGTAACCAACTTTCAAAACTCAAATATATGAGACTCGGGGCCAAGATCGGAAAGGTAGAATAGTAATATCATGAAAATATTTTTAAAAAAAAGATCAACCAGGTCATTACAAACTTATCACAGATACCCCGATGACATTAGTGTTAGGATTTGAAACTTTAGACAAAAAGATAAGGTTCAACAGAGGTAATTTTCATTCATATTCAGTTTTCAAAAGGCATACACACATATATCTACATAAGCTTTTCCAAAGTTAGTAGAAGACCATACATATCCAACCACTATTGACTTTCTTACAAAACATATTCCATAAAACAAGGACTACCTTTCCTTTACATACTTAACATAATATTTAAGAAAATAACAATTAAACAAAAAACATCTAGAAATATCTCATTTTCTAACACTCCTCCTTGAGATTTTTCTTGGATACTCCCAACTTAGGCATTAGAACTTCAAATTTTCCCTTAGGAAGAGCCTTGGTCATGATGTCTGCAATCTGCTGATCTGAGCTGCAATGAACAAGTTGAACTTCGCCATCCGTCTCTGCTTCCCTGATAGCGTGAAACTTCACATTTATATGCTTGCTACGACCATGTTGCACTGGATTTTTGGCCATAGATATTGTTGACTTGTTGTCAACCTTAATGACAGTAGCTTTAATGTCATTTTGCTCCAGATCACGTAGAATCTTTCTTAACCATAGAGCCTGACACTACAAAAAAATGCTTAATTTGTAGCATGTTAACTTGTGGGAGTTTTTAGAAATCCCACGTATAATTCATTTTGTGACATTTTCTTTTGACCCCCACAATATAAAACTTTTTGTGGTGGTTTTATTAAGGAGGTTAGAAAATCACCACAATTTAATATTATTTGTGGCGATTATCAACCCCTAAAAATTTGTTAAATTCGTTACTTATTTATTTTATTTTAATCTTTTTTCAAATTATATAATACAATACATTTGATATTGAAAGTTAATTTCATCATATATTCACACCCTTTTCCTTCTTCATTTTAACTTGATTGTAATTTTATGATCCTCTATTTCTTTTTTCTATTATAATATTTTTGGATATTTTTTTTTTACTTTGTAGATGTAATTTCACTTCAACATTTTATCTAATATGGTTATACTTTACTTTGTATTATTTAGTGATTTTGGTTATCATAACATAAAATTTTAAATTTTATAATTATATATATATATATATATATATATATTATTATTATTATTATTATTAATAAAAAAAATCTTTTTATCTTTTATTTTGACCCAACTCAACCAAAACTTAATACCTCTCCCTCCAAAATATTTAAAAAGCTTAAAAATATAATTAATTTTCCCCTAAAAACCTTTCAAATCCAATCAAAATGAAATAACTACCCCTCCTTCCCACCCATTCCTACTAAAACACACACACACACACACATCCCATTTCCTTTCCCCTTAACCCATTTCTTTTTCTGTAACTCCCTCTCCTCTCCTTAATCCCTTTGCCTCTCTCACTCTTCTTTACTTTATTTTTATTTCATTTTTGTGTGTGTGAATTTGGTAATTACTTCTTCTTTTTTTGATGTAGGCATTGCAAAGTGAAACAAATGGTAAATAACTATTTGAGTATAAAGGTAATTCTTTGTTAGGCGAGTTTGATGATTCATATTAGAATTTAGAATTTATATTATTATTTAATTTATAGGCATTTTTTATTTTGCAAGTTGATAAAATTTAATGTATCAATAATTTTACATATTGCAGGATTTGTTTAAATTCTCACCACATCGTAAAGTAATTCATACCCAATATTTGATTGATTTATGGTAAGCCTCAATTTTATTTTTGTTTAGTTAAGGATGATGTTATCATTTTACTCTTGATTGGATTTGACTATTACAAATTAAAGGACGATTTTGCATATTAGATTGTGATCGATATCAAGAAGAGGTAGATATACCTCAAAATCTTGATTTGTTAAACAAATGGACTATTCCGAAAGTGAATATAAAAACTATTTATGATTATGGTTGGTTTGATAAAATCTCAAATAACAGTTGATTAAAACAACTGAGCAATCTTTGGCGTTAAACTCGTCAGAACAAACTATTCGTTTATTAAATAAGCATGATATTGAATTTTATAAATCTCAATACAAATTCTTACATATTGGCATGATTCAAATTGTCTTCAAGCCTTTGACTCTTAAAGGGTTACCAGAGACTTTCTTAGCTGCTCTTCGTGACGTGAGAAATCTTAATTTTCGACAGTCTTTGATGGGTTCGATAGAATCTATAGTGGCCTATGGCCCAATTTATTTTAATGCTCAGCCAAATTTGCAGTTATCTTTGACTGATTCTAATATCTTAGATGCTTTAACTTTGAATGTTAAGATGCATGGTTATAACTATGCAGCTGGTTCTGAATTAATCTGCTTGTCTTATAGAATCTATTATAAATTACTTGCTACTCTGAATCCTAGATGTAAGTTATATGATACATCTGATCAAACTATTTTGGTAGAAACTAATTTCGCCAGATCTAAGGTCACTACTAGAAGACCTATAAAATGGGAAGAAATTAATTTTCCTACTACTTGGATTCTAGATTCTGTTATACCCCCTGAACAACTGACAGATGCTGTCACCAATTCTGAATATTCTCATATTAGCCAAAATTTCGATGGAAAAATTTGTATGCAGTTTGATGAAAAAGTATTCCTTATAGTAGACATTCTTTTGCTTCTGATAGAAGACTGACTATTCAACATATTTCTCTGATAGAACCTTGTTATGGTCCAACTAGAAATCGAGCTGCTTCTTTCCATACTTTATCAACAGTTATATCTGCAGAAAAACAAAAAATTAAAATTGATCCTCGGTTAAACATTGTTCAAACAAATGATAAATCATCTGATGTTTCTGATAAAGATATTCCTTCTGTATCCGAGATGGATTTTAATCTTAATGATACTTAATGATGAGAGAACATCAAATTGATTTTAGTCCAGGTTCATTGGCAAGAAAATATATTCAAAACAAATTTTTAAATGAAAAATGGAACCGGTTTAAAATTTGGTTTTTTGACACTTACAGTAGAGAAGATTTAAATAATATTTTTCAAGAATTTTATGAAACTTGTGCATTACATAATCATATTATGTTCTTTGTGCCTTGGTTTATAACCACTTATTTACCTTTATTCATCAACGTTCTTGAACGATCTTACAAAGATGAATCAGGTAATATTATTCAATCCATTTATCCTCCTCAAGCTCCGTTTATTTTACCAAATAATGCTGGTATTACTTTTACTGCTTTTCATAAATTTATTGATAATGAGGTGGCCGCAGTAAGTATTAATGAGATTAATCGACTTATTTCTCAAAATAATTATTTGGGTTTGTATGTTAAAGTCATTGGTGAACATATTTGTTCTCTAGATAAGAAGTTAGATAATCTAACTCATCTGATTATTCAAATTGATGACAAGTTAAAATCAACGAAACAAGTCTTTGAACAGGCTTCTACATCCAAACAGCCTGATATCCCAATTCAAAGACCTCCTGAGATTCAGGATTTTATTCTTAGACCTCTTCATGATCTTGAAAGCCTTTTAGGTAAAAAGTTTTCAGAATTTGGTGCAAGTGCGAAACCAATAAGCCTCGCTGAAAATTTTGCAGATGAAATGGAAGCCACTTTCGATTTCAAGACACAAGTGGAAATGGAAGTTAATAAACTTCATGGTTATCCAAAGAAGAATAGTGGTAATACGTATGCTAGAAAACCTAGTATGCAAACTTACTATTATCCCAGACCAACTCCTCAAGATGTTTTAATAGAGGAAAGAGATTGAAATCAAACTAACACCTCTTATAGTGGAAGCGATATTTATGAATGGAATCTCGATGGTTTGACTGAAAGACAGTTAACTATTTTAGTTCATAGGATGCTTATGTATGCTACCATCTGCAAGAGCGCTAATAACACCGATAAGACTATTTGCAAAATGATTATTGCAGGTTTTACGGGTCAATTAAGAGGTTGGTGGGATAATTATATGACCCTTGATGCAAAGGCAATGGTCATAAACGCTAAGGCTACAGCCGAAGGAGTTGATAACCTAGGATTTGCTTTAGTTAAAAATAGAGAAGATGCTGTTTAAACTTTAATCTTGATCATCCTAGAACATTTTAGTGGTATATTTACCAATCAATATGAAACCATTAGATCTTTACTAAATGGTCTTAGATGTAAACATTTAGGTGAGTTTAGATGGTATAAAGACACTTATTTAAGTCGGGTAATAGAACTTCCCGAAAATGGCTTAGAATTTTGGAAAGCCAAATTTGTTGATGGTTTACCTTCTTTATTTGCAGAAAGAGTGAAAAAGACTCTTAGAGATCCGCAAAGAATTATTCCATATAGTAATTTTACCCATGGAGAGCTTATTGGGGCTTGTACGCAAGAAGACATATATTTGTGCAATGAGTTAAAACTCTCAAGACAGCTAAATATGGATAAGCTTAGAGAAAAGTCTCAATTAGGAGATTTTTGTACTCAGTTCGGTTTATCAGATGCTTCTAAAGGTACCAACCGAGAAACTTCTAAATCAGAATCTCATAGATCTCATCATAAGAAAAGAAGATTTAAGAGAAGGACTAGAGAAGAAAGAGATGAGCGTAGGGCTCATCGTAAATCTCATAGATTTACCAAGAATAGATCAAGGCGAGATCTTGATAAGATTAAGTGTTATAAATGTGGAAAATTTGGGCATATAGCTCCAAATTGTAAGCTAGTAAAGCTTAAGACTCTAGAACTTGATGCTGATATTCAAGAGAAGATTTATAGTTTTCTATATACTTCTGGTTCCGAATCAGATTATAATGATTCTGAAGCAAGTTATGCAACAGAGGATGAGCAACCTGAGTCTTCTAAGGTTCATCAAGATTCGAATGATGCTTGCAAATGTCATGGTGATGTTTGTCACTGCGAACATGATGAATTCTACAAGCTACAATCTCAGTTCGAAGACATGAATATGTTCACTATCACTGCAAACAATGTGATAGAACTTCTAAAAGAAGTTACCGATAATACTCTTCGTGAAAAGATCATTCAATTGGCTGCTAGTAAAACAAGTTCTTCAACTAGTATTCCTAGTGATAAAAAGGTTAAATATGATTTTAATTATTCTGCTCCTTACTCCTTGTCTGAAGTTCATAATAGACTCTCTTCTAAACAAATCATGGTTATTCGTGATACCTCTTTTGATGATTTAAAAGGAGAAATTGAACATTTGAAGGAAGAAATTAAATTTCTTAAACAAAATCATATTATTTATGATCACCATCTTACTCAGATTGAGTCTGCTAATAGTGAAGGAAAAAATAAGGTTGATGAATCTACTGCTGAAGAAAATATTCTTGCCAACACTTTGAATATTGATCCAAAACAAAATATGTTTTAAGGAATGATGCAAATTGTTATAGCTCATAAATGGTATGTTAAATGTACTATATTAATTGATAATACTTTTTCTATAACTAACATTGCTATGATTTATAGTGGCGCTGATGTGAGTTGCATTCAAGAAGGTCTTGTACCTACTAAATATTTTGAAAAAACAACTCATATGGTTAAATCTGCATCTGGTCATGCTTTATATATAAAGTATAAATTATCTAATACTCGTATTTGCCAGAATAAAGTTTGTATTCCTCACTTCTTTTTCTTAGTAAAAAATCAGTTATACCCTTCTATTATACTAGGAACTCCTTTTATAAATGCAATTTATCCTTTTACTAACATAAATACTAAAGGATTTTCTGCTACTTATAAAAATCAAGATATTAGTTATACTTTTATCACCGAGCCTATTTCTAGAGATATTAATGCTCTAATTGAAATGAAACAAAAGCATGTTGATTATTTACAACTTGAGATATTTAGTATGAATATATTCGATACTTTAAAATCTGCTAAAGTACAGGAAAAGATTAAACTCATTTCTGAAAAAATGGTCATTGATATTTGTGTTGATCATCCTAGTGCCTTTTGGAATCGGAAAAAGCATATTGTAACTCTTCCATATGAAGATGATTTCTCTGAGGAAAATATCCCTACCAAATCACGTCCTTGTCAGATGAATACCGAATTAGTTGAATTCTGCAAAAAGGAAATTGATAATTTATTACAAAAAGGTTTGATAAAGTCTTCCAAATCACCATGGTCGTGTACTGCTTTTTTTGTTAATAATGCAGCAGAAAAAGAACGAGGTGTTCCCAGGTTAGTTATAAATTATAAACCTTTAAATAAATTTTTAAAATGGATTAGATATCCTATTCCAAATAAAAGAGATTTATTAACCAGATTATATGATGCTAGTATGTTTTCAAAATTTGATTTAAAATTTGGATATTTGCAAATCCAAATATTTAGAAACCATTCATATAGAATAGCATTTAATGTTCCATTTGGACAATACGAATGGAATGTAATGCCTTTTGGGTTATAAAATGCTCCCTCAGAATTTCAAAAGATTATGAATGATATTTTTAATCCATATTTAGATTTCATCATAGTTTATATTGATGATATTTTGGTATACTCAAAGACTCTTTAAATGCATATTAAGCATTTAGACATTTTTAAGAAAATAGTTATTCAAAATGGTTTGGTCATACCTAAACCTAAATTGAGTTTTTTTCAAACAAAAGTTAGATTTTTGGGTCATTTGATTAGTCAAGGAAAAATGACTCCTATTCAGAGATCTATTGAATTCGCATCGAAATTCCCTAATATTAATATAGATAAGACACAATTGCAGCGGTTTTTGGGAAGTTTAAACTACATTTCCCCATTTTTACAAAAAATTGTCTCGAGATTTAGCTCCATTATATGATAGGCTAAAACAGGATCATAAAAAGCCTTGGATTAATAGTCTCACAGATCTTGTAAACACTATTAAAGAAAGAGTTAAATCTTTACCTTGTTTAACCCTTGCTAATCCTGCTTGGCCTAAGATTGTAGAGACGGATGCATCTAATATTGGGTATGGATGTATATTCAAACAAATTAATCCGCATGATAAAAATGAGTATCTTATTCGATTTCATTCAGGAAAATGGAGTGATGCTCAGAAAAAATATGCGACGGTAGCTCATGAAATGTTAGCTATCGTTAAGTGCGTATTAAAATTTCAAGATGATTTATATAATAAAAAATTCTTGATAAAAACTGATGCTCAGTCAGTCAAGTATTTGTTTGATAAAGATTTTAAACATGATAAGTCTAAGTTAATATTTGCTAGGTGGCAGGCACAATTAGCCCCTTTTGATTTCGAAATTCAGTATAAAAAGGGAAGTGATAATTCCCTCCCAGATTTCTTATCAAGAGAATATCTTTCTTCTGATGAGTTTTCTTGACTTCGTTCCTGATAAAGATTTGGTTACGCTTTTAAAGGCAGTTCCTCTTAATAGAGATTTAAAGGAACTTATTTTATGGAAAATTATAGACGGAATGGTGATAGATATCGTCAATAATTACATGATTGAACAAGAGTTTTATGAAAGATTTTATTGTGATGAAGTTTATAACCTATTGAATGAATAAAAATATAACCTCTAGAATGATTAAAACTAAATGCTATGTTTGCAGGATGGATCCTCCTTGGATAACTAAGGCTAGAGGAAAAGGCAGTTATACTCGCGGAAGGGGAAGATCATCCCCAAGTTCATCAAGATCATCATACGGATCTTCATCATCTAGTACTCCAATTATACAAAAAGGAGGAATGAGTTTATATAACTTAAACTCTAGAGCACAAGAAAAAGCTTCATCATCAATACATCTGGAAGATATTCCAGAAAGTAATCCATTATATGCTAAACTACAGGAGTTTCTAACTCAAAAGCAATGTGATTCTTTTGCTTCATCGCCAAAGAAAAAGTCGATGATATCAAAACATATGAAAAGGTAGAGAAAAGAGGAATGATATTTTTCTTAGAAAACTCTAACATACAGAGAAGAGAAGAGCCTTGGAAGATATTCCAAAGGTATTTAGTTAATGGGCTTTATTTCCCGGGTGAGTCATACAAAACTCCGAAATATTATGAGACTCTGCTGATAAGCATAGGTGTTGAATTTCAACATTTTTCAGGAAATATAATACAAGTGAGAATGTTTATAACTTCTCTAAAATGATTATAAAATACGTCATTCATATTGAAGATTGGGGTATTTCCTCAATGACTGAAAGACAATTCAGTCTGAACAAAGTCATGGTAAGCTTTACCTATTGGGATTATATTCAGGCATTTAATAAAGTCCTCTGTTATAACAATGAGAGGCATAAACATACTTGGTTTATAAAAGTATGTGCCAAGATATTTGCTAACCCCATGTCAAATTGGTTTTTAGACTGGTGGTCATACCACAGGCCAACCATAAAAATATTGCCCGAAGCATTTCTCAAGTTATACAAAGAATGGGTCAAGATTTCCCAGATCTCAACAAGTTATATCATCAAGAACATATTTGTTATTTCCAACAAACTGAATAGATATATTTTTTATAGAATTCTCTGTTCCATGTATTCATAAATGGGTTTCGGAAGTAGATTTTACTGAGGAACAAATCCCTTGCTTGTACAGAACTAATTATAATATTTTTTGGGACAAGTTGATGAAGAAAGATCCTCAAACAAAGTCTATATACGGACAAAAACTGCTGGATCCAATTACAAAAACCATACACAATTATAAATCGATTCCTAATAAAGGAATTATGACTGATGACTCAATCTTCGTAAATATATGGCTAGAAAAACTTCTAATCATGATGAAGGAGAACAAAATGAAATGATTATGAAGTATCTAGAAGAAGTAAAGAAGAAGATTCTTCTAAATATAAGTCATTACGCAAAATCAAATTCATCAATGCGTAGTGAAACAAATGAAGATATGCACGAAGCCAAACAATATGAAGAAGAAAGTCCAGTGGATGCACTGAAGAAAGCCGAAGATTTTTTGACAAAATTAAAGGACAAAGTGTAAAGCTTATGCGCATCGGTAGCGGGTCCGCGCTACTGTAGCAACACTGTTCACCAACAATAAATACATTGTTACCAGGACCCAGATAGGGGCCCAGTATCCTGTACAAAGATGTTTTTTTTTCTATAAATAGGTCTATTTTTCTTTAATTGAGAGCAGGTTTTAGAAACCCTCTCTCCTTCTTTCTACTTTATCTCTCCCCACTATAGATCAAGCAAGTTAATATCCTTAGAGGTAGTCCAACTATATAAGAATCAAAATACACAAGAATTTTAACATAGTTTCTCAGACTGCATGGTTTAATTATTTTACCCAAGCAAAGGGCCTGTCAAGAAGCTAATACATACTTTTATTGAGCCCATGTGTCTGATAGTTCTAACCGGGTATCAGGCGCCCTACTTATCAAACTCTTTTTCGGGCAAAAAACCACGACTCATCAGACGGAGTCACAAAGACAAAGCCAATAAAAGTAGTACTAGATCCGACTGTACCTCAATCTCAGAACCAAGTCGAGAAGCCATACTAAAATTCTTTTATATTTAAATAAAGCCTAGATCCGTTCATGGTCTATATAAAAGAGAAGTTAGTTATCCGGCATAGATATAATTTCTTAGCCGGACATAGTCACGGCTTAACTCAGAGATAAAAAGATTAAACTGAAAATAAAAGGAAGTACCTTGTAGCAAACATCACACTTTGCTATTCCTCCGGCCAAAGTCCGGTAAGCTTACAATACTTGAAAATATTTTACAAGTAGGGAGAGAGAAAGTAGAAAGAAGGAGAGAGGGTTTCTAAAACCTGCTCTCAATTAAAGAAAAACAAACCTATTTATAGAAAAAAAACATTTTTGTACAGGCTACTGGGCCCCTATCTGGGTCCTGGTAACAATGTATTGTTGGTGAACAGTGTTGCTACAGTAGCGCGGGCCCGCTACCGATGCGCATAAGCTTTACACTTTATCCTTTAATTTTGCCAAAAAATCTTCGGCTTTCTTCAGTGCATCCACTGGACTTTCTTCTTCATATTGTTTGGCTTCGTGCATATCTTCACTTGTTTCACTATGCATTGATGAATCTGATTTTGCGTAATGACTTATATTTAGAAGAATCTTCTTCTTTACTTCTTCTAGTTAATTCATAATCATTTCATTATGTTCTCCTTCATCATGATTAGAAATTTTTCTAGCCATATGTTTTACGGAGGTTGAGTCATCAGTCATAATTTCTTTATTAGGAATCGATTTATAATCGTGTATGGTTTTTGTAATTAAATCCAGCAGTTCTTGTCCGTATATAGACTTTGTTTGAGGATCTTTCTTCATCAACTTGTCCCAAAAATTATTATAGGAAGTTCTGTACAGGAAAGGGATTTGTTCCTCAGTAAAATCTACTTGCGGAACACATTTATGAATCCATGTAACAGAGAATTCTATAAAAAAATATATTTGTTCAATTTGTTGGAAAGAACAAATATGTTCTTGATGATATAACTTGTTGAGATCTGGGGAAATCTTGACCCATTCTTTGTATAACTTGAGAAATGGTTCGGGCAATATTTTTATGATAGGCCCATGGTATGACCACCAGTTTAAAAACCAATTTGGTATAGGGTTAGCAAATATCTTGGCACATACTTTTATAAACCAAGTATGTTTATGCCTCTCATTGTTATAACAGAGGACTTTATAAATGTCTGAATATAATCCCAATAGGTAAAGCTTACCATGACTTTGTTCAGACTGAATTGTCTTTCAGTCATTGAGGAAATACCCCAATCTTCAATATGAATGACGTGTTTTATAATCATTTTAGAGAAGTTATAAACATTCTCACTTGCATTATATCCTGAAAAATGTTGAAATTCAACACCTGTGCTTATCAGCAGAATCTCAAAATATTTTCGAGTTTTGTATGACTCACCCGGGAAATAAAGCCCATTAACTAAATACCTTTGGAATATCTTCCAAGGCTCTTCTCTTCTCTGTATGTCAGAGTTTTCTAAGAGAAATATCATTTCTCTTTTCTCTACCTTTTCATATGTTTTGATATCATCGACTTCTTCTTTGGCGATTGAAGCAAAAGAATCACATTGCTTTTGAGTTAGAAACTCCTGTAGTTTAGCATCTAATGGATCACTTTCTAGAATATCTTCCAGATGTATTGATGATGAAGCTTTTTCTTGTGCTCTAGAGTTTAAGTTATATAAACTCATTCCTCCTTTTTGTATAATTGGAGTACTAGATGATGAAGATCCGTATGATGATCTTGATGAACTTAGGGATGATTTTCCCCTTTCGCGAGTATAACTGTCTTTTCCTCTAGCCTTGGTTATCCAAGGAGGATCCATCCTGCAAACATAGCATTTAGTTTTAATCATTCTAGAGGTTATATTTTTAATCATTCAAGAGGTTATAAACTTCATCACAATAAAATCTTTCATAAAGCTCTTATTCAATCATGTAATTATTGACGATATCTATCACCATTCCGTCTATAATTTTCCATAAAATAAGTTCCTTTAAATCTCTATTAAGAGGAACTGCCTTTAAAATCGTAAACAAATCTTTATCAGGAAAGAAGTCAAGAAAACTCATCAGAAGAAAGATATTCTCTTGATAAGAAATCTGGGAGGGAATTATCACTTCCCTTTTTATACTGAATTTCGAAATCAAAAGGGGCTAATTGTGCCTGCCACCTAGCAAATATTAACTTAGACGCATCATGTTTAAAATCTTTATCAAACATATACTTGACTGACTGAGCATCAGTTTTTATCAAGATTTTTTTATTATATAAATCATCTTGAAATTTTAATACGCACTTAACGATAGCTAACATTTCATGAGCTACCGTCGCATATTTTTTCTGAGCATCGCTCCATTTTCCTGAATGAAATCGAATAAGATACTCATTTTTATCATGCAGATTAATTTGTTTGAATATACCTCCATACCCAATATTAGATGCATCCGTCTCTACAATCTTAGGACAAGCAGGATTAGCAAGGGTTAAACAAGGTAAAGATTTAACTTTTTCTTTAATAGTTTTTACAAGATCTGTGAGACTATTAGTCCAAGGCTTTTTATGATCCTTTTTTAGCCTGTCATATAATGGAGCTAAATCTCGAGACAAATTTTTGTAAAAATGGGAAATGTAGTTTAAACTTCCCAGAAACTGCTGCAATTGCATTTTATCTGTAATAATATCAGGGAATTTTGATGCGAATTCAATAGATCGCTGAATAGGAGTCATTTTTTCTTGACAAATCAGATGACCCAAAAATCTAACTTCTGTTTGAAAAAGACTCATTTTAGGTTTAGGTATGACCAAACCATTTTGAATAACTATTTTTTTAAAAATGTCTAAATGCTTAATATGCATTTCAAGAGTCTTTGAGTATACCAAAATATCATCAATATAAACTATGATGAAATCTAAATGTGGATTAAAAATATCATTCATAATCTTTTAAAATTCTGAGGGAGCATTTTTCAACCCAAAAGGCATTACATTCCATTTGTACTATCCAAACGGAACATTAAATGTTGTTCTATATGAATGCTCTCTAAATATTTGGATTTGCCAATATCCAGATTTTAAATCAAATTTTGAAAAGATGTTAGCATCATATAATCTGGTTAATAAATCTCTTTTATTTGGAATAGGATATCTAATCCATTTTAAAAATTTATTTAAAGGTTTATAATTTATAACTAACCTGGGAACACCTCGTTCTTTTTCTGCTGCATTATTAACAAAAAAAGCAGTACACGACCATGGTGATTTGGAAGGCTTTATCAAACCTTTTTGTAATAAATTATCAATTTCATTTTTGCAGAATTCAACTAATTCGGTATTCATTTGACAAGGACGTGATTTGGTAGGGATATTTTCCTCAGAGAAATCATCTTCATATGGAAGAGTTACAATATGTTTTTTTCGATTCCAAAAGGCACTATGATGATCAGCACAAATATCAATGGCCATTTTTTCAGAAATGAGTTTAATCTTTTCCTGTACTTTAGCAGATTTTAAAGTATCGAATATATTCATACTAAATATCTCAAGTAGTAAATAATCAACATGCTTTTGTTTCATTTCAATTAGAGCATGCATTAATATCTTTAGAAATAGGCTCGGTGATAAAAGTATAACTAATATCTTGATTTTTATAAGTAGCAGAAAATCCTTTAGTATTTTTATTAGTAAAAGGATAAATTGCATTTATAAAAGGAGTTCCTAGTATAATAGAAGGGTATAACTGATTTTTTACTAAGAAAAAGAAGTGAGGAATACAAACTTTATTCTGGCAAATACGAGTATTAGATAATTTATACTTTATATCTAAAGCATGACCAGATGCAGATTTAACCATATGAGTTGTTTTTTCAAAATATTTAGTAGGTACAAGACCTTCTTGAATGCAACTCACATCAGCGCCACTATAAATCATAGCAATGTTAGTTATTGAAAAAGTATTATCAATTAATATAGTACATTTAACATACCATTTATGAGCTATAACAATTTGCATCATTCCTTAAAACATATTTTGTTTCGGATCAATAATCAAAGTGTTGGCAAGAATATTTTCTTCAGCAGTAGATTCATCAACCTTATTTTTTCCTTCACGATTAGCAGACTCAATCTGAGTAAGATGGTGATCATAAATAATATGATTTTGTTTAAGAAATTTAATTTCTTCCTTCAAATGTTCAATTTCTCCTTTTAAATCATCAAAAGAGGTATCACGAATAACCATGATTTGTTTAGAAGAGAGTCTATTATGAACTTCAGACAAGGAGTAAGGAGCAGAATAATTAAAATCATATTTAACCTTTTTATCACTAGGAATACTAGTTGAAGAACTTGTTTTACTAGCAGCCAATTGAATGATCTTTTCACGAAGAGTATTATCGGTAACTTCTTTTAGAAGTTCTATCACATTGTTTGCAGTGATAGTGAACATATTCATGTCTTCGAACTGAGATTGTAGCTTGTAGAATTCATCATGTTCGCAGTGACAAACATCACCATGACATTTGCAAGCATCATTCGAATCTTGATGAACCTTAGAAGACTCAAGTTGCTCATCCTCTGTTGCATAACTTGCTTTAGAATCATTATAATCTGATTCGGAACCAGAAGTATATAGAAAACTATAAATCTTCTCTTGAATATCAGTATCAAGTTCTAGAGTCTTAAGCTTTACTAGCTTACAATTTGGAGCTATATGCCCAAATTTTCCACATTTATAACACTTAATCTTATCAAGATCTCGCCTTGATCTATTCTTGGTAAATCTATGAGATTTACGATGAGCCCTACGCTCATCTCTTTCTTCTCTAGTCCTTCTCTTAAATCTTCTTTTCTTATGATGAGATCTATGAGATTCTGATTTAGAAGTTTCTCGGTTGGTACCTTTAGAAGCATCTGGTAAACCGAACTGAGTACAAAAATCTCCTAATTGAGACTTTTCTCTAAGCTTATCCATCTTTAGCTGTCTTGAGAGTTTTAACTCATTGCACAAATTTATGTCTTCTTGCGTACAAA
The DNA here is from genome assembly GCF_900185275.1 of Solanum verrucosum. Taxonomy (NCBI): domain Eukaryota; kingdom Viridiplantae; phylum Streptophyta; class Magnoliopsida; order Solanales; family Solanaceae; genus Solanum; species Solanum verrucosum. Next base: position 2,352,989 of record NW_026020173.1, read on the forward strand.
CCCCAATAAGCTTTCCATAGGTAAAATTACTATAGGGAATAATTCCTTGCGGATCTCTAAGAGTCTTTTTCACTCTTTCTGCAAATAAAGAAGGTAAACCATCAATAAATTTGGTTTTCCAAAATTCTAAGCCATTTTCGGGAAGTTCCATTACCCGACTTAAATAAGTGTCTTTATACCATCTAAACTCACCTAAATGTTTACATCGAAGACCATTTATATAAAGATCTAATGGTTTCATATTGATTGGTAAATCTACCACTAAAATGTTCTAGGATGGTCAAGACTAAAGTATAAACAGCGTTTTCTCTATTTTTAACTAAAGCAAATCCTTGTTTATCAACTCTTTCGACTGTTGCCTTAGTGTTTATGACTGCTGCCTTTGCATCAAGGGTCATATAATTATCCCCCCAACCTCTTAATTGACCCGTAAAACCTGCAATATTCATTTTGCAAATAGTCCTGTCGGTGTTATTAACTCTCTTGCAGATGGTAGCATACATAAGCATCCTATGAACTAAAATAGTTTTTTTTTTATATTATTATTATTATTATGGTTATTATGGTATAAGAGAGAACATCAAATACATAATCTTATAATTTTTTGTCAAATCAAAACTTTATATGAATTTATGTTTGAAATGAATTGATTTTTTTTATCATGTACGAAGATGTATGTATCAATATATGTTTATCTAATTATGTATAATGTTTTCATTATTTCAGATGCGGAGATTGAGCTTATTTCACTTTGGATAAAAATATTGGATGACAACAACTTAAATCACCAAATAAATGCATGCTATAGAATATTTTGATATTTATTTTGATGTAGATTTTGAAAGGATTTAAAATTGTAATGTTGAAGTTGTTATAAAAGAGTTTGGATTATTTTTATTTGATGTAATTTTAATTTGTGAAACTTATTAATTCAAATTTATTTAATGAAATTTGATTTGCTTTAAATGTGTTATTTACAAAAATTATTCATTCTTTTGAAGACCTGATGAAAATCAAATTCCACATTTATTGTTAAAATAATAATAATAATAATATTATAATATAATAATAATAATAATAATAATAAATTTGTAAGATTTCATAAATCAAATTATATATATTTAAATATTAATCTCATGTCATGACAAATTTAAATCCACACAAATTTAATTTTTAAAATATTGAGATCATACTGTGAAGGTTCTAAACTGTCACAAAATGATACTGAAAAACCTCCTCAAATTAAAAGTCATTTTGCGGGGAGCGTCGTGGAGGTTTACTAAAACCGCTGCAAATATGCTCGTGGCAAGGGTAATTGTAGCGTTTTTAGAAATCGCCACAATTTAATTTTTGGGATCCCGAAACCGCCATAAATTGAGCATTTTTTTGTAGTGTGATTAGTTGCACCAGCAGCGGCGATGTATTCTGCTTCTGCAGAAGATTGAGCTACCACCTCTTGCTTCTTTGAATTCCATGAGAACATGCCTGAACCAAGTGTAAAAGCATAAACAGAAGTGCTTTTCATATCATCAACGCTTCCTGCCCAATCACTATCTGGATAACCCATCAGTTGCCTTTGATCTTCCCTTTTAAACCAAATACCATAATCAGCAGTTCCTTTGATATATCTCAACGTTCGTTTAGCAACACCAAGATGAAGTTGACTTGGAGCTTGCATAAATCTCGACAGTAGACTTGCCGCGAACATGAGATCGGGTCTTGTTGCTGTCAAATATAGCAAACTACCAATCAGACTTTTATAAACTATTGGATCAGCCCTGTCACCTCCTTCAAAGTTCAAAATCTTTTCATTGTGAACCAGTGGGGTCGGTACAAACTTGCACCTCTCCATCTTGAACCTTTTAAGAATATCCCATGCATATTTTCTCTGAGAAATAAAGATTCCAACAGTAGCTTGATGAATCTCCATTCCCAAAAAGTAACTCATTTCACCCAAATCTGACATTTCAAACTTGGTCTCCATTTTTTGCATGAACTGATTCACCATAGCTTTATTGCTTCATGTTATCAGAAGATCATCAACATAGAGTAACACCACACACACATCTCCTCCTTTAGCCTTCTTCACATATAAAGTGGCTTCATTTTCACTTCTCTTGAAGCCATAATGAATGAGATGATCATCAATCTTACTGTACCATGCTCGAGGAGCCTGCTTTAATCCATACAATGCCTTATGAAGTCGGTAAACTTTATCCTCCATTCCTGCAACTTGAAAGCCTTCTGGTTGATCAACATAGATCTCATCCCGCAACAATCCATTTAAGAATGTCGATTTCACATCCAAATAATACAGCTTCCAATTTGACTGAACTGCCAAGGCAAATAACAGCCTTATTGTATCATGTCGTGCAACAGGTGCAAACGTGTCTCCATAATCCAAACCTACAACTTGCGCGTAACCTTTCACAACAAGCCTTGCTTTGTATTTATAAACTGAGCTATCTCGATTAAGTTTGGTTCTATAAACCCACTTCACCTCGATCACATTTCTGTTTTTGGGTTTATCAACCAACTTCCAAGTATCATTCTTTTCTATCATACCAATCTCCTCTATCATAGCTTCAGTCCAAACTTCATGTCTTGATGCTTCTTGATAGCTATTTGGTTTCGAGATTACAACATTACATCTTTCATATATCTCGGAAAGGGACCTTGTCTTCAAAATTGGTGAATCAAGTGAGGATTCCCCGTCTGATACTTCATCTTCTTCCAGAATTTCAGACCCAAATGATTGGATTTCAGGCAGCGGACTCAAGTTTTGAAAAACTGCATTATCTTTCTCAATTTGCTCATTATCCCAGTTCCAATAAGCATGCTCATCAACGACTACATCTCTTCGGATTGAAATACTTTTTGTTTGCACGTTGAAAACTCTATAACCCTTGGCTTATGATGAATAACCAATAAAGATCCCTAATTCACCTTTTGGTTCAAGTTTGCTTCTTTTGATAGAAGGAACATGAGAATAGCATATTGAACCAAAAACTTTTAGATGCTTGGCAGATGGCTGTATTCCACTCCATGCCTCAGTGGTAGAACCTGGTGAACCGGGCGTACTATTTCCCAACCTTCTGTGAACTTTTCTTCTCTTATGATATTTGCTTAAGTAGAGGTTCTTTACCGGTGACCCAGTTGATTCGGCCCCCACTATCCTTAAGGATAAAATAAGATCTCTTGCTTTGCCCACAAGCCCTACTAGCGTAGCAAGTCTGGTCGCTGGTGTGTTGTTCGTTCTAGCGATAGGCTCCAAGCGCGATTCTGATTCTCAATTTGGTTTTCTGAGTCTTTTCGTCCACATATTTTGTTAGCAGCCTATTCAAAAAATACACTGAAGTATGAATAGCTTCTGCCCAAAAGCTTTGTGGCAGTTTCTTTTCCAGCAACAAACACCTAGCCATTTCAACTACTATTCTGTTCTTCCTCTCCGAGACTCCATTTTGTTCGGGCGAATAGCTTAATGTCAACTTGTGATCAATCCCTATATCTTCACAATACTTATTGAACTCATTTGAAGTGTATTCGCCACCATTGTCTGACCTCAAAGCCTTTAGCTTACAACCACTTTGTCTTTCCGCAAAAGCTCTAAATTTCTTGAAAACTGAAAATACTTGAGACTTGTTACTCAGAAAATACACCCAAGTCATCCTTGTTAAGTCATCAATAAAGAGCACAAAATATTTATTGTGTCCTAAAGATGATGCTTGCATAGGTCCACACACATCAGTGTGAACTAGTTCAAGTTTTTCAGTTGCCCTCCGGGTAGCATTTTTAGGAAATGATTTCCTATGTACCTTACCCATTTGACATGACTCACAAAATTTTTTAGACAGTGAAATCTCAGGTAAATCCTTAGTCAAGCCCTTTTCATACATAGACTTTAAAGTAGCATAGTTAAAATGACCATATATTTTGTGCCACAACCATGACTCATCCTTACGTGCAAAATTTGCACTATCAAACCTCCCATCTAAAGGAAAAGTTTTATCCACCATTTCTACATTAACAATCAAATTATCTTCAGAGTCAAGGATCAAACAATGTTTGCCCTTAAAAAATAAGAAATAACCTTTAGACATCATTTGAGCCACACTTAACATGTTACATGCTAAACAAGGAACATACAATACATCATGTATTAAATTTGTACCTTGTGTAGTCTAAAAGGAAACTGAACCCTTTCCATGTGTATCAACCATTTCACCATTTCCCATCCTAACTTTAGCTTTGAATGACTTGTCAAGTGTGTGAAACAAGAGCTCATTGTGTGACATATAACTCATACATCCACAATCTATGAACCATGAGGATTTGTTGGTTGTGTTTTCTACATGAGAAGCCATAGACAAGCTTTCTTCTTCGTTTTTGGACTTTTCAACAAAATTTGCCTGTTGCACATGGTTTTGTTGTGGTTGATTTTGCCTGGCCCTGCAATTTTTCTTAATATGACCCATCTTTCTACAAAATCTACACTGAATCGGTGGCTTTCCTTTGAACCAACAGTTTTTTTCTTGATGATTGGTTCTTTTACAGTGGCTGCAAGGTGGAAACTTCCGTTTCTTTGAAGATTCCTTCCTTGGTTTTCCCTTTTCGACTTTATCTCCTTCCATCCTTCTATTGTTCTTTGTAGGCTGTTTGCCTTTATGTTGTGCTTGAAATGCCGCTTCTGCTACTTCTTCATCTCTTATACTTGATCTTTGTTCTTGGGATTGCAAATTGCTGATCAGTTCTGCCACAGATAAAGTCTTTAAATCACAAGATTCTTCTATTGCTGAAATCTTGGACTCAAACCTTGCTAGTAAGCTTATCATCATCTTCTCCACCACCTTTGAATCTGGAAAGGTTTCACCAAACAACCTTATTTTGTTTACAATCTCCACAAGTTTGGGAGAATACTCTTTCATAGTATCTCCTTCTTTCATCCTTAACATCTCAAATTCTCTTTTGAGAGTTAAGAGTTTGGCAGTCTTCACTCTGTCACTTCCATCGAACTCCTCTTTTAGCTTCTCCCATACTTCTTTAGGTGTTTCACAAGCCATTATTCTTGTGAAAATCACATCTGAAAGTGTTGAATGAAGACATGTGAGAGCCTTGGGTTTCCTTGACTTCGCATCTTCATAAATCTTCATTTGTGCAACTGTTGGATTTGGTCCAAGTGGAAGAGGATCATCTTCACTTTCAATTGTTTCCCATAGACTAAAAGCTTTGAGATATGCCTTCATCTTTATCACCCATATGTGATAATTTCCTCCTGTAAACATAGGAGGGCCTGCACCTAAGAAGTTGTTGGATGCTATGTTAGTGCTGCTCAGCTCTTACCTTAGAAGGAGAAAAAACCTTTGCCTTCTTGCCTTCACAATTCCCTTAAAAAGAAGGGCACTGATACCACTGTTAGGATTTGAAACTTTAAACAAAAAGATAAGGTTCAGTAGAGGTAATTTTCATTCATATTCAGATTTCAAAAGACATATACACATATATCTACATAAGCTTTTCCAAAGTTAGTAGAGGACCATACATATCCAACCACTATTGACTTTCTTACAAAACATATTCCATAAAACAAGGACTACCTTTCCTTTACATACTTAACATAACATTTAAGAAAATAACAATTAAACAAAAAACATCTAGAAATATCTCATTTTCTATCAATTAGTTGTAAGATGTCATTCGTCTAGGGGTAGAGGATCCATCGTGAGTCTAGGTTTAATTAATATGATGGTGGTACATTCCAGATTCTAACTGGTCTTTCTTCCAAGCTCGATTACACCACACACAAATAGTCCCCTACATTTTGGATACTTAATGAAATATATGTGAGATGCGGAAGAGTTGATACTTTGGTGGGAGAACACTTGAAAAGACTTCTTTCAGAAAATAGTTATGCATCAGTGCCATCATTTATGGTCTTTGAATCTCATTCGACTATGTCTCTCTAATCCTGCGAAAAAGGCATGTAGCACCCACTAGTTAGGAGAGATGTAACACTCCAAAAATTTGAAGCTAAAATTAGAATCATTCTTCGTCTGCGTATACATTTGAACCTGATAATTTCTAATTTTATATAGGTCTATAGGTCAATTGGTTAGTGCTTTGGAATGAATTAAGATAAGATGAATCCTCTAGAAAAATGTTGAATTGAAAACTTCTTTACCGTTTGAGTTTCTATATAAGAATTTTACTATGATCAACTTTAAATAAGCACCTCTCTTAGAATATGAAGCATTTTCTATCTCAAGTCCCACCAAATTTAACACATTTGAGTCTTCTTTCCAATACCACTGATTGTTCATAAAACTGAGTTTAGAGTAAAAAGTTATGAACATTTTAGTAAAGCAATGTCAAACAGTGAAAACCGACAGCCCGAATGATGAACTGTGGTTTGATTTCAAGGGTCAAATGATGGAATGTTGTTTTGGGTAGTGAGTGACAAAGTTGTCTAGGGATAGCACTACTCAAACGGTGGACTGTCCATTAGTTTCACGGCTGATGAGTTTGTATTTTACAAACTTATTTAGCTCGTAAGCATAAATAATTGCCTCATTTTTGTGTTATTTAGAAGTACTTAATGTCATTTGTTCTCTTATATACAAGCATTTCTTGGAAACAAAGAAAATAAAGAATTAGAGTTGAAAGCAGTCTATCTAAGGATTGGTGAAGAACATGTGTGCTGCAAGTCAGCACATGCGTCTCGCATTTACCAAGCGCAGGAAGAATTGAAGGAAGACTCATTTGGAATTTCAGGCACTTGCATGCTGCAAGTCTTTATCTTCATTTTGTAGATACTAGCGAGTGAGCCAGCGTGATTCCAAAGGGAAAAATTGTCTAAAAGGCAATTACGTACTTTGGAAGCTTCAAGAATATTTTGAGGATCTGTGCAAGGATATTGTAGATATTTTTTACCTAATTGGATATTAGACATTGTATTACATTGAGTAGAAAGTAGAATACACAGTGTAATGTCCCACAACTTCTAAGCAATGATTCGAACCATCCTTTATATGCGTATAGGACTGAACCCAATGATCTTTGAGTTGTACATATATGTTAAGGTCGTTTACTAGGTGTAGTAAGCGTATTAAATGTGGTTTAGGGTCGTAAGGTACCTCAAAAATCAAGTAAAGTTCAAAGTATTTCTATCGGTTATGTTTTCACATGAGTTCATACAAGGGTCAACTTCAAATAACCATATCTCTCGGAATAGTAAGATATATGTAACCCATGACCTATAAAATTAAAGCTCTTCGAGTATTTTTTTTTCCAACACCGCTAACGGCTCGTCAATCCGACTATTGAGCAAAAAGTTATCTTCATTTTACTAGAGGGACATCAAGTTGGTCGTGCGCTCCGAGAATCTGGTAGCATGGGCGCACCACGGCAGGTCATTTTTCCAGAAACCTTTTTAATTTTTAAGTGGTTCTGCGCTTTATGCAGCCCTTAGATTGGGCGCAGCGTGCCAGACCAGGTTTCGAGGGTCTAGATTTTAAGATGCTATTTATTTAGTTAAGTTGGTGGGTTCATAAAATTCATCTTGGACGACCTAAGACTTATTTTCTCTCAAATTCTCTCCTCTCCTTATCTCCAACACCAAGGTATGTTCCTCTCATGTATCTAATCTAAACAATATCAATCTCTCTAATCATGAATTCTTGACAAGATTCTAACATCAAATCTTTCTCCCTTATCTAACGAAAACAAGAACTCATCCAAAAGTTCAAGAAAAGACTTTTGAAGTTACTCTTCAAAGTTAGAGTTTCAATTAGAGTGATCCAAGGTATGTAAGGCTATTATAGTGAGTGAATGCGTTCTTCCTCATGCCATGCATCTAAATTTTAGTTAGCAAGGTTTAACTAGGGTTCTCAAACTCAAGGTTTACTACATTCGGATGCTGTACTTACTCCCTTATCATGAACTTTTTATTTTTGTTGTGGGTATTTCAACATATTATTTATTGGATGATTCTTAATCATTATCATACTTATTTCATTTAATGAACCATATTTAATTAATCAAAGCCTTGATATATCAGTTCTTATTGCATTATATTCATGAAGAAAATAAGTCTAGTTTAAAGAAAGCAAAATCAGTTTTAGAGAATGGATTTTTAGTCCGTCTTTAAAGTAAATTCAGTGCATTGGTAAAAGAGTATTCATAGCAGTGAGTCAAAACAAGATTTTCAGAAAAGTATAGTCAAGCTCATTTATGTTCAGTTCAGTTTTAAAGAAGTGTTATTGAGTATAGAAAAAAAGTATTAGATTTTCAATTTTCCCCTAAAGTGGGACATCTTTATAGTATGAGCATTATTGCATGTTTCGGAAGTAGTATTGAGCACCGAGTTGGGTAGCAGTTAATACAATTCAAAACCCATAAACTGTTCTGCCAGCATAGATAAGATTGTGTAGTTGATTTGAGAGACTTCTCACAACCTCATTGAGGGCATTTTAGATGGATCCATAAGTTAAGTGTTCTTGTCCTATACTCCAACAAGGTATAGGATGGCTCTGGCAACGTGGGCTAGACGTATCATCACGAGTATCATAGTGATGGTTGTCATTTAGAGAAACTCTCCAAGAAAAGTAAAGTATATTATTTTAAAATTTTGCTATTATTGCATATTTCATTGAAGAGCTTTAATGATTTCATCTGATGTTCATGCTTCACTTTCAGCCAAGTTACTTTTAGTCTCTTTTTAGTTCAACTATTTATTTTATTCAGTATTATTCATACCATACATTTCATGTACTGACGTCATTTGACGTTGTATCATTTTATGATGCAGTTTCAGGTACTCTTAATACAAGACATTCATTAAGATCACTTTTCACTAACACTTGGAGAGACCTCCTTACTTCCAGAGGGCTCTAATTTAGTTAGTTTAGTTTATTTGATTTTTTAGTCATTGTTCGTTGAATATTTAGGTAGTCGTGGGTCTTGTCCTGACACTTATCTTTGAGTTAGTAGATACTTCATAGATAGAAATAGTCAGTGAGTCAATTCAATCTTTTGTATTTAGAAGTTTAAACATTATTATCATTATTCATATTAAGATTTATTTCAGACTTTTGCATGAGATACATTTAGTTGATTTTAAATTCTCATTTTATAAGGCTTCCACATGTATGTTTAGTCTTCTGGTCAATAGTCAGCCAGGTCAAGGGTTCGCTTTGGACCAAAAATGGTTTTCGCATGCCAGTCAAATCCAGGGTATTGGCACGGGCTGTGACATATAGTTAGTACAATTTCTTAGCTTTTTCTTCTAGGAAAACACCAGTTTTGCTAAATTAAAGCCTAGAATTGATATTATTTGCTTATGATAAATTCATTTGAGAAATAAACTTGAAATATAATGTCTTATACACAATAGAAACCAAAGGGGAAGAGAATTACCTTTTATTCACAAGAAAATACCAAGAAATATGTAGAAACACCTCCAGCCGAGCCCACATTAATAACTTCTTCATCTTTAGGGAATGAAAGAAGAGAGACATATAAACACCCATCTATTGTCGCACAGGTGGACCCATAGTCATAGGGCCGATATAGTTGATACGGAGAAGGACTCACATGAGTGGAGGTCAATAGATTCCTCCAGCTCCGAAGATACGAACCAAAGTTCGCAATCTCAAGCTCACCCAAGTGACTAGGCCTCACAGGTGCAACCTTGCAAGAGTGGTCATTGTTGTAATGTCTCATTTCTCGTGAATTTATTTTTAATTATGAAATGGCTATTTTGCCCTTTCTCTTAGCATTTTTATGCTTAGTTTGTGATGTGAGAATCGTTAGTGTGGTCCCCGATATGATCATGTGTATTATTAGTGATTTTGACCCTTTTGAATTAAGAATTCTTGATATAATTGACTTTGATTGTCACGCCCCGAGGCTACCCCCTGGACGTAAACATGAGACTTAGGATTACGAGTGACCCCATGCTAACCTTGAGCTGGCATATCATAAGCATATGAACAATTTACTGAAATATAAGATATTATGCGGAAGCTTAAATCATGAGATAAACTAAAAAGATAGGGAATACCCAATATTGTCTGAATATAAAACTGAATATGAGTTCAATAACAACTGGAAGATCAAACTCAAAACTCAAGCTAATTCTAACTATGTCTGGAATAAGCCTCTAACTGACTAGAGATGCTGGGACATACACCTAACAAACTCTAGTAAAACTGAAACCAAAAGACTGAATGGAAAACATGTCAATCGTCCTCGAAGAATGAGGACTGACCACTGATATTGCTGAACTGGAGATCGAGAACCGATCTATGCGTGATCTGAATGCTGAGGACCTGAACCTACATCACGAGAAGATGTAGCGCATAATATGTGTCAGTACTTGAAAGGTAATGAGCATGCAAGATAAAATAAAGCTGAACAACATATATATAACTAAAATAAAGCATATTGATCAATGATATAAGGTGAACATGAAGAATATACTAAACATGTTAAATATGAACTAAACTGAATTCAATGACCAAGTTCGTAACATACTGAAACTGAATACTGAACTGTAACTGGTAACTTGGTCAAATACAATAGAGTCTGACTGTGGGAGCTATTATTAATCGACATTAAACCACGAGAGCTATCCGCGGAGTCCGATGTATACGCCCCATCGAGAGAACCCAATATACCTTACGAGGGGTATAAAGGCATTACTGATGTGATCACTAAAAATGTTGCCCATAGAGGGGACTTAACCTACGGGGGCACGTAGTTCTGGGACTATGAGGGTGACTGACCCTAGTCCAACTCGATATTAAGCCTACTCCTAAATAGAATGTATAAAATACATCATGACTGACTTTCTGTAATAATGAATAGCTCAAACACTGCCATGCTAACTGAAAATGCAACATTAATGTACTGATAAGGAAACATTCTGAACTGGGGCTTATATATCTAAATAAACTGACCTAACATGCGTAATTCATGAACTAAATGAATCTACACAACTAGCATTCTGAATTTCATGCAAGAATTGAGCAACATAGTTACGAAAAATGTGATATTTTGATTAGGATTAATCTAACAGCTAAATCACAACAACTAACTGAAGTTCTAGAAACCCTAGGTCTAAGTAAAATTTAGGGAATCAAGATTCTAACTAAAAACTAGGGACCTAATGGGTAAAAGGAACCCACTAGTGAAATCCCACATACCTAGTGGCGAATTCCATGGAGAAATCTTTTAATTTCGGGGCTGGAACTGGAAGAAACCTTGTTTCATTTTTGGAGAGGGTTGGTCGACTTTTTTCTCCTTTTTGCTCTATGTTTTTCTGAGTTTTTGTGAATGAATCGCTTATGGTAAAGTATGATTAAGTTACTAGACTAAAACTGACCAAAATGACATAGTTTAGGCATTAAACGACGTAGTTTAGGTGTCCAACGCATAGGGAAAAGACTAAATGAACCCTGACTTAAAAGTTATCGGGACCACCGACGAAACTGATCGACGGACTGTGTTGGCTTCAGAGAATGGGTCTGAGGGGATCTTAACCACGGCCTGGACGACCGAACGTGGTCTGACCTACGGTCCGTAGGTCCTGGCGTAAGTCTAGACTTAGCTGGATTTTTCCTGGGTTTTAGGGAGGGAGCTGCAGGTGGCCAACCACAGTCCCCACCTACAGTCCGTGGGTCAACCTACGGTCTGTAAGTGTCTCTGTTGGTGGCACCTGCAACTTTTGGAAATCTGTATTTCTGGTCTGTCTAGAATACATGGTTTTACATTATCTCCCCCCTGAGAACATTCGTCCTTGGATGATGACTAAACTAGCTGAATATGGAGGAAAAAAGGGGCATTCCCTACCACTAAGTACTGGAAACTGAAATCTTGATGAACTAAGTTCCAAGAACATGCAAATACGCTGAAAATACAAGTATAACTGAAGGAACATGATAATAAGACTGAATTTATGCAAGAGTAACTTAAATACTGAAGAGGAACTATTACCTTAAGATGGAATGGAATCAAAAGGAAAGAGATAAGGATACTTGGCCTTCATGGCTTCTTCTACTTCCCAAGTAGCTCCCTATATGGACTGACTCCTCCACAAAACTTAACTAAAACGACTTCTTTGTTTCTCAACCTTCGAAACTGACGATCAAGAATTTTGACTGGCACCTCTTCATAAGTGAGGCTATCTTTCACAGCCATAATTTCCAATGGTACTATGGATGCTGGATCACCTACACACTTCTTTAACAATGAAATGTGAAAGACCGGATGTACCGCTGATAGTTCTGCGGGCAACTCTAACTCATAAGACACTTTACCAACTCTTTCGAAGATCCTATAAGGGCCTACATTTCTAGGATTGAGCTTTTCTTTCTTGCCAAATCTCATCACCCCTTCATAGGTGACACTTTTAGGAAAAGCCAATCATCAATTTGGAACTCCAAGTCCCTTTTCCTTACATCTGCATAGGGCATATGGCGACTCTGGGCTATGTTAAGTCTATATGTGATGCGCTGAACCTTTTTCATAACATCATGAACCGAATATGGACCAATCAAAGCTGCTTCGCCTACTTCAAACCAATCAACTGGAGATCTACATCTACGCCCATACAATACCTCATAAGGGGCCATCTGAATACTAGAATAGTAGCTATTATTATAGGAGAACTCTATGAGAGGTAGGTGATCATCCCAACTTCCCTTGAAATCAATCACGTAATCTTTTAACATGCCCTCCAAGGTCTGAATGTTATGCTCTGCCTGACCATCCATCTAAGGATGAAATGTTGTGCTAAGATTAACCTAAGTGCAAAGACCTTTCTGAAATGACTTCCATAAATGAGAGGTAAACTGAAGACCTCTATCTGAGATGATAGACAAAGGAACCCCATGCAACCTAACTATCTCATTAATGTAAATCTTGGCGTAGTCCTTCGCCGAATATGTAGTCTTAACTGCCAAAAAGTTAGCAGACTTAGTAACTGTGTCTACTATTACCCAAATGGAGTCATGATGTCTACGAGTACGACGTAAACCCGTAATGAAGTCCATAATGATCACTTCCCACTTCCATGTAGGAATGTTAATCTCTTGAGTCATACCTCCTGGTTTCTGATGTTCTACCTTCACTTGCTGACAATTAGGGTACTTAGCCACAAAAGCTGCTATATTCCTCTTCATGCTATTCCACCAAAAGACTTCCCGCAGGTCACAGTACATCTTAGTGGAGCCTGGATGAATAAAATATCTAGAGTTATGGGTTTCTGAAAGGATCTCTTGTCTCAACTCACCCACCTTAGGAATACATAAACGACCCAGGTAGCGAAGCACACCATTTTCCTCTTAGGAGAAAACCTCAACTTTCTGCTGATGAACTACACCCTTCAATTGAAGCAATATAAGATCACTATCTTGTTTTTCCTTAACCTCCACTACTAATGAAGATTCTGACCCATTCTGAACTGTTACACCACCATCGGATATGCTCATAAGGCAAACTCCTAAGCAAGCGAGCTGGTGGACATCCTTTGCTAGTTTTTTCCTTTCTTCCTCAACATGCGCTACACTACCCATAGATAGTCTGCTAAGAGCATCAGCTACTACATTGGCCTTACCATGATGGTAGAACACATTCATATCATAGTCCTTGAGGAATTCAAGCCATCTTCTCTGGCGAATATTAAACTCTTTCTGGGTGAACACATACTAAAGGCTCTTATGGTCTGTGAACACATCTACGTGAACACCATACAAGTAATGTCTCCAAATCTTTAGGGCAAATACTACTTCTGCAAGCTCGAGGTCATGAGTCGTATAGTTCTTCTCATGCACCTTAAGCTTTCTAGAAGAATAATCTATAACCTTACCTCACTGCATCAACACACAACCTAGGCCGACTCTGGATGCATCACAATGGATCACATAATCGTCTGAACCCTCTGGTAGAGTCAAAACATGAGTTGTAGTCAACCTATTTTTAAGTTCTGAGAAACTCTTCTCACAATCATCTGACCACTGAAACTTGACCTTTTTCTGAGTCAACTTAGTCAATGGAGAAGCTATGGATGAAAATCCTTCCATGAACCTTCTGTAATAACCTACTAAACCCAAGAAACATCTAATATCTATTGGATAGGTAGGTCTGGGCCATTGTTTCACTGCCTCTATTTTCTGAGAATCCACTTGGATCCCTTCGATAGACACTATATGACCAAGGAAAGCAACTGATTGTAACCAAAATTCACATTTGCAACTGGCGATCTTTGTGAGTTTGCAGGACAACCCTTAAATGAGTCGCATGTTCTTCCTCATTCCTAGAATAAATAAGGATATCATCAATAAAGATGATAACGAACAAGTCCAAATACTGCTTGAACACCCTGTTCATTAAATCCATGAAAGCTGCAGGAGCATTGGTTAGTCCAAATGACATAACTACAAATTTGTATTGACCATACTAAGTTCTGGAAGCTGTTTTTGGGATGTCACTATCTCTGACTCTGAGCTGATGATAACCGGATCTGAGGTCTATTTTTGAAAAATGACTAGAACCCTGAAGTTGGTCGAACAAGTCATCAATCCTAGGGATATGGTACTTATTCTTGATTGTGACTTTGTTCAACTATCGATAGTCAATGCACATCCTGAGAGAACCATCTTTCTTTTTCACGAACAACACTAGTCCACTCCATGGGGAAATGTTGGGTCTGATAAAGCCCTTATCTAGAAGGTCTTTCAACTACTCTTTCAATTCCTTAAGCTTAGCTGGAGCCATTATGTAAGGAGGAATAAAGATAGGCTGGGTATTTGGAAGGAGATCAATTCCACAGTCGATTTCCCTTTCAGAAGGAACTCCAGGAAGATCTTCAGTCAACACTTCTAGGAACTCATTTACTACTGGAATTGATTCAAGAGTTGGGGTTTCAAAGCTTGAATCCTTAACCTGAACTAGATGATAGATATACCCCTTGGAAATCATCTTTCTGGCCTTAAGGTAAGAGATAAATCGACCCATAGACACTGAGCTACTACCCTTTCATTCTAGGATTGGCTCGTCTGCAAACTGAAAATGAACAATCCTAGTTCTACAATTGACTTAGGCATAACAGAAATGTAACCAATCCATGCCTAGAATTATATCAAAGTCTACCATTTCTAACTCTACGAGATCTGCTGAGGGGACTTTTGGGAGACTGTGACAGGGCAATTTATGTATACCCGTCTAGCTATAACTGGGTCACCGACTGGAGTAGAGACTGAGAAGGGTTCTGAAAGAGTTTCTGGACTAACACCAAATTTTACTGCTATATAGGGAGTTACAAAGGAAAGAGTAGCCCATGTATCTAACAAAACATAAACATCTATATGAAAGACTCGCAACGTACCAGTGACTACACTAGGAGAATCTTCCTGATCCTGGCGAGCCTGGAGAGCATACAACATGTTCTGGCGCTAACCGCCGCCTATACAAGATGAAGCACCCTGCTGAGTTGGGCAACCTGCTGGTGCTGCTGGAGTTTTAGACTGAGTCTTGCTATTGTTACCTCCTTGTCCGTGTTTAGAACAAGGGAAATCTCTTAACCTGTGACCAGTCTGACCACACCCAAAATATCTATCCTTTCCTGCAATACACTCTCCTGGATGGTTCTTACCACACTTTGGACAAATTGGGTAGGTCCTGGTACCTGAAACACTCCTCTTAGACTTAGAGCCTGATGACCTACTCTGATCCTGCCGAAACTTGGGGGATGGAGCACTAGTTGATGAAGGTGCTGGAGCTAAAGATTTTTGCTGAAAAGTGAAACGATTTCCACCACTCGATTTCTGCTGAGAGTACTCATAGTTTCCTTTCCTAGCCTTTTTGTTATCCTTAACTTGTTCCCTAAGCTTATCTCCCTCAAACTGTTGAGCATGAGTCATGAGCCTAGAGATGTTCATATCTTCCAACAACATAGCATTTCTGCACTCTGTTTTCACCAAGTCAGATACCCCAAATAAAAACTTACTCATCTGCGCCTTGGGATCGGCAACCATATGCAAAACATACTTGGAGAGCTGGGTGACCTTAAGTCCGTACTCTTGGACTGACATAGAACCTTGCCTCAAATTCATGAACTCCTGAGCTTTGGCCTCTCTCAACTCTCTTGGAAAGAATCTGTCCAAAAAAGCTCCGGTAAAACACTCCCAAGTCACAAGAGCTGCATTCTCACCCCTGTTTTCCTTTCACTGCGTGAACCAAATGTGACCTACATCCTTAAGCTGGTAGGACCTCAACTCTACCCTATCATTTCTAGTCACTTGCATCACTACAAAGATTTTCTTGACCTCATCAATGAAGTTCTGGGGGTCTTCACCAACTTGTGACCCTGGAAACTCAGGCGGATTCATCCTAACGAAATCATGGACCCTAGCTGCCACTGATCCACCATTACCATTAGTAGGAACTGGAACCTGCTGATTGTTCTGGTTGGCTTCACTCTGGGCCAAAATTTGAATGGCATTCCGAAACTTTGCATTCAAAACCTCATGGTCTGGGACTGGAGGAACTGCGTCAGCATTGCAGGCACTAACATTCCTTTCGTAAGTTCTACGAGGAGGCATGATATGAAAATACATAACGTCGAGTTAGATAGAAGATCATACCCACACACGATAAAAATAACAATGAAGTGGAGTTTTTCCTAAAACATTTCCACCTCATAAGTGTGGCACACTTCACACCTATGAAATGGACTCTACTTAGTGTGACTTTTCAGACATCCTAGGACTCTTGAACCTAATCCACCGATACCAAGTTTGTCACGCCCCGATGCTACCTCCCTGGACGTAAACACAGGACTTAGGATCATGAGTGACCCAGGCTAACCCTAAGCTGACATATCATAAGCATATGGACAATTTACTGAAATAGAAAATAATATGCAGAAGCTTAAATCATGAGATAAACTAAAAAGATGGGGAATACCCAATACTGTCTGAATATAAAACTGAATATAAGTTTAATAACAACTAGAAGATCAAACTCAAAACTCAAGGTGATTCTAACTAAGTCTGAAATAAGCCTCTAACTGACTAGAGATGTTGGGACATCCCCCCAACTAACTTTAGCAAAACAAAAACTGAAAGACTAAATGGAAAACATGTCAATCGTCCTCGAAGATTGAGGACTCACCACTGATACTACTGAGCTGGTGATAGGGAACCAGGCGATCTAAATGTTGAGGACCTGAACCTACATCACGAGAAGATGTAGCACAGAGTATGCATCAGTACTTAAAAGGTGCTGAGCATACAGGATAGAATAAAGCTGAACAACATATACATAACTGAAATAAAGCATAATGATCAATGATATAAGGTGAACATGAAGAATGTACTAAACATGCTAAATATGAACTAAACTAAATGCAATAACCAAGTCCGCAACATACTGAAACTGAATAGTGAACTGTAACTGGTAACCTGGTCAAATACAATAGTCAGAGCTACTATTAACTGACATTAAACCACGAGAGCTATCCGTGGAGTCCGATGTATACGCCCCATCGAGAGGACCCAATATACCTTGCCAGGGGTATAAAGGCATGACTGGCGTTATCACTAAAAATGTTACCCAAAAAGAGAATTTAACCTACGGGGTCACGTAGTTTTGGGACTATGAGGGTGACTGACCCTAGTCCAACTTGGTATTAAGCCCACTCCCAACTAGAATGTATAAAATACAACATGACTGAATTTATATAATACTGAATAGCTCAAAATACTGATATGCTAACTGAAAATGCAACATTAATGTATGATAATGAAACATTATGAACTGGGTCATGTATATCCGAATAAACTAACTTAGCATGTGTAATTCATGAACTAAACGAATATACACAACTAGGGTTTTGAATTTCATACATGAGTTGAGCAACATAGTTACGAAAAACACAATATTCAAATTAGGATTAATCTAACAGCTAAATCACAACAATTATTTGAAGTTCTAGAAACCTTAGGTCTAAGTAAAATTTAGGGAATAAATATTCTGACTGAAATCTAGGGACCTAATGGGTGAAAGGAACCCACTAGTGAAATCCCACATACCTGGTGGAGAATTCCACGGAGAAATCTTTCAATTTCGGGGCTGGCCTAGGAGGAAACCTTACTGCATTCTTGGAGAGAGTTGGTCGACTCTTTTGTCCTTTTTTTCTCTAAGTTTTCTGAGTATTTGTGAATGAATTGCCTAGGGTAAAGTATGATTAAGTTACTAGACTAAAACTGACCAAAACAACGTAGTTTAGGGGTTAAACGACGTAGTTTAGGTGTCCAACGCATAGGGAAAAGACCAAATGACCCCTAACTTAAAAGTTGTCGGGACCACCGACGGACCATGGATGGACCTACGGTCCGTCCTGGTCAACCGTTGGTTGGCTTCAGAGAATGGGTCTGATGGGGTTTGAACCACAGCCTGGACCACGAAACGTGGTCTGACCTATGGTCTGTAGGCCCAGACTTAGCAGAATTTTTACTGGGTTCTGGGGAGGGAGCTGCAGGTGGCCAACCATGGTCCGCACCTACGATCAGTAGATCAACCTACAGTCCGTTGGTGGCACCTACAACTTCTGGAAATCTGCATTTCTGGTTTGTGTAGAATACGGGGTGTTACATTGATCAACATTTTGAGTTATGAGTGTCAGAAGGGAGTTTTGTTTGTTTCATCACGTCTCAAAAATTGATTTTGATCTAGCTAGGTGGTTGGTAAGGTTTCTGAGGCCTTGGGTTGAGTTATGGACATTTGGGGTGAGAAACTGAGTTTTAACCCTTAAGAGTGGTTCGGGAGGGTAATTCTGTTATTTGATATCCTTTCAGAAATTCAATGATTCTATTAAGTCTGGAATATAGAATCTAATGAGGGTAGCATGACCAATTTAATTCTATTAGACTCCGAACGATTTTCAGGGGTTCGATCAAAGACTTGTACTTAGCCTTTTTTCGTTTCTACTATCTGGTGCAAGAGGACAACGTTTGCGGGTCCCCAAGAACGTTCGGTTCAAGGACAATACAGATTGTGGCTTGGAGTATCTAAGGAACGGTAGTCGAGGGGGGGGGAAATGAGGCACCACATCATGGAGGTTTGGGGTGCTTCTGTAGGTGAACAACGCTCCATAATCGTGGAAGTATTCCCATGTTCATAAACATTTGGCAGCCTTGTAGGCTGCGTTCGTGACACCTCTCCCGGATTTGTGGACCCTAATTTTTAAGACATGGCGGTGTATTTGGAAATTGCTTCCATTTTTCTCATTCTACCATTTTCACTAGATTGGACCTTAGGAAAGGCTATCTTTGGAGCTTTGGTTGAGAAAATTTGTATCGGTAAGCTTCCCTATCAATTCCTTATCAATTTCTTCAATTTTTATCTTCTAAAAACATTGTAAAATCATGATCTTAATATGGGTTTTGAATGTTTTTCCACTAAGTTTGAAATTTGATATTTTCATAATTTGGAACTCGATTCTTGGTTGATGTTCATAGATTTTTTAATCACGAACTGCTCTTGACTTATAGAACTTGATTTTTAAATAAAAATATGATTTTACCATTTGATTTTCGAAGTGATTTCTGTACTATTTTTCTCTCGATTCCTAGTGCGATTAATATGGGTTTCATTGGGCTTATTTTGATGAAGTCTTTCCATTCTTGATATATGAGGATCATTTCGGTGATCGTGTGGTTGAGGAAGTTCTCCGTCAGAGTTGTTCGAGTGAAGTTTCAGTGTTTGAGGTAGGTTTGGCTATCCTTCTTTTAGACTAGGATGAGTATGTGATCCTTCTTAGGAAGTAAACTATGAAATGAATTATTGTATGAGTTTTAGAGGTTAGTAAGTATTCACCTTATTGTTTAGCTCGTGGGATTCTTAGCCTATGTGGAGGCTTGTGTGATACTTTAATTATTGCTGAAATCTTGTGATATTTGAGTAATTGACCGAGTGAGGATTGTGTGGCTTATCTTTATAATTAACATTGAGATGTCCGAGTTAGGAGCTTGATTTGATATTTGAAACATTTTTAAATGAAATAAATGTTTTTCTAAGTGGTAAAAAATGATTTCAAATGGATCCGTCTATCATTTGCGGACATGTTTCATGACTTGTGAGTGTGAGAACTTTATGCTATTCAAAATCCTTGATGAATTGAGTATTCCTATGTATTGTATGTGTTGTGATGCATTAATCCTCATTAAGCATATCATTGTTCATAAGAATATGAAAAACGTGGAGAAATACTATTTTTTTAGAAATAAAATGTGACGCTTTACTTATATCATTGTCCATGAGCTAGGGGACAAGTTGATGAAATATTGAGATTATGAGATTGGTCTATGAACTGAGAGTCCCCCATGGGTTTTTTCTAGAAGTTGAAGCTCGGCAAGGTGTATATGACAGGTTGTGCAATGACCTTTGTTTCACCACATCATTCCATCATCTCATTGCATCGCATTGGACAACTTTGTTGTATTGTGTAACTTGCTTATATGTTGATTTTAGTATTATAATGACCCTTTCGTGTCTACTTTATTTTTGCCGTTATTATATAAATTGGTGGCACCAATGCCAGAATGAGATCTTTCTGTGTGCGGGTGGAAGTGTTTCATAGATTATTTCTTAAGTTTGATTAGTTGCTTATACTCAATTGGTCTAACCTACTGAGTACATTTGGATTATACTTATACCTACATCTATTATCCTTTTGATGCAGATCCTAGTCAGGGTGATCTTCGTAGCGGCTAACCATATCTAGTGATTTCTTCTCTTTCGGAGTTGTGGTGAGATCCTTCTTTCCGGATCGCCATTGGTTTCCATCCATCTTCTACGATCTTTAATTTATTTTGAATAATTGAGATGTATTTTAGAATCTAGAAATGGATTAGATGCTCTTTATACTTATGCTACTAGGTTTGGGGAACTTCTTTGTTGTTTTCTTATCGATTGTGGCATGACTTCATTTTGGAAGTATCGTATATGTTATTTTGTTTTTCTTACACACCATTATGGGGTTCTTAGGGTGTGTGCCATCATGACCTTGGTGCTACACCACTAGTTCAGGGGCCTATTGTGGGATTTCAGACTCCCAGTTCGTCTTCAGTACCTTATTTGGCACCTCCAAAATTTGCAGCTTCACCTGTTTCTGCTAGTGCAGCCATGTCGGTTTCCGAGCTTAAGAGTTTTGAGAGATTTGGTAGATTGGCACCTGTCAGATTTGATGGTACAACTGGACAGAAGGCTTTTGACTTCTTGACCGAGTGTCAGGATAGGTTGTTTGGGTATCTTAGAGGCTCATAGGATGTCTTACAGTTCTTATCAGTTTTCACGAATGGCCAAGGAGTGGCGGAGATCAATTCTTGCTTGTAGGCTCATTGGTTCTCCTGGTATGAGTTGAAATCAGTTTATTGAGGTGTTCCTTGAGAGGTTTGTGCCCTATAGCCTTTAAGATCAGTGTATGAACGAGTTTGATAGATTGGAGCAGGGCTCTTTATAAGTTTCTGAGTATGATGTTGTCATGACCTAAGGTACCCCCTAGATGTAACATGACGTACAAGACCCCGAGAGGCCTCATACAAGCCACTTAGCTTTCATAGTCCAGATAATAGAAATCGATGAGAATTTTAAGCATTTTCAACACAATCAATGTTTTCATATTAAAAGTGGAAGTGGAATACACTTGTCATAAAAATTATCTAATACAATAGAATCTTGGGAAATAACCCATACAACAATGTTCAAAAACTAAAATAAAAGAACATAAGGAAATAGTGGCCAAATCCTCGAATGCTATGAGGACTCACCACTCTTCAAATCTTGCCTCTACTAAGGTCCTAGCCATGGGGATGAGAATCGAGATCACCGGACCCTATATTTGGATAAGAAATGTAGGCAAGAGTATGCGCTAGTATAAGAATGTACTAAATGTGATAGCTTGCATAAACAACATAAACATAAGCGTTAGACAACATAAGTCATAAGAATAATCAATGCACATAATAGATCATCATAACATGTAAGGAGTACTTCATAAAGTAACCTCAATTCATCCTTAGTCAAGACTTGGGTAATCACCTCTAGTCTTACTCATCATGGAAGGCAACTCATGCAACAATCCAAGCTAATCATTCATCATAACATTTTTACATCTTATAGATTACTTTTGAAGAAATGGGGAGTCGCCACTTGCCTAACTATAAAGGATCATGGGTAGTCGCCTCTTATCCTTCTTACTTTGGGATCATGGGTAGTCACCTCTTGCCTAATTCATATTTAGGATCATGGGTAGTCGCCCTTTGTCCAACTTACATAATAAGAACATGGGTAGTCGCCTCTTGTTCAACTTCATGGAATAAAGGTAGTCGTCTCTTATTCATTTCTAAGGAATATGGGCACTCGTGTCATATTCTATTCTAATTTAGAGGTCATGGGTAATTGCCTCTAGCCTCATCAATTTCATAGTCTTTAACCTAGATTCATTTTAGGTGCCAGATCCTTTCAATTTAGAATCATTTAATGTGAGAAAGCCTTTCACATTCATACATACATAAAGGAAAATCATGTGGGAAAAATCCCTTCCACAACAATCACATCAACAATTAACAATTCATACATAGGCTTCATTCTCAAAGCCATTATTATCATAAATCATCACATATGCTTCAATCTCAAAGCAATTCATAATGTACCATATCAATACTATAAGAATACATCTAAACCCATAATTTCTCCTTTCATAGCATACAACCCATTTACATCAATTTCTACTTAGAAACACGGGTTAGACATGGGTACATGGAAATTCATCATAAAAGCATAGAATCCACTGAATTCATGCATAAACAATCTTAATTCAATCAATTGAATCAATATTTATAAGTACCCACAACTTAGAAGAAAACCCCAACTCAAATTTAGGGAATTCTACTTTTCAATTGGGAGAACTTAGGGGCTCCATGGATGCAAGGATTCCATGGATGAAAAGATGTCATACCTTGATATCAAAACCCACAAATGATTGAGGAATGGAGACTTGAACATTGAGCCCTAGCTTCAACCCTTCTTCTCCTGCTTCAAGTTCTAGAGAGAGAAATATTTTGGAGAGAAAGAATCCAATTTCTGTTGGTGAATTTAAGAGAATGACTTGAATGAGTTAGTTTTGGGGTTAAAATAATTTATATAGGGGTTCTAGGCTTGGATAAAACGACATGGCTTTGTTATAAAAAAATCTGGAGAAGACCCATAAGACCCTAAATTAAAACTGCCGACCCACCTTCATGAGTCGTGGTCCTTGACTAGTGGCTTGGCTTGCCACCCTTAAACTCAACTTCCCCTACGACCTGTCTATGCCTTCACGAGCTGTTATGTGGCTCGTGTGGAGGGTCAAGTTTTAGGCAGTCACTGCCTCCCTCCCACGACCCTCACCACACGTTGTGGTGCCTACCACAAGTCGTATAGGTGCTCATGGGAGGGGAGAGTTTCTTGGCTTGCTACTATGAGCCACCACGGCTACACCATGCCTCTTAGTGCCCTTCACGACCAATATGGGCCCTCGTGAAGGGTGCCCAGGCTCTAAACTTTGGCCAATGACTTGACACTTTTCCCCTTGCTTAGTCTACTAGATTCTGAGGTATTATAGATTCCCATTTCCATGAGTTTTTCCATTATGCCATGTCGAGTATTCCCACAGATTTTGAATGATTAATGTGGTCCTCAATGCGATTGGGGTGTGTTTTTGGTGATTTTTTATTCTTTTAAATTGAAAATTCTAAATATGGTTGACTTTGGTCAATATTTTGAATTTCAAGTGTCAGATGAGAATTTCATCAGTTTCATCACGTTCGAAATGTCGAGATTGATTTAGTTAGGTGGTTGGTAAGGTTTTCGAGGCCTTGGGTTGAGTTTTGGGCATTTGGGGTGAGAAGTTGAATTTTAAGCCTTAGGAGTGATCTGAAGGTAATTCTATCATTTGACCTTTTTTCAGAAATTCAACGATTTCATTGAGTCCATAATATCGAATTTAGTGGGGTAACATGACCAGTTTATTTTTATCAGATTCTGAATGATTTTTTAGAGTCCTTTCATAGACTTAAACTTGGCCTTTTTCTTGTTTCTACTATCTGGTGCAAGGGAACCTCATTTGTGGGTCCCGAGCGCATTCACGGAGGAAGGTCAAATAAGGCACCATGATCACGGAGAGTTGGGGAATGTTCACAAATGAATAGTGCTCCACGATTGCGACATTATTCCTGCATTTGCGAACCTTTGGTAGTTCACAGAACCTGTCATGCGTTCGCAAACCTCAATTTTTACGTCCAGGCGATGTATTCGTGAATTTCTTCAATTTTTTCATTCAACTATTTTCACCTATTGGAGAGAGGTGGTCTTGGGAGCTTTGGTTTAGTAAACTTTTGTGGGTAAGCTTCCCCTATAAATTCCTTATTGATTTCTTCAATTTTTATTTTCTGAAAACATCTTAAAATCATGATTTCAATGTGGGTTTTGGGGTTTTTTCCCCTAAGTTTGAAATTTGGTATTTTCATGATTTGGAAATCGATTCTCGGTCAATTTTAGTGGGGTTTTCAAACATAAAATTGTCTTAGTTTATAGAACTTGATTTTTAATTAAAATATGACTTTACCCTTTTTGGTTTCTGAAGTGATTTTTGGAGTATTTACCCTTGGTTCCTAATCCTGTCAATATGGGTATCTTGGGCTCCTTTGAGGAATTCTTTCCATTCTTGATAGTTGAAGATTGTTTCGGTGATAGTGTGGTTGAGGAAATGCTCTGTTAGAGTTGTTCGAGTGAAGTTTCAGCCTTTGAGGTAGGTTTGACTATCCATCTTTTAGACTCAGATGAATAAGTGATATTTCTTAGGAAGTACTGTGAAATCAATTGTTGTATGAGTTTTAAAGGTTAGTAAGTGTTAACCTTCTTGTTTAGTTTGTGTGATGCTTAGCATCTGTGAAGGCTTGTGTGATACTTTAATTATTGTTGAAAATCTGTGATACTTGAGTAATTGTCCGAGTGAGGGGTTGTGGCTTATCTTTATGATTGAGATTGAGATGGAGTTAGGGGCTTGATTTGATTTTTGAAACATCTTAAAATGAAAAAAAGTATTTTCTAAGTGGTAAAAACTTATTTCAAATGGATCCATCCACTATCCCTATCATTTGAAGATATATTTCATGACTTGTGATTTTGGAAACTTTATGCTATTCAAAATCATTGATGAATTGATTATGCATTTGTGTAGTATCTGTTATGATGCATTCATCTTCATTCAACATATCATTGTTCATAAAATATGAGAAAGTGGAGAAATACTATTTTGGAGAAAGAAAATATAACACCTTACTTATATCCTTGGCCACGATCTAGGTGACAAGTTGATGAGATATTGATATTATGAGATTGGTATATGTACTGCGAGTCCCCTATGAGTCTTTTTATGGAAGCTAAAGTTCGGCAAGGTGTATACGACAGGTTCTACGATGACATTGGTTCCACCAAATCATTCCATCATCTCATTGCATCATATTAACCAATTTTGTTGTGTTGTGTAACTTGCTTATATGTTGATTTGAGTATTATTTTTTCCCTTTCGTGTTTACTTTATATTCACTGTTATTATATGAATTGGTGGCACCGATGCCGGAATTAGTCTTTTCTTTTGTGTGCAGGTAGAAGCGTTTCATAGTTTATTTCTTAAGTTTGATTAGTTGCTTATACTCAGTCAGTCTAACCTACTGAGTACATGTGGATTATACTCACCTCTACTTTTGTTATCATTTTTATGTAGATCCTAGTTAGGATGATCTTCGTAGCGGCTGATCGGATCTCGCGATTTCTTCTCTTTTAGAGTTGTGGGTGAGATCATGCTCTCCGGATCACCATTGGTCTCCATCTATCATTTACATTATTTAATTTTCTTTAGAAGACTTGAGATATATTTCATAATTTAGAAATATATTAGTTGCTCTTTATATTTGTGCCACCAAGTTTTGAGAACTTCTTTGTTATAATCTTATCTACTGTGGCCTGACTTCCCTTGGAAGTCTCGTATGTGTTATTTATTTTGGCTTACACATCATTTTGAAGTTCTCAGGGTGTGTAACATCATGACCTAGGCTTTTGAAACGTGACAATTGCTTTGTAGGTGCGGCTACTGCTGAGTCACCAACTTTTGTTGGTGTAGCTACCTCACCACAAGAGCGGCATCGCCGAAGTGATCCATGCTCGATAGGAGTTGCTGGATTAGCAGTTGGAACTAACTTTTGAAGTCTTGAATGAACTCTTGGGATTCATTCAGGGTCCTATAAACACAAACTTAATATGCTACCTAACAAGAATGACATTCAAGACTCTAAAAAATCGACGAAACAATCAATGGAGGTCATCTCTACAAAATGTTGATTAAAGTCAACACTACCACCAAAAAACCTAAAAATCATCAAACAACCAAGCATCCCAAAATCAACTCGACCACTACGCGATCCAAACTAAAGGTCTGACTAGACTAAAATCAACTCTTTGGAGCTAATGGCGCCAATGAAATTCTTATCCAACCCCGTTTACCAAGAATGCTGATCGAGGTCAATCTTTTCAATACAAAAGCTCCAAAATGAAAAAAAAAAACTCATCCGAAAATCTCCCTACCATTTCAAGAAGCATGCCGCCCATCTCAACATATCAAAAATACAACATAGAATTTACGAAAAGGAGCAAAATACTCAAAGCATAAAGGACATGAAAATGATCGAGAGGGTCATTACAATAGTCTTTTCAATTTATTGGTTAGCAGGGTATAGTTCTGCTCCTACTAGGACATATTGGAATGGGATTAAACACACATTGATGTATCTAAAAAAGACTACCGATATGAGCTTATTTTATCAAATAATTGCAGTTCCGATCTTATTAGTTATGCTAATGCAAGATGTATATCTAATCAACACAAACTTGATCTAAATTAGTCTACGTGTTTATATGTGGGGTACTGTCATATCTTTGATATCTACAAAGCGGTCTATTGTGGATACTTCATCAAATTATGCTTAGATAATAGATATTCATGAAGCAAGCCAAGAATGAGTGTGGTTGAGGCCCATGATACATCTTATTAGAGAAAAATAGGTTGGAATATGATAAGCTACCCACAATTTTATATAAAAATAATGCAACATGCATAACACAACTAAAAGGAGGATTCATAAAAGAGATCGATCGAAGAACATTTTGCCAAAAGCTTTCTACACATATGAGCTCCAAGAAAATGTTGATATCGACATGGAATAGATTCATTCGAGAGACACTGTGACTAATTTATTCACCAAGTCTCTACCAACTGCAACTTTTGAGAAGATGGTGTACAAGATTGGGATGCTAAGATTCAAGTCTTTGGATTGATATTCTCATTAGAGGGAATTAATATGTGTTTTACTCTTTTTCTCTTACGAAGTTTTGTCTCACTGAGGTTTTCTTGTAAGATTTTTAATGAGATAGGCTAAATACGGATTACTAGATATGTGTACTCTTTTTCCTTCATTAGAGTTTCTATTATTGTGTTTTTCGTGGCTAAGTGTTAACAATGCATATTATCTATCAATTAGACATTCAAGGAGAGTTTTATAAACGATAATGAATGTCTATAAACTTAAAGTGAATGTCTATCTTTCGAGAAAAATTAGGAACCTTAACTTAGAAATCAAATCATTTTTTCCTATAAATAAAGAATTTTGTTCATTGTAAATCACCTATAAGAAGTCTTTATCTCTTCTCCTTATTATCTTCTTCTAATTGTATTGTAATTTCATAACAATAGGTAACTTTTTCCTTTCTGTTAAGTGATTTGTTTTTAGGAAAAATGGTCTGATATACCCCTCAACTTTGCTATTTAGTATTGATATACCACTCGTTATAAAAGTGACTCACATAGACCCCTATAGTTACAAAATTTGCTCACATATATCCCTTACAGTTACAAAAGTAACTCACATATACCTCAACCATTACAAAAATGATAAAATTAATTTAAATTAATTCTTTGATTTTAATATTTTTTATAAGTCAGGTGTTTGATCTTTTCCACACATAAATTATTCTTTGACTTCTTTGATTATTATTGTTTGAGTTTCTTATTATTTTATTTTTTCTTCCATTCTTTAGTGTAAAAATAAGAGAAATAAAACGAAAGGAGCGTGAATGAAAAATATAATATACATTTATGGGTTTGGTTATTATCGGTTTAGGTTCGGTTATTCGGTTATTAACCATAGACAAAAAAGAAACAATTCATTCAAAACATGATAAAAGTGACAACAATCCATTTAAAACAAAAAATAGTATGAATGACTGACATTACAAAACTTTCAACCATTGAATTTACTAAGAATAAAACTTCAAAATTCATTATATTGGCCTAGAAGGAAGATATAATGACATTTTCAATCTCACAAAGAATTGTATAGACACTCATCTACATGAAACCAATAAGATAAATGCTCTCACCTTGGGCATTTTTGCTTTCATAAGTAAATTATAAATATGTTTTGATGAAAACACATATAAGATCTTTAAAATTATTTATAAAAATAATATATTATGTATGTATAATAATAAAATATATGTATATAGTTAATTGGTTCGATTCGGTTATTTCTCCAGTTTTTTCGAACAAAACCCTTACCAACCCAAATGCTATCGATTTTTAAAAATCTAAAACCAAACCCAAATAAAATCAGTTTATTTAATCAATGAAACTCAACGTGCACCAATTGTGTGGAAACTTCTTTGCACTCTTTTTTGTTTCAACTTCAATAATTCTATTGGATATTTTTTCTGGATGAAGCATAAAGGCAGATAATAAAAGGGGTAATAATAATACAAAAAGAAGGGCATAGCGTATAATTAGCCTTTGATAAACAAACCCCAACGATAAGTATTTTGCATTTGCCGCCAAATACGGGGCCGACTACATACATCTCTTTACTCAAACAAACAAAAACTCGAAAATGTGTCATTGGATCCTTCAATTATTTCTTTTAACCTCTGAATCTCATTCTTCAGGTAATTAAGGCATAAACACATCTCTCAAGCAAATAAATAATTAATATATATATATTCATGATCGTGTCTTATACATAAATTTCTTAATAAGTTGTTGTTGCTGTAATATACACCACAAATATAATAAATATTACAGTTGGAAATTACACCAACAATTGTGTTCTTTTCTTGCATGTTTCATTTTAAGGAATTAACAGAAATTTATGGTTGTTAATTGATGTAACGAAACTAGATCCAGCAAAGACATAATTCATGAATAATAAATGGTTGCAATTTATTAGTAGTATCTATGTTCACTTTCTTGTTTTCTTTTTTTCAGTTGGGATTAGTTCCATCATGTTGAACAGCAATTTAATTTGCATAATATATTGACAATATTTATGTCCTGCCAGGCAAATTAAAGACATGTATTTGGTATAAAACTTGCAAGAATAATGAAAGGGACTTCCTTTGTTTGGGATAATTGAATGATCTATCATGTGAGGTAACAAGCCCTTCCATTATCGCGGTTGCCATTTTTGGCAAAACTATGATCGTAGTTGGTTATGATTCGTGGAGGAAAATAAGGCATTCTGTAATTAATTAGCTGCAAAATCAGGGAATTGTGTCCCTATGGCTGGAAAACCTTGTATGGATGGTGCAGTACTCCTGCATGGAGAACTGGATGTGCAGATTATAGAAGCCAAGTCACTTCCAAACATGGACATGGCATGTTGTTCAAAGTTTAGCCCATTTGGATCTACGCGAAAGGTTAAGAACAAGGATCCAGGGAAATCAGTAACTCGTAAAATAATAGATACTAGTGACCCTTATGTGTCTGTTGTTATAGGTGGGGCAAAAGTAGCTCGAACAACAGTGATTCGCAATGATGAAAACCCATCATGGAATGAGCATGTTCGCATACCAGTTGCTCACACTGTTGATAAAGTTGAGTTTTTTGTCAAGGATAATGATGGGGTAGGAGCTGAACTGATTGGAAAGGTGGAGATACCAGCTGATAAGATTCTTTCAGGTAAAGAAATAAGTAGTTGGTTCCCCATTCTTGGACATTCCGGGGATCCTCTGAAAACTGGTGCTCAACTGCATCTGTCAATCCAATACAAGCCAGTCGCGGAGAATCCTTTATATAGAAATGGTATTGGACGTGACGCGAATAGTGTAGGAGTACCTCATACCTATTTTCCACTACGAAGAGGTGGAAATGTTACTCTTTATCAGGATGCTCATGTGCCTGATGCAACACTTCCAAAAATTTCGCTAGATGATGGGAAGGTTTTTAGTCATAACAAATGCTGGGAAGATATATGTCATGCAATGTTGGAGGCTAAGTATCTAATATATGTTGTTGGTTGGTCTGTATATCATCCTATACGGCTAGTAAGAGAACCTACAAGGCCGTTGCCTTCGGCAGGGGAAAGAACACTAGGAGATTTGCTCAAGTACAAGTCGCAAGAAGGAGTTCGTGTGATTTTGCTCATTTGGGATGATAAAACTTCAAATGATGATCTCTTCCTCAAAACGGTAATATAATGGACTATACAAACTGTTAATGGGATTTCTAATGACAATCCTTTCGCAGTCGCTATTTGGTAAGCATCATAATATTGGTCTTATTGTCTTATGAGCTCGAATGCAGGAAGGTGTAATGCAGACTCATGACGAAGAGACCAGAAAGTTTTTTAAACACTCAAGTGTACACTGTGTGCTTTGTCCTCGTTCCGCCAGCAGTAAGCTTAGTATTCTCAAGAGACAGGTTTATACTTTTTTTTTAAATTCTTAGGGGCAAGTAGAGGGGAACATATATGCCAGATGAATTCTAATTGCATGATTATTTAATATTTGAAAAAGTTGTAAATTTTGAACAAGCAAGTAGTTTTACTATCTTCTAGCATAATTCAGCCAAGGGGATCTGTTGATCAAAGGATCACTTGATTCTGCAGATTGTTGGAAACCTTTTTACACATCATCAGAAATGTGTGCTTGTTGACACAGAAGCACCTCAGAATGAACGGAAAATCACTGCTTTTGTTGGTGGCCTGGATCTATGTGACGGCCGCTATGATACTCCCGAGCATAGATTGTTTAGCGATCTCGATACTGTCTTTGGAAATGATGTTCATAATCCTACATTCACAGTAAGCTATTAATTTGGATATCTTGAAGTTTCTGTGATAAAGGTTTATTCAAGACGTCAGAGTACTTCAAAAACCTAAAATGTTTCAATATGAAATAGTTTACAAAGAATAGTAGGTGGGTCTAGGATTTAAATTCTATGGGTTCGATGTTTAAGGTTCTTATATTTTTACTACCATCATCGG
The DNA here is from genome assembly GCF_900185275.1 of Solanum verrucosum. Taxonomy (NCBI): domain Eukaryota; kingdom Viridiplantae; phylum Streptophyta; class Magnoliopsida; order Solanales; family Solanaceae; genus Solanum; species Solanum verrucosum. The sequence continues at coordinate 2,384,398 of NW_026020173.1, forward strand.
GAAAAACAGTATTTTTTACATTCTTGGCTGGATATTGAATTATCTTTTCTTTCATATACCCTTCTGGTATGGTAGATGTATCATTGTATCTCTTACATATATACAGACTACTTCAGGTGGCCCAAGAGAACCATGGCATGATCTACACTGTAAAATTGATGGTCCTGCTGCTTATGATGTTTTAACAAACTTTGAGCAAAGATTTAACAAGGCTATGAAATGGCTCAAACTAAGAAAAGTCAAACAAGGGTCTGATACATTGCTTAAGTTAGATCGAATAGCAGCAATTTGTATGCCTTCCACCGGGCCAGATGGTGACCTTGCGGTCCGTGTCACAAATGAACAAGATCCTGAGAGTTGGAATGTGCAGGTATCAGACATATTTCTGATTTTATGATGTTGCTTCTCTGTCAATCATTAAAAGTTTGTTGTAACCATTTCTTGTGCGCACTCTTTCTAGGTATTTAGATCAATTGATTCAGGATCAGTAAAAGGATTTCCAAAAGACATTAAGGAAGCAGAGGCACAGGTATAATAACTAAACATTTTGGAAATCTGAGTTCCGTATATTACTAGTTTCAGATAGTTCTTGCTGGTAGATGCTGTGTGCAAAATCAAGTCAGAAAGTGAAAGTGGAACATGTTTCCATTTGCAGAATCTTGTCAGTGGAAAAAACTTGAAGATAGAAAGAAGCATACATTTGGCTTATGTGAAAGCAATTCGATCTGCCCAGCACTTTGTGTACGTCGAGAATCAGTATTTTCTTGGATCTTCATATAGCTGGCCATCATACCGCAATGCAGGTATGCAAGTGTTCTCAACTCAATTTCAACTATTGCTCTTTAAAAATTCTAGCTGATAGTCTAACTTAGCCCCCTTTCTCATTTCTACTTTTGCTGGTGATTACAACAAGCTTAATCATGTATATAGACAGCTGAATGTTTAAGTTGCATTAAGGTGTGTAGAGGACAAGGTGTGGAGAATAACTTGTGTGTTATTCCATTATGTAAGATGCATATATACAGATACAATGATCTCTAATTAACGAAACTAAATAAGGAAAGAATCGAAATATATTCTATCATATCCCTACATATTTGTTGCTATGTACACTACACCCAAAGATGTCTACATTCATTATGTAACACTCCCCCTCAAGGTGGAGCATAGATGTTAGTCATGCCCAGCTTGTTACAAAGGTAATCAACTTCAATCCCATTCAATGTTTTTGTGAACAAATCAGCTAGTTGCTCTCCTGTCTTCACAACAAGGTGGAAATTAGGCTTTCCTGAATCTTCTCACGAATAAAATGACAGTTAACATCAATATGTTTAGTTCTTTCATGATACACTGGATTCGAGGCAATATGGAGAGCATCTTGATTATCACACCAGAGTTTTGTTGGTATATGATGCTTTAACCCAATTTCAGTTAAAAGATGATGTATCCACATAATTTCACACGTAGACTGTGACATAGCTCTATATTCAGATTCTGCACTGGATCGAGATACAACACTTTGCTTCTCACTCCTCCATGAAACCAAGTTCCCTCCAACAAGGACACAATAGCATGTAGTAGATCCTCTATCAATTTTGGACCCAGCCCAATCCACATATGCAAAACACTCGATACGATTATGATTGTGATTGCTATAGAATATGCCAAGTCCAGGAGCTCCTTTCAAGTAACATAGAATCTGTTCCAAAGCTGTCTAGTGTTTGATCATAGGTGCAGACATGAACTGACTAACAACACTTACTGAAAAAAAATATTAGGACGAGTCACAGTAAGGTAGTTTAACTTTCCAACTAACCTTCTGCATCTCTCTAGATCATCAAAATGATCGTCATCATCTTTCATAAGATGAACATTAGGAACCATTGGATTACTACAAGGTTTGGCTGTTAACTTTCCAGTGTCTGCATGCAGGTCAAGAATATACTTTCTCTGAGATAGAAAATTTTCCTTCTTGCTTATATTCACTTCTACTCCCAAAAAGTACTTCAACTGGACCAAGTCATTTGTATGAAACCTAGTGTGCATGAAAGACTTGAGGGAAGAGATCCCAACATAATCACTTCTTGTGATGACAATGTCATCAACATATACTTCAAGGAGGATAGTTCCAGTTGCTGATTACCGATAGAAGACTGTGTGATCACATTTGCTCATTTTCAGCCCAAAATCCTTAACTAACTCACTAAACTTGCCAAACCAAGCCCGGGGACTCTATTTCAAACCATACAAATAATTTTTCAAATGACAGACTTTTCCACACTCCCCCTGGGAAACAAAATTGGGTGGTTGCTCCATATACACTTCCTCTTGAAGATCACCATGAATAAATGCAAATTTGATATCCAACTGATGTAAAGACCAATTCTTAGAAGCAGCTAGAGAAATGAACAAACGAACAGGAGTAAGTTTGGCAACCGGAGAAACGGTGTCTGAATAATCCACCCCATAAGTCTGAGCATAACCTTTAGGCACAAGTTTGGCCATAAGTCTTGCCAGTGAACCATCAGGATTCACTTTAACTGTGAACACCCACTTACATCCCATTGGTTTCTTTCTGTTGGGTAGATCCACCAAATTCCATGTGTGATTTTCCTCTAAGGCATGTATTTCCTCAAGCATCGCATTAGACCATCCAGGATGATTCAAAGCCTCCTTCACTGTTTTGGGTACAAAGATGGAGTCTAGGGAAGCAATCAAAGATCTAGATGAAGATGATAAGTGATCATAGGAAACGAAATTAGCAATAGAATATGTGAATTTGAAAGTCCTTGTATCTTTGAAAAGAGCAATATGAAGGTCAATAGTTTCCCGAAGATCATGTGGAGGAAGATCTAAAGGAACTGATACAGGACATGAATCATTATTCTCTTGACTCCTTGAGTAAACTTGAGTGATTGGTGGCCTGGCCATCATAGAACGAGTAGGTAATGAAGGCACAGTACATGATTGGTTCTCAATAGAAGTACTAGAAGATGGATGACCACTATCATTTGGTGGTACCGTCGAAACACGGGTAACCTGATAGACTAACCATTCATCTTCCTCCCCTCAATTGTAGAAATAAGAGGTGCATAGAAGAATGGTGTAGTCTTTGAAAACACCACATCATTAGATACTAAGTATCTTCCAAGTTCAGTAGAATACGATCGATAACCTTTCTGGAGATGAGAATAGCCAAAAAAACACACTTTACTGCTTTGGATCCAACTTTGTAACAGATGATGGAACATCTCGTACATACCATGTGCTTCCAAATAACTTAGATTCAATTGGAAATATTGACTTGTTTGGAAAAAGAACATTTTAGGGCATATTACAAACAAGTACACTAGATGTCATATGATTGATTAGAAAACAAGCTGTAGAAACCCCAGCTGCCCAATATTGTTTAGGAACTTTCATTTGAAACAAAAGTGCCTGAGCTGTCTCAAGTAGATGTCTATTCTTCCTCTCAGAAACTCTGTTTTGAGAAGGTATATCAACACATGAAGACCGATGAAGAATACCATGTTGTCTCATGTGTGACTGAAACAATTCTAACATGTATTCTTTGGAATTGTCACTTATCAAAATACGTATGGAAGCATTGAATTGAGTTTTGATTTCAACATAGAAGGCACAAAAAATGAGTGAACACTTCAGAATGACCCTTCATAAAATAAATCCAAGTCATTCGAGAGAAATCATCCACAAAAGTGACAAAATAGTTGTGCCCAGTTTTGGAGACAACCGGACATGGTCCCCAAACATCAAAGTGAACTAACTCAAAAGCTGACTCAGCCCGCTTACTAACCCTTGGACCTACTGAGCTGCGATGATGTTTTGCAAATCGACATGGCTCACATTCTAACAAAGAGATGTTCTGAAACCGAGGACAAAACTTCTTCAACAAAGGTAAATAAGGATGTCCTAATTGACAATGTGCTTCAAATGGAGACACGACATCGGAACATGCAACCACTTGAGGTTCATATTCATGAAGGATGTGGAGACCATCATCTATATGTCCTTTACCAATAACTTAATTTGTTGTAAGATCACAAAACATACAATGATCCGGAAAGAATGAGATATAACAATTGAGGTCTTTAGTAAGTCTATTGAAAGATATCAAATTAAAGGACAATTTTGGTAAACTCAATACAGATGACAGAGTAATGGAAGAGGTAGGCTTAATCGTCCCAGATCTGACAATATTACAAGTTGAACCTTAACAGGAGAAAGTGTTTTATGTGATTGAAAGGTAGAAAATATATTAGAATTTCCTGTCATATGATAAGTGGCACCCGAATCAATAACCTACTTATTTAAGAGGAGACAAGACATGTTTTACTTGACTCGGAAAGGATAGTAACTGAAATAGATTCATTTACTGATTTCTGATAGTGCAAGAACCTATCAAACTCCTCCATTTAAACCAAAATTGTTTGACCAGATGATTCACCAGATGTAATGGCAAGATTAACTGCTTGAGTCATTTTCCAACTAAATGATTTTACATGGTAAAATAACAATATCTTTGAATAAATAAAGTTGGACCACCAGAAGTTAATAACCAACAAATTAATCCCAGGTCAAAGAACAATCACTTTGCTTAACAATGAAATTTGAAAGCACACTACCACCTGCTTGATAAGTTCAATGTGCAAACAAGATTGACGAGTTGAAAAGGAGAACAAATCTGACACCGAACTCTTAACGATGAAACTGAAGCTTCCCCAAGAATGTTATCAAGCAGCCAAATAACAGAGAAAATAAAGTGATTGAAATTAAAGAACCTGGGCAGAATCTGGAACCGTCAAAGCTTTCACAAATCAAGATTATCGAACCAGATACTATCAGTTCCTAGTAAGAAATGTCACGACTGTGCCCAAAATGAAATCAGATCTAATTTCCAGATTGTTGGAAAATCAGACCCACACATGCAACCTCAGCAGATTGCTGGAAAATCTATTACCAATGTGTGAGACCAGGGGCGTAGCTACCCTATAGTGAGGGTGTCCCCTTCGTCGGAAAATAATACCATATTTATAAGTAAAATGATACACGAAGTGATTAAATAACAAATTTTGTACACCCTTGACAGAATAGGTGTTGTAGCCCAATGGTTTTAGATGCCTTGAAAGAGCCCTAAATGCTCATGTGTTTAAATCTCCCTAGTGACATTTTTTTTCCTTTTTTTTTCGGATACCCTTCGTGAAATTCCTGACTCCGCCACTATGTGAGACTCTGTCTCTTCCTCCCTGACCACACAAATTTGTATGTTTTAAAATTTATTTTGCTAATATGGGGAAGACAACCCACCCTAGGTAGAAGGTGACCACTTAATCACAACTTGCAAATGCCCCAAAGTGCCTCCGGCGAAAATTCCAATTAACATCAGCAAACAAATCCACCATGGCTCTGATACCATGTAGAAGACAAGGTGTGGAGAATAACTTGTGTATTATTCCATTATGTAAGATACATATATACAGATACAATGAGCTCTATCTTATTTCTACATATTTGTTGCTATGTACACTACACCCAAAGTTGTCTACATTCATTATGTAACAGCAAAATTCTATTGATAGAGCCGAGTCGGCAATATAAATTTGTCATATTCTTTTTCAAACTAGGAAAAATGTTGTTCACAAGCAAGACAAGAGTTTGTTATATACTCGTACCGAAAAAAGGTATTATATGTCCGTGTAGGGATAAATGTGAGATTTAAAGAACCACTAGTTTTAGAAAAACACATAATTTCCCTTGAAATAATGTTTTTTGGGTATAGAACCAAGGGGATTTCGAGGAGAATGTATACAAAGGCTTTAACATTGCTGATTCCAGCTAGTTTGGGATTGAGGCATTTTCTATTGAAAGATAGAAGAAAGGTAAGAGTTTGTCAACAAATTAACAGAAAATTTGTAGCTTTGAAGTATAAGTGAAAAGAAATAAATGTTGAAGGGAAGTTCCAACTTGACTTACAAGTTTTAGGTACTTCTGAGTATTTAAGGATGTCTTGTCAAAACTCATACTTGTATACGCATCCACTGTTATGTAGGACATGTGGTGAGGAAATTCTTATGTTTTGTAGATGAAAATGTAATGCATAATTTTTAATGTTCTGATTAAAATTTGTTTGTACCATCTAAGGAAAGCAAAATCTAATGAAGCAAGATAAGGAAGCTGATATACATATGTACATACTTAAACAGGTGCCCCTAGCACTCAAAAATTGGCACAAGTATGACAAATGCATGAGCATGTGAATGACGAGCTCTCGAATAAGGGAGATAGTGACATACTGGAGAAGTTTTTGCATGTAGAGGTCTTTTACAAGTATTATAGACGTAGACATTTGATGATATGTATGGTAATGAGGCAGAAATATTTCCAAAATGCTATACAAATGATGAGCAGGAGTTCCAAAAGTCAACTACAAACTAAGAGCTTTTAACAATAAATTCAAATTTTCAAACACAATCCATAGTTAAGTTGCAAATAAATGAACATTTTAGAATCTTTACCAAGAAAAATGAATGTCATTGCTTACTTAAATGCAATATATAACATCCGGTACTATATCTTTCTAACAGGAGCTAATAACCTAGTCCCTATGGAAATTGCTCTGAAAATTGCGAGAAAAATCACAGCAAATGAACCTTTTGCAGCATACATTGTGGTTCCAATGTGGCCTGAAGGTGTCCCAACCAGTAAAGCAGTGCAAGAAATTCTCTTCTGGCAGGTTCGAATGAACTATACTTATTTGTTTTATGAAAAGAACTCCTTCCTCTAGTTTGCATATCAGTAAATGAACTAGGCTACTGAACACTCAACTCGTCATTTGTTTTATGATTTAGAATAGACATTGAGGTCATTATCAAGCAAGAACGCTCTTGTGAGCTGAAGATATACTCACAAAGGCTATGTTTTCTTCGATTTCATAAGTATTTGCACAATTTTTAAAATCATACTTATCTTGTCACCAAGATTCGACCATTTACGTTACCTACTGATATTCATATTTAGGTATAAAAGTTGATTCTTGGATAAAAAGCTACAAAGAGACAGTATTACATGAAATGTTTTTTAGCTCAAAGCTCTACCTTGGTTGTCCAATGGTCATGCCGAACTGATAGTTCATAAATCATAATGCCTCATCAATTCTGATTTATCTAATAAAATTGTTATTCTGGAATTGCAATGATTACAGAGCCAAACAATGTCTATGATGTACAAAATTGTGGCAGAGGCTCTTGAAAAGGCAGGCCTTTCTCAGTATTTTCATCCTCAGGATTACTTGAACTTCTACTGCCTAGGGAAACGTGAAGTAAAGCCTGTAAATCAGAAAGCTAGTGCACATAACCAGGACCGTTTACTGGTACAGTTATGCTTAAATTACATGGACTATTAATATATCGATAATAAATGTCGCATCCTTGTAGTAAGTATAGAGCAATAACAATGTCTCTTATTTATTTTCTATGATCCTTGGCATCTTGAGGTCAACAATGACCTTGTAAATTAGCAGTTTCTACCATTGGACCGGAGCGCTTGAGAAGGTAAGAAATTGTAACATTTTAGTACACCTGACTTTACAGGGATTGGCTCAAAAGTTTGGGAGATTTATGATCTATGTACACTCAAAAGGAATGATAGTAGATGATGAATATGTCTTGATGGGTTCTGCAAATATCAATCAAAGATCTTTGAGTGGTTCAAGGGACACAGAAATTGCTATGGGAGCTTATCAACCAAATTACACATGGGCAAGAAAGGATCGCCATCCAAATGGCCAGGTTTGGGATACAATTTATATCTTTCACTAAAAATACCATACACATCCGAAGAATGCTATAGTTGATAAATATTCTGAACTAACAGCATGTAGTACACTAGTTGGATGACTAAACTAGTTGAATTAATTGTTTTTAAGTATAGTAACTGAGCGTGTTAACATGCTAATGAGAAACGAGAGATTCATATATATGAGCATGAGTTAATTTCCATACCAGTATGAAACAAATTATGCTATCATGCCATTTAAAAGATAACTAGAGGCAATAACATAATAAGTGAAATTAGTAACTGCAAAACAAAGGCAAGTTAAATTGCACTTATAAGTGAAATTTTAGGACTATAACCACAAAGTGAATGGAAACATATTCCAGGTGTATGGTTATCGGATGTCTCTGTGGTCTGAGCATCTTGGATTAGTGGAGAACACATTCATGGAGCCTCAGACCGTGGAATGTGTTAGACGCGTAAATGAGATGGCTAGATACAACTGGAATGCATTTTCAGGAGATGAGTACAAGAAGATGAAGGGGCACTTGATGCAATATCCAATTCAGGTTAGCAAAAATGGAGAAGTCACAAATTTGCCTGGCTTTGAATGCTTCCCTGATGTTGGTGGTAAGATTCTAGGGGCACCCACAAATCTTCCTGATGCTCTTACCACTTAACACTCACATATTATCAAATGCGTTGTGCTTAGTCAAGCCAATGAGATTCGGATACCGGATGCCTAAAATCAAAAAATGAAATAATGCATTGTGATTTTGGACTTGTTACAATAGAAGCTAAGCAAGGAAGATATATAAGAGAATTTCAAATACAAGTCATTGAAGTTATCTATTAATTTTTGTTGAACAATTAATATGAAGAGATTGTTTATCAGAAACTTTATATACAAATTTGTACAAATTTACTTCTTTCTTTAACAGCAGAAAATGTTTCCATACAATATAATGTTTCTTTTGTTTTCTACAAATTTGTACAATGTGCATGCTACTGTTAAGAAAAGGTTGACAAATCCTTCTAAAACTTTGTAGAGTTGATGTAATATTAAGCTCTTCTTTTACCATTAGGAACATCATCATATCAATTATACTACTCCATCCGTTCCATATTAGTTGATCATTATACTAAAAATAGTTGTCCGTCTAACTAAATCAAGAAAGCATTAATTATTACTTTTATATTACTCTTGCAATTAATTTTTTTCCGAAAGTGTTCACATTTGTTTGTAAAATTTCCACGAAGGTTTTTAAGGGGTGAACTAGTAAAATAATCTTCTTGTTTATGATTTCTTAAGCATTGTGCAAAATAAAAAGTGATAAACTAATATGGGACGGAGGAGTAGGAATTAAGTGAATAAATGGCCAACAAATTAATCATAAATAAATCACTAATCATCATAAATTATTAAGAATGGGAAGCTCCAAAATGGAAAGTTATTCATTGACAAAAGTGACCGCTTTCTAGTGTAGTTGGTACCGCCCCTGTTCACTTCAGCATGCAAGGAACACCTTCGGAGAAAGTTTGATTTTTCTTGAATGTATCCTAATTTTTGGCCTAATTTGTCTTCTGATGATCGATTCAACCTCTGATCAAAAAGAAATAATGAAAATACTTTTTTTCCCCTTCAATTAAGCACAATTTTTGTAATATTTTTGTCCAAAAATATAAATATACATATGAATCAAATAAAAAAAATTAAAAATAAAAAGTTACTTTATGAAAATGTGGAACATTAAGATGGTTAGATTAGAGAGACTTTTGAATTTCCCAAGAACCATATAAGCTTAATTAGAACAATTAATTTGTTGAGTAATGGTAAATGACTGTTATGTTTTTATCACATTCAAAATCGTAACATTACAAATTATAATTATTAAGCACTTATTAAACAAACAGAATTGGCATAAATGTAATGACATATTCCTTTAGTCCAAGGAAGACTCATACTCCATCCATACCTATTTATATGCTGTTATTACTAAAAATAAATATTTCTTAATACTTGTCATTTCACAAAAATCAATGCATAATTGACATTATTCTTCTGATTTTACCCTTGAGAGTTCTTAACCTTGAAAATATGTATTTGACCAATATAGAAAAACTAAGTAAACAATTCATGTCCATTGGTCAAATTTATTCATGTTCATTGATTGAAAACTTGACTTTGAGAGAACACTAAATAAGGGTACAATGATAAACTTACTTTGTTTCTTTTAATATGTGGACGTATAAATAGAACCAAAGGGAGTATATGTATGTTGGGTTTAAGCAATGTGTGAATAGGAAATAAGAATGAATCAGAAATTGGGAAATGTGGGAGAACCAATTTGGAGGGAAAATGAAAAGTCATTTCTCTCATATTGGTAGAAGAAAGGAAAAAAATTGTTCTTATATTAGGAAACACTTCCTTTATCTCTTAAAGGATTAAGTAGAAGGGGTCCCCTCGCGTCTTCGTCGCTCGCTCGCTGGGCCTCGGCTCCAACAAATGATTGACTTCCGAACATACACCTATTTTCCCAAAAGACACAAACGTTCTGAACAAACATAGGCGTGTTCACACTTGTTGTTCAAACTTGCTGCAATTGGCTATAAATAGTGAGACTTCTCTTTTTTCAAACACTGAAAATTTTCTCTCTTCTGCATACATTTTCTTACAAATAAAATTATCGATCGACTGAGTTTGTGTGTGTGCTCTCATTACTAATTTTTGAGTTCGTTGAACTTATTTAAGTTTGAGGTACCGCTACTATTTTAGTAGTTAATCTGTTTTATCTTGGGAGGAATAAATCTACAATCTCGGATACTTGAGGGGATTAAATTTCTTAAGGATACACAATGGGTTCTGTGGACTCGGATTGTTTATTTTCTGTCTTTCTATTTCATCTTTTCTGTCTTACTAACCTGAATATAGGAGCTAACAGGCTTAAGAAATTTAATATATATTTGTTTTTGTATTTGAGGTTTCTGGAGATTAAAACCTCTCTGTTTTTTTACTCTGTTTTGATTCATTCGATTATTGATTAAAAGAATATAAGAACTTCATCGTTAAATCAGAAACAAGTTGTATAAAGACTTATTCTTTATGGTTAGTATATCATATACTAAATTGTCTGCTATTTGTGACAGAAAAATGACTAATTTAAGTCAAGTTAATGTTGGAACAATGAGTGTTGCAACAACATCCGTTGCACACAATAGTTCAACTACTGCTCTTGCACTGACTAAGAAACTTGGAAAGTTTTCTGGAGTCGACTTCAAGAGATGATAGAAAAATATGTTCTTCTATTTGACTACGTTGAGTCTACAGAGGTTCATTGGTGAGAACGTTCCTATTCTGTCGGATGAAACTCTGAATGAAGAAAGATTCTTGGTAACAGAAGCATGGAAGCACTTAGATTTTTTGTGCAAAAACTATATTCTGAGTGGCCTGCAAGATGGTTTGTACAATGTGTACAGTAATATGAAGACCTCAAAAGAATTTTGGGATGCTTTTGAAAAGATGTACAAAACAAAGGATGTCGAATGAAGAAGTTCATTGTGGCAAAGTTTTTGAACTATAAGATGATAGACAGTAAGATTGTCATCTTCCAAGTTCAGGTATACATATGAATTAAATTTAAAAAAATAAAAAAAAAGTTACTTTATGAAAAATGTGGAACATTAAGATGGTTAGATTAGAGAGACTTTTGAATTTCCCAAGAACAATATAAGCTTAATTACAACAATTAATTTGTTGAGTAATGGTAAATGACTATTATGTTTTATCACATTCAAAATCGTAACTTTAGAAATTATAATTATTAAGCAATTATGATTCAAACAGAATTGGCATTAATGTAATGACTTATTTCTTTAGTCCCAAGGAAGACTAATACTCCCACCATACCTATTTATATGTCATTCTTACTAAAAATAAATATTTCTTAATACTTGTCATTTCACAAAAATCAATCTATAAATGACAGTATTCATCTGATTTTACCCTTGACAGTTCTTAGCCTTGAAAATATGTATTTGACCAACATAGAAAAACTAAGTAAACAATTCATGTCCATTGGTCAAATTTATTCATGTTCATTGATTGAAAACTTGACTTTGAGAGAGCACTAATTAAGGGTACAATGATAAACTTACTTTGTTTCTTCTAAAATGGTGATATATAAATAGAAATAGAGGGAGTATATGTATGTTGTGTTTAATCAAGGTGTGAATGAGAAATAAGAATGAATGAGAAATTGTGAAATGTGAGGGAACCAATTCGGAGGGAAAATGAAAAGTCATTTCTCTCATATTGGTAGAAGAAAGGAAAAAAATTGTTCTTATATTAGGAAACACTTCCTTTAGCTCTTAAAGGGTTAAGTAGAAGGTGCCCCCTCGCGTCTCGCTCGCTCGCTTGGCCTCTACTCCGGCAAATGATTGACTTCCGAACAAACATTTATTTTCCCAAAAGACACAAACGTTCTAACAAACATATGTGCATTCACACTTACTGTAATTGGCTATAAATAGACAGATTTCTCTCATTTTTCAAACATTAAAATTTTTCTCTCTTCTGCATACATTTTCTTACAAATAATATTGTCGATCGACTGAATCTGTGTGTGCGCTCTCGTTGCTAATTTTTGAGTTCGCTGAAATTATTAAAGTTTGAGGTACCGCTACTTCTTTAGTAATTAATCCATTTTATCTTTGGAGAAATAAATCTAAAACTTCGGGTACTTGAGGGGATTAAATTTCTTAAGGATACACAGTGGATTCAGTGGACTCGGATTGTTTATTTTCTATCTTTATTTTTCATCTTTTCTGTTTTACTAACCTGAATACAGGAGCTAACAAGCTTAAGAAATTTAATATATATTTGTTTCTGTATTTGAGGTTTGTGTAGATTAAAAACTTTTTGGTTTTCTACTCTGTTTGAATTTAAGATTCATTCAATTAACGATTTATAAGAACCTCATCGTTAAATCAGAAACATGTTGTATAAGATTTATTCTTTACTGTTAGTATTTCATATACTAAATTGTCTGTCATTTGTGACAGAAAAATGACTAACTCAAGTCAAGTTAATGTTGGAACAATGAGTGCCGCAACAACATCCGTTGCACACAATCGTTCAACTGTTGCTCTTGCACTGGCTGAAAAACTTGGAAAGTTTTTTGGAGTCGACTTCAAGAGATGGCAGCAATAGGTGTTCTTTTATCTGACTAAATTGAGTTTGCAGAGGTTCATTGGTGAGAACGTTCCTATTTTTTCGGATGAAACTCCAAATGAAGAATGATTCTTGGTAACAGAAGCATGGAAGCACTCAGATTTTTTATGCAAAACTATATTCTGAGTGGCCTGCAAGATGATTTGTACAATGTGTACAGTAATATGAAGACCTCAAAAGAAATCTGAAATGCTTTGGAAAAGAAGTACAAAACAGAGGATGACGAATGAAGAAGTTCATTGTGGCAAAGTTTTTGGACTATCAGATGATAGACAGTAAGACTGTTGTCACCCAAGTTCAGGAGTTGCAGGTCATAATTCATATGTCCTTCCTAAAGGTATAATTTTTTATAATAACTATGTTGAACATATTAAGTTTTTTTATTAATACTCATATAATCTTTAATGTAGGTTTGATTGTGAATGATGTTTTTCAAGTGGCGGCCATTATTGAGAAGTTACCTCCGCTGTAGAAGGAATTCAAAAACTACTTGAAACATAAACGTAATGAGATGACTCTTGAAGATCTCATGGTAAGACTGAGAATCAAAGAGGATAACAAGGCTACAAAAATGAGGTCACGTGGTAATTCAACAATATCTGAAGCAAATGTTGTAGAAGAAAATCCCACAAAGTTGAGGAAAAGAACATCTAGACCTAGAGCAATCCTCCTAAGAAGAAGTTCACTGGAAATTTCTTCAATTGTTACAAACATGGTCATAGGGCTACTGAATGTCAGGTTCTTAAGAAGGATCAAACAAATTTTGCTGAATCCAAAGAAGAGATGGACGATCTATGTGCAATGCTTTCAGAATGTAACTTGGTTGGAAATCCAAGAGAATGGTGGATAGATTTTGGTGCCTCATGTCATGTTTGTGCCAACAAAGAATTATTTGCATCATATGCTCCATCCCTAACAGACGAGAAGTTGTTTATGGTGAACTCTGATGCTATAAAGGTGGAAGGAACTGCCAAAATTTACTTAAAGATGACCTCGGGCAAGGTGGTGACTTTGAATAGAGTCTTGTATGTTCTGGAATTCTGAAAGAACCTTGTTTCTATACTAGTTCTAACCAAGAGCGGATTCAAATGTGTATTTGTTTCTGATAAAGTTGTAGTGAGCAAGAATGAGATGTATATGGGAAAAGGTTGTCTCACTGAGAGTCTCTCCAAACTCAATGTAATTGCAGTTGATATGAATAAAGATTCAGCTTCTTACTTGCTTGAGTCAAAAATTTTATGACATGAACGTTTGAGACATATCAATTACAAAACCTTGCAAAAACTAATTAACTTAAATGTTTTACCTAGCTATGAGTGTAATAAATCAAAATATCAAGTATGTGTTGAATCTAAGTATACTAAGCATCCTTATTTTCATGAATCTTGAGTTGTCTTGAAGCATAGGCAATGACTTTCCCATTTTGCATAAGTATACATCCTAGCCCAATTCTATAGGCGTCACAATAAACAACGAAACCATCAGTCCCTTCCGATAAAGTCAACACGAAAGACGAAGTAAGTCTATCCTTTAATTCTTGAAAACCCTTTTCACACACTTTGGACCATATAAACTTGACCTTCTTTTGAGTCAATCGAAGAGAACCTTTCAACAAACCTTCTATAGTAATCGACTATACCTAAGAAACTTCTAATATCCGAAGGGGATAGAGGTCTAGGCCAATAATTAAACCACATTTGTCTTCTTAGCATCTACCTCAATACCCTTACCAGAAACAATATGGCCAATAAAACCATGGACCTTAGCCAAAATTCATATTTACTAAACTTTGCAAAGAGTTGTTGGTCCTTGAGGACTTGCAACACAATCCTCAAATGATTGGTATGCTCATCTTCACTCCTTGAATAGATCAATATGTCATCAATGAACACAATCACAAATATATCCAAGTATTTCCTAAACACCCTATTCATCAAATCCATGAATGTCGCCGGAGCATTATTCAAAACAAACGACATTACTAAAAACTCATAATGACCATACCAAGTTTGAAAAGCCTTCTTTGAAATATCATCTTCCTTCACCCTCAATCGGTGATATCCCGACTGGAGGTCGATCTTAGGAAAGTAGCTTACTCCTTGAAGTTGGTCAAACAAATCATCTATCCTTGGGAGAGGATGCTTATTCTTAATGGTAACCTTATTCAATTGTCGGTAGTCAATACACATACGGAGCGAACCATCTTTCTTTCTAACAAATAAAACAGGGGCACCCCATGGAGAGATACTTGGTTGGATGAAACCCTTAACCAACAAATCTTTCAATTGCTCCTTCAATTCCTTAAGTTCTGTCGGAGCCATACGGTAAAGAGGAATAGAGATAGGTTGCATATCTGGGAGAAGGTCAATACAGAAGTTTATTTCCCTTTCGGGATGAATACCGGGTAAATAATTTGGAAACACTTCCAAAAACTCATTTACAATGGGGATCAATTCAAGAATAAGGATCTCGAAATCTATATCTCTGACCCTAATAAGATGGTAAATGCAACCTTTAGAAATCATATTTCTAGGTTTAAGACAAGAAACAAACTGACTCTTAGGCCTTGAATTTCCCTCTTTCCACTATAGAATGGGTTCATTTTGAAACTGAAACTTGACTACACGGGTTCTACAATTAATAGAAGCATAACATGCATGCAAAAAATACACAATAAGGATAACTTCAAAATCTAGCATATCAAGGTCAACATGAGTGACTCTATGGGGTAAGGAGACGAGACACTTCCTATAGACCCTCTTAGCCACAACTGAATCACCAACTGGAGTAGAGGCAGAAAAAGGATCTAACAACACATCTGGAAGAATATCAAACCTTATAGCCACATATGGTGTCACAAAGGACAAGGTAGCGTTGGGGTCAAGTAAAGAATAAACATCAAGTTGGAAGACTTTCAACATACCGGTAATCACATCAGGAGAACCCTCTTGTTCACCACGAGTCTGAAGTGCATAGAATTGGTTTTGCTTTGCAGCACTAGAACCTGAACCACTAGATGGAGGTTGTTTACCTTCTCTCTCTTTAGCCGCAAGCATTAGGCAATCCCTCATCTTATGACCACTATTTCCACAACTAAAGCAACCATCCGTGCTGGCTAAGCATTTACCCTCATGCTTTCTTCCACACCGAACACAAATAAGCAATGAAGATCCACTACCATTTCCTCCTTGAGACTTAGGGTTAGACACCCTATATTTGTTGAACTGAGGAGGAAAATTGGATAAACCTTGGTCGAAAAACCTTTGTCAGAACTTAGAAAGACCATGTCCACCGGACTTCGAGTGTGAGAAGTTACATCACTGGTATTAGCTCTCTTTGCCTCCCTAGACCCTTCCTTAAGTTTCTCCTCTTCGATTTGTTGGGCATGAACCATGAGACGAGACATGTCCATATCATTGATAAACATAGCGATACGACATTTCTTAACCACCATCTTAGACACGCCCGAAATGAACTTACTCATCCTTGCCCTAGGATCAACAACCATAGTAGGAGCATATCGAGATAATTGTGTGAACTTCAAAGGATATTTATTCACACTCATATTTCCTTGACGAAGGTTGATGAATTCGAGCATCTTTGGTTCTCTCATCTCAAGGGGAAAAAACCTATCAAGTAAAGCAACTTTGAACTTATCCCAATCGAGAGGTTCCGCATCAACTGTTCCCCCTTCTTTACATTAGTTAAACCATATTTGAGCAACACCCTTAAGTTGATAAGCGGCCAATTCCACCTTTTCCACCGGCATCACTCCCATGATCGTAAACACCTTGTAAACCTCATCGATGAACTCTTGAGGGTCTTCCTCAACCTTAGAACCATGAAACTCCAAAGGATTAATTCTAATGAAGTCCCTCATTCTAGATGCAGCCGTACCCACATTTGGGTTCAGGGGAGCCACAACCTCCCTATTGGCTAGGGATGTTATGGCTTGAGCCAACACTTCAAAAGTAGCCCTAAACTCCGGATTAGTCACTTGTTTGGCCAAAGGATCGACCGAAACTTGAGGAGCTAGAGGAGGAGCCTCTTGATTCACATTCTCTCCTACATTCCTTATAGCATATCCCCTCCGAGTGACCATATCCTGTAAAGTATCGGATAAGGATTAGAAGAGAGACATTATAGAGTTAAACTCTATCACGACTTTTGATTAATGAAAGAAGTGAAATTTCCTAAAAATCTTATAGCCCCTCATTCATAAATGTGATGCGCTTCACACTCATGAACAAGACTCTACTTGACTTTGCTTATGAGATTTCCTAGGACCTTTCTAAGCTTTGTGCTCTGATACAAAGTTTTTCACGACCTAAGGTAGCCCCTAGGCATAACATGACGTATAAGACCATGAGAGGGCCCATACAAGCCACGTAACATTCATCATACAAGATAATAGAATAAATTATTTAAAAGATAGTTTCAACATATAAAAGTCTTATAGAGTAAAGAAGAAGTCTAAATCATCGTCTCAAAGCCATCTATTACATATGATTAATTGGGATGTAGCCCATACATCAGGTTCAAAAACTGAAAGTAAGGAAAAAGGGAAAGAAAAGCTCGGTCCTCATACTAGGAGGACTCACCAATCTTTAATCTTCTATATGAGATCCCTAGCCACGGAAGTGTGAATTCTGTAAGATCAGACCCTACATTTGAGGAAATGTAGGCAAGAGTATGTTTTAGTACAAAACATGTACAAGGTATGATAGCCATGCATAAAACATTTGAAAACATTCTTAAAAGAGATATCTTCATGAAATGCAATGAACAAGCTAAAACATGATATACAAATGGTTTAGAAGGCATAAGTCATAAAACATGGCCAATGCAAATGACATCATCTTAGAAAACATGTGGGATACTTCTTGAAGTAACCTTAGTTCATTATTGTGGGATATTTACCTTTAACAGGCATATAAGACCATGTAAGCTATCAACACGAAATTTGGTGTCTGCCCCACACCAAAAAGGGTGGTCCTACTTGCCAAGGTAAGACCAAGAACTTCTAGCTTATGTGGATCCACTAGCTAATGTGTATCTAAGACAATCATCCTCTGGGGGCACATAGGTATGGGATAAAATAATTGCTACTAGAAACCCGACCTATACTAATGGGAGAGCTTCCATCTCCATATCCTCTTGGTGCTAAGCGTCAATCCCACGAAATAGTCATTTTCTTAACTTGCCTTTATTATCCATGGAAGGGCACGTCATCTTGCCAATCCAAGCGAAGTCATATGTTATCCATGGAAAGGTACAAATAAGTGACCAAATCCAAGCTAGGTTTTATTAGAATAGCTGCTTAAGTTTGATTCATTTTAGGTGAGAACACCTTTCGGCCTTATAATCCTTTATGTGAGAAAAACCTTTCACATTCATGCATAAGGTAGTTATGTGCGCCACCCTTTTACAAAAATTAACTACAATGACAATATCTATGCTTTTTACTCTCAAAGCAATCTACATCATATTTCATAAGAACATGCATAATTCCATAATTCACCTTTCATTGTTCTAAATCCACTTTCAATGATAAATATCTAGAAAACATGGGTTAGAAATGGGTTCATGGGGATTCATCTTAAAATCATGAGATTATATCAATTCATGAATAAAAGTTCATAAATCAATTAATTAAATCAACATCTAGAGGAACCCATGACATAGATGAAAAACCCTAAGTCAATTGGTGATTTATAACTTTGTAAATTGGAGAATTTAGTAACTTCATGGAGGGAAGGGCTCCATGGATGAGAACTATCACACCTCAATGCCAAAAACTATCCTTCGATGGTGGAATTAGAGGCTTGACTTGAAACCCTAGTTTGACTCCTCTTTCTTCAAGCTTTCTCGAGAGAGAAATATTTTGGAGAGGAATACTTTCTCTTCCTTTATGAAATTGAGAGAATGATTTCAATTGGGGAAATTTGGGGTTAAAAACACTTATATAGGACTTCTAAGTAAGGAAAAAAATAACAAAGTGTTAGGATAGAAAATTAAGAAAAGACCCAAAATCCCCAAAACTTAAAGCTGACGCAACCACCGAACAGTGGCCTTCACGAGCTGTCAAGGACCTCACAAGCCATTGTGGAGGTCGTGGTCCTTGACAAGTGGCTTGGGGAGAGGACCCTACTGCCTTGACCCTTCACGATCACCTTAACGGGTCGTTTGCCTCTTCTCGATCCGTCTAAGGGTTCGTGGGAGGAGGCTAACTTTGTGGTAGGTGCTGCCTCCCCCACACGGGTGTCATAACGACCCGTCTGCCTCCCCATGGATCGTGGTCCCCTTCACGGCCCGTCTAGGGCTCTGTGAAGGGTACGTGGTTCAGGTGTTGGCCTTTGAGTTCTTCCCCATTACTTCTTTTTAGGCCTTTCTCGAATTTGAGGTGTTACAATTATTTCCCGCGCTACCATCCACATTCTTACCTTTAGGTGCCATTAGAAATCTAAGGATTGAAGAAAAGAGAAAAGGAAAAACATTTAGGGGTGGGGAAGAAGGGGGTTGGTTTGGGAAGTGGGGTTGGGGGAGTTGGGGGTGGGTTGAATGGTTTTGGAGTTTTGCTTGGTGGTTTTAGGGTTTTATGGGTTGGGGATAAAGCAATAAAGGAAATATGAAGCTTTGGTGGAGGATTAGGGGTTTTGGGTGGAAGAAATTTGGAGAAGAAAGAGAAAAAAATTGGGAATTTGGAGAGAATATAGGGAGTGGGTCGGTTGAGGGTGGTAGAGACAAAAAGACGATGTAACTTTAATAAGTTTAGGAATTTAAGAGGCACGGGCATTGGGTCGGGTCGGGTTGGTCCGATTTGAACTGGGCGAGGTGAGGTTGGCCGGCGCACCCTAGTTGGGCCCAACATCGTGATTAGTAGTTTAAGGCCTAGCGTGGCGCGCCAATCAGTGCACCAGCCTGGAAATTTCTTTGGCGCGACGCACCACTAAGACACCACCATATGGTGATAGTAGTTTTAGGCCTGGGTAGTGCACCCGGTAAGTGCCCATACTTTTTGGCCTCTTTATTTGTGCATCTCAGCCCTCTTCTCGATGTTACGCCTTCTATGTCCTGCTCCTCAACCAAACTATGTCAACCATGAATGGTGGGTTGCCTCCCACCCAGCGCCTTAGTTTCGGTCGTGGTACGACTCCTCTTTTTGTATTTTTCTCTGTTTATTTTTCTTTTTATAGTTCCTAACTATTAAAAAAAATCAAACTTAACTAAAATCCTACCAAATTAAAATAAAAGATTTCCACTAAATCCTAGAAAACTTAAACTAAACTAAAAATCAAACTTAACTAAATATTAAATATTCTCACGAGTTGCCTCCCGTGGAGCACCTTGTTTAATGTCGTGGCTCGACTCATCTCAGATCATTCATTATTTAGCTCACGATCTTCTCGATCTCAATCTATATATTCTCCAAAGTAGTGCTTGACCCTTTGCCCATTCACCAAGAATGAAGGGACGTTTTTGCCTTTAAGTTCCACATGACCATGTTGTATCACCCTCACCACTTCAAAGAGTCCACTCCATTCAGACCTTAGTTTTCTGGGGAATAATCTAACTCTAGAGTTTAAAAGTAGTACCTTTTGGCTCGGAGTGAAAGTGCGAGGATTATGTGCTTGCCATGTTATCTCTTGGTCTTCTGTTTGTATAGCTTAGCATTCTCATAAGCATGGAGCCTAAACTCCTCAAGTTCGTGCAATTGACCAATTTTCTTCCTACCGGCTAGCTCAGGGTCAAGATTCAACTTCTTGATTGCTCTAACTCTGCTGGAAGATGACATGATTTTTCTGAACATCATGTGATAGGGAGAAGTCCATATGGATGTTTCGTATGCAATCTTATACGCCCATAAAGCATCATCAAGCTTCTCAGACCAATCTCTTTGTTGTGCATTCATTGTTTTCTGCAAGATTTGCTTCACCTCCCTATTCGACCCTTCAAATTGACCACTTGTTTGAGAATGATAAGTTGTAGCCACCTTATGCCTGATACCATACATAGGAAAAAGATTATTCACTACATGATTAATGAAATGCTTACCTCCATCACTTATGATTGCCCTAGGAGTACCAAAACGAGTAAATATGTGCTTCTTAATGAATTTAATCAACACTTTTGAGTCATTCATGGGAAGAGCTACAACCTCAATCCATTTGGGCACATAATTAACCACCACTAGAATATATTGGTTTCCAGTAGATAGTGGGAAAGGACCCATGAAGTCAATACCCCATACATCAAAGATTTCAACTTTAAGAATATTATTTAGTGGCATCTCATGTCTTCTAGATATAGTACCCAACCTTTGGCATTAATCACATCCCTTCACATAGGCCATAGAATCTTTAAACAAAGAGCGCCAGAAGAAGCCGTATTGTAATACCTTGTGAGTCGTGCGCTCTCCTCCTTAGTGCCCTCCATAAGGACTTGCATGACAACTCTCGAGCACTTGCTTGACCTCGTATTCCGGAATGCATCATCTTACCACCCAATCCACTCCTTGTTTGAACAAGAATGGTTTATCCCATAAATAAAACTTAGCATCATGTGTCATCTCCCTTCTCTGTTGGGTAGTTGACCTCGAAGGGAACATTCCACTCACCAATAAATGGGTAGTTGACCTCGAAGGGAACATTCCACTCACCAATAAATTTACTATGTCAGCATACCAAGGCTCTTGGGAGATATCCAATGCCATTAACTGCTCATCCGTAAACTCTTAACATATTTGTTCCCCTTCATGCACATGAGAAAAGTCTTCAAACCTGGACAAATGATCATCTATTTGATTTTTTGTACCCTTTCGGTCTTTGATTTCAAGGTCAAATTCTTGGAGAAGCAATATCCATCGAATTAGCCTTGGTTTAGCATCTTTATTGTTTAATAGGTACCTAATATCTACATGGTCACTATAAACAATAACTTTGGTACCTACCAAATACGATATAAACTTATCGAAGGCAAATACTAGAGCCAACATCTCCTTCTTAGTCACTGTGTAATTAGTTTGAGAAGAATCAAAGGTCTTACTCACATAGTATATTTAATGGGACACTTTATCTTTTCTTTGTCCTAGTACTGCACCCACTACTATATTGCTTGCATCACACTTGAGTTCAAATGGTAGCTCCTAGTTAGGAGTAATCAAGATTGGAGCTTCAATTAAGTTCCACGTTAGCACCTCAAAAGCCTTCAAACAAATCTTATCGAACTCAAATTTCACCTCCTTCTCTAAGAGATTACACATAGGTCTGGCAGTCTTGGAAAAATCTTTGATGAATCTCCGGTAAAAACCTGCATGCCAAAGGAAACTTCTCACCCCCTTGACAGAAATCAGAGGAGGCAATTTTTCAATCACCTTAACCTTAGCTTTATCAACCTCTAGTCCATGCTTTGACACTTTGTGACCCAAAACTATGCCTTCTCGAACTAAGAAGTGACATTTCTCCCAATGAAGCACTAAGTTTGTGTCTTCACAACGAGCAAGTACCTTGTTAAGGTTCCGAAGACGTACCTCAAAAGACTTCCCAAAGACAAAGAAATCATCCATAAATACATCTACAACGTCCTCCACCATATCATGGGGAAATGGCCATCATGCACCTCTAGAATGTTGCCAGAGCATTGCAAAGTCCAAATGGCATGCTCTTGAAAGCATATGTACCAGAAGGATAAGTGAATGTGGTCTTTTCATGATCTTGGATGCAATCAACATCTGATTATATCCAGATTACCAATGTAAGAAGCAATAATACTCGTGTATGCTAAACGGTCAAGCATTTGATCAATGAAAGGGACATGATAATGATCTTTTCGTGTGACATCATTCTGTTTTCGGTAATCCATGCAAATCCTCCATCCGGAGATTGTTCTCGTGGGAATCAACTCGTTCATCTCATTCTTCACCACTATCATACCACCCTTTTTTGGTACACATTGCACAAGACTTACCCATTTTACTATCAAAAATAGGGTACGCAATTCTAGCATCTAACCATTTTATCACTTCTTTTCTCATGACTTCTTTCATCAAAGGATTTAACCGACTTTGAGATTGTGCACTTGGCCGGTGGTCCTCCTCCATGTAGATTTTGTGCATACATAACACCGGGCTAATCCCACGAATAATAGGTATCTTCCACCTAATATCTTTCTCCTTCTCTTCAAAATTCGCAATGCCGCATCAACGTGTGATTCAGACAATTTGCAGAAATTATTCGGGTAAAGTTTCATTGTTCCCCAAATACGCATACCTTAGGTGAGTTGGCAGAGAATTCAACTCTAAATTGGGTGCTTCTTTGACTGAGGGTTTGGATGGAGGCCCCAATACACAATCTAATGGTTCTACTATACCTCTTTGCATTCCCCCCCAATGCCACATTCAGACAAGCAGCCAACTCTTGAGCTTCTGTATCTCCTTCTATGTCATGTCCCACCAAAACTTTTTCCAAGGGATCCTCGAAGGCAATACAATGTGATTCTATGGCTAGAATCACAATAGTGATAGTAAACCACTCATCATAGACGGAAGGCAATTTCAAAGCGCAATAGACATCAAACACTTCAACCTTATCATGAGCTCACATAGTTAACTACCCAGCTGCTACATCAATTAATGCTCGCCCCGTGGCATAGAAAGGTTATTCGAAAATACCTGGATCCTTCAATTTTTTGAGTAGTCTATTCTGAATTTAAGAACTGCACTTCTTAGTAAATGCCTCAGTTTCATACTCTTTTAGCCTTCTTTTGTTTGCCACTATCTCCTTCACATACTTCATATATTTAGGGATTCCCTACAAAATACAAACCAAAGGCAGATTAATGTGAATTTGTTTTAGGAGAGAGAAAAACTTACCAAAGCATTCATCATCATTCTGCTTCCTAGACTTTTGTGGAAAATGAGGAGGTGCTTTCACTTGAGGAACACCCTTCTCAACATTGGAGTTCTTTATCACCTCTTCTTCTTTCTTTTCTCCACCTACTACCTTAGTATATTTCTTCTTTGGAGATAGCTTCTCTAGTTGTAACCCACTTTTGGTACTCACCGCATTCAATTGCTTTGGGTTGGGCCCAGTTTCACCTGGCAGACCTCTTTGTGGACACAAATTGAGCGAATTGCTATTTATGCAACCTACTTTTCCAGATTTTTGTGACATGTAGATGTTTCTCATGTTTTCTCCTTGCCTATCTACCCTAGCATTGGTTTTAGCATTTTCAGCATTGTTCTTACCGATCTCTGCCATCAGCTTTTGGAAGAACTCTTCATTAGTCATACTCCCTTGTTGCGCACTTTGATTAATACCTTGACCATGATTTTGATAATGAGGTCCATTCCCTTGTGCTCGTTATTGGTTGGGCCATTGCGTCTGATTTTGGTTTTGATTTCCACCCTATGAGAAGTTAGGGTGATTACTCCGGCTTGAGTTGTATGTATTTCCATAATTCAGTGTTCCTCCACCTATTTGAGTATTACCCACATAGTTCACGAAGTTTGAGTTCGATTTACATCATTCAGTCGCATGCTCTCCACTACCACAAACTCCACACCAACCAACCGATTGTTATATAACATTCACTAGTGCTTGTTGTTGATCTAGTGTGATTTGCTTGAACTATATGGTCATTTGATGTTGCATTGCATCTAACTTTGCAGTTAAAGCAGTTTCTTGATCCACATTTAAAACTCCTACAACCCTTTGCACCGTGGTCCTTGGTGCCTCTCCATTCCATTCTAGGTTTCCCTCCTAGAGTCTGTCTAGGAGGTCAAATAGTTCATCACAAGTTTTTGCCAAAGCTTGTCCACATGCTGCACTATTTAGAAGTACTCGTGCATTATATTCAAGACCATCAAATAAAGTGTGAGTTAGTATCTCATTCGCTTGATAATGATGTGGACAAGCATTTAACATTTGCTTAAATCGAGCCCATCCTTGATACATATCTTCTCTGTTTCTTTACTTGAAGCATAATATCTCACTCCTCAACCTTGCAGTGTTACCTGATGGGAAAAATCAACTCAAGAATCTTTTTGCTAAATAATCCCATGTAGTGATGAAATTTGGTGGCTCAACATCTAACCATCGTCTTGCTTCTCCCAAAAATGAAAGTGGGAAAAGAGTCAATCTCACGTAATCAGATGATACCCCATTCGTAATGTACGTGTCTCTTATTTCAAGAAAGTTTCTTATATGCACTTGGGGATCCTCTTTAGGAAGGTCGGTGAACTGCCCCGTTGAGTGAATGAGGTGTAACATGTTTTGTTTCAGCTCAAATATACCACCCGATGGTGGTTTTCGTATACTTGGTGCCATATTGGCGGTGAGTGGGACTGCCACATCACAGATTGGTCTTGCCGGTACTACCACGGGTACCTCCTATTCTTCGTTACTCCTGTTGTCCTCGGTTACCCTCAGTATTTTTTGGGAGATCCAATCTTAATTCCTTCTGTCACAGTTGATTCGCCAGCTTTCTTCGTAGTCGAAGAGCTCTCTCAGGTTCATCGTCTAGTTCAACAAGGTCTCCTTTTCGAGCTAGACTTTAGAACCAAGTGCCTGCAATACAGAATAGCTAAGATCAAGTTATTAACACTTGAAAAATCAAGTAGTAGACTTAAGAAAATTAAATATAAATTAATTCTAAAGTCTCCGGCAGCGGTGCCAAAAACTTGTTGTACCCAAATGCACACGCAAGTGTACGTGGTTGCACAAGTAGTATAGTTCCTTTTAGAAATGAGTTACCGTATCCAAGGGAGTTACGATCAATTTATAGTAACCAACTTAATTCCACAAATCAACAAAAGTATCTTCAAAAGAGTGTATTTTTGTTTATTACTACTATGAAGAATTTAATAAATAAAGTAAACAACGAGTGTATTTTTGTTTATTACTACTATGAAGAATTTAATAAATAAAGTAAACAACAAGAACGACTTCAATTGGATGATTAGAGACATTAATTCCAGTGGTGCAACATGCATCTGGTTTCATGTATTGCATCTCAAGTAATGAACTAATTCAAGTTATCAAATTACTGATTTACAGGGTTGATTTTATGATCATGGTGTCCCGACCTCTAATCGCCTACTTCAATTTTTTGTCTAACTACATTGTTGAGCGGGGATAGACAGTCCTAATTAGCTAGCATTTAAATTTCATCTTGTTTAGTAACCAAGCTTGGTGTTCGTCCGGGTTTCAATCCGAAACACGAATCTAATCAAGTGATATGCAAGAAAGATCAAACTTTTTGTATTCTTTAGTCTATCTACCTTATCGTCTCTCGAGTCCAAGAGTAGACAAAAGGTTTATCTCTATGATGGTAGTCAAGAAATACTAAAACAAGACCACAAAATAACTTTAAACGATAACCAAGAATTAATTCAAAATTATTGATGCTTAAGAATTACCCATAGCTACAACTCCAGAACAAGGGCTTTTAGCCACTCATAGTATTTAAAAACTCAAATATAATCTTGTTCATGCAATTTGAAATTAAAGAAAGAGTTAAAGAATCGAAACCTATGACAAAGTGTGAATCCTTGATCATGCACATCAAAAAGAAGTCGAACCCTTACAAAAATAACCCTAGGGTCCTCTTTATAGAGTTTAGGAAATTAATTTCCTATTTTAGCCCAAGTAGGAATCCTAATTTAATCAAATTTCGTTGGAAGTGTCAGGCTGGGGCGCCACGCCACTCAGTGCGCCAGCTTCAGTCTTCAGTAGTTTTCCCTCTGGTGCAATGCGCCAGCAAAGTTGTTCAGAATTTTGGCTCCTGGCGCAACGCGCCACTTCAGTGCTTCCTTTGAGATGACTACACACTTTCCTACTCCGTGTTCGCTCCTTTAGACTCCATTCACCTCTGAAAGTTCTTGCACACCCTAATCACATGTATTAGTGCACATTCATAGCAAGTTATACAATACATAACCAATAGCTTCAATATTATTCTTAAACTCAAGGCATTATGTGGGAAATTGATGGTAATTTGGCATATAAATATGCCTAAGATCATTGTTACTTCAATTTCCTTCTCAAAACTACATTTTTCTTTTGATATAGTTAATAATAACTCACATAAGGTAAGTACTTTCACAAGAAAAGATCATTGCATTGAAAAGTTGCACATGACGAGGACCCCAATTATTTCTTGAGTTATTTGAAAAATCTTGATTTTAACTTTTTGAATAATATAAAGGTTTTATGATAATGATAAGGGACAAACATGCGATGCATGTTCCAAAGACTAGTGAAATAATAAATGAGAGATTAAGGGTGTGTTTGGTATGAAAGTAAATGTTTTCCATGAAAACTGTTTTCCTAGAAAATGTTTTCTTGGAAAACAAGTGGATTTCTAACTTAATATTTTTTACGATGGGGAGGGTCGGGTACGGGATATGAGATAGGGTAAGAAAAAATATTGTAATTTAAGGATGAGGAAATGTTTTCCTTAATTTTTGAAGGAAAGTCATTTTCCTTAAATTTGAGGAAAATGAGTTGATTTGGAAAACATTTTCCAAAACATTTAAGCCAACCAAACATGGGAAAATCGGAAAAAAAAATTCCAGAAAATGTTTTCCTTCATACCAAACACACCCGAAGAGGGTAACTTCTCTTATATGTTGAAAAACATTTCATTAAACCAAGAATTCCGAAAAAATGGAAAAGAAAATTAGTGGGTGCACAAGAAAGGAACTAATGGAATATCCATTAAAGAAAGCATCAAAAAATAAAAAGCTATATAAGAACTGTTATCAATGCAAACATTTGCAATTGTTGGCTGATACTAACTCGTAATATAAAAACTTTACATGTACAGATAATGTATAGTGTAACATAGTAGATTAATGCATAATTTGTTTACCAAAAAAAATGTCATATAGATATCAATAAAATTTGTAAAAAGGGGCTAAAGACAAATGGATCAAGGTCGATCAAGTTCATTTCTTTTTGTCAAAATTGCCCGAAACGTGACCGGGTTCAGGGATGTTAACTACTCAAAGAAAAAGGAAACTATATGAGAGGAGAAGGTCGGGAGTCTTGTAGACTTTCAGACTTGACAAATGGAAAATGTATAATATTTTGATCTAACTTTTCCCTAATAAAGTATCGATCAATTTCAACATGCTTAGTCCGGTCATGTTGAACAGGATTATGTGCCATTTGAATTGCGGCCTTGTTATCACAGAATAAGTTCATAGGTCCTGTAAATTCAATTCCAAGGTCCTTCAAAACATATTTAATCCATAATGGCTCACACAAGCCATTGGCCATCCCTCGAAATTCTGCTTCTGCACTAGACCTCGCGGCAACCTTTTGCTTCTTACTTCTCCATGTGACATGATTGCCTTCGACAAAAGTGCCCAAAAAAAGGACAGCAAACAAATAATGTTCTTAACTGTAAATAGTATACTATTATTGATATTAAGCAAAATAGATAGAGGAAAAGGATAAGTGAAGGCCTTTTCTTCTTCAATCTGTTTAAGCACGTGGAAACGATGACGATGATAATGTTTTGACAACTTCACAATAGGATGAGTTGCAACAACTCCAAAATAATCCATCAACATTGACTGATGAAATGATGAACATCATTGCAATTCAATATTGCTCTATTGATGAATTGTTAAAGAGCGGCAAGAGCTTCTCGTCGTTAGTGGGATGATCTAATTTGTATGATTTGGAAGCAGTTGAAACTAATCTATTGTTAGAAATATACATTGTTTTGATTTATGTGTAATGTATAAAATTTCTTTTCTTTTTTATTTAAACTTCTTCCCTCTCTGTTTATATATGTAAAATAGGCTACGAGTTATATGCAACCTAAGGCAATTACAACAACATATCCAATATAATTCCACAAGTAGGGTCTAGGGATGGTTGAGTATACGTAGATGCTAACAAATAAAAAGAATGAATGAAGAGTAAAACTTTGAATCTGAAATGTTGTATCATTAAATAACCGGTATCCATAACTGAACAATTGAAGCATACGGTGCCAACATATATACAACCACAATAATCACCTCTTCTATCCTTCACCGGATCGTCCAAATGAAAAACAAAAAGAAAAAAACACAACATGTTTACAACTCAAGGAACACATGAATGTTCTAGTCCCCAAGTTAGTTGATCCACCCCCCCAGAAGAAAAATCACAGAGACTAATTTAGAAAGCCAAAAGCTGAGTTCTAGCACTTGAGATGTCATGTTTTGGCTTTACTTAACTAGCTTTGTAAGGATCCATCCTTCATTAGTTTCAAACTGAGACTATTATATCATTCTCGTTAATACTGTCTTGACGCCTTCCTCCAATCTGTTCCAGCCTTCATCATAGTAGAGAATTCATCGTAACTTATCCGTCTGTCCTGCAAGAGATGTGGTCCACCTGTAAGTTCTGGTTAGTTATTTTACAGTAGCATCAGTCATTTTATTCCTATATTTATTTTGGTTGTTCAATGTGCGAACTAATATGAAGTGTAATGAACGATTCCTTCTGTATTTTAACCATTTTGTTATATACACAATCATGGACAGAGTACAGATGGTATATCGAATATTGTCACTTGAAATGTTAGAGAATTCAAATTTTCCAGCATTTCTGAATGAGCTGAAATTTTCGAGATTTTATGACTCGTAAGATGTATTAAAAGTAATTCTGTATACATGTTGTATGATAGCCAATACTAAATAATGGTGGTTTTTGGATGGCCTTCAAATGCTTTCTTTCCAAGCTAAACGATTCTTGAAAGATTAGCACACATTAGGTGTTTTCGGCTAGTTTTAATTTAAATGATTGGGTGGATGGATATTTTGGTTAATTCAAGTTTAAAAAGTTGAACAATTTAGTCGTCTCAAATTTGAGAGTTTCTTTTTTTTGGGGCTGGAGGATAGGGAAATGAAGGAGAGGATTACAAGGTTTGACAATCAAAATTTACCAACAACTTTAGGTAGTCAATAAACTCAATAGTCTCTAATATGAAGTTTGAAACTTTAAATAAGTCGAGTCTAAAATTGGATTTATTGAAACTTGAAGTTGGCATAAACTTACAAAAATAAAAGTAAATAAAAGGATTTTTTTGGTCATATTTTGAAAATTTAAAAGGTATTTTAAATTAACTAAAAATTACAAGGATGTAACAAAAGCTAAACTAAAATAATAAGGATGAATTTAACTAAGAAAAAAATACATTAAATACCATGCATATATTTGTCACTTTGTTCTTAATATTTCACCTCGTTTTCTCTCCATTTTCAAAACCCAAAACATCCATCTTCTCCTTTCATCTTCATTTCGTTACAACCAACGAAAAAGTTGAAACAATCCATAAAACCCAAAACCATCTTCTCCGATCATCCATTTTCATCTTCTCCGTTGCTAAAACTGTTACAAAAAGCAGAAAAATCCATCAACAAAATCCCTGTCCAGTTCTCAATTCATTTGTCTAACTCAAACTCTTGATTTCACTTCCAATTTCAGTTCAGTCCCAAATTCTAACCCTAGCCATAAATTCGGTTTGATCCTGAATCATTTAATTTCCATCCCTTGCCATGAATAGAAGATGAGGTAGATCAAGCAGTAAATAGTGTTTAAATCAGGTATCTAGTAGTTTTCTCGATAATACCAATGAAGAACAGTCTACATTGGCTTCTTCATCTTCTTCAGGTAAAGTAAGCAAAACCTGAGTGAAAAGTTCAGATTTTGCTAATAGAAATGTTGATTCTAAAGTGGTTAGAAGTAAAAATTCGATAAGGGGAGTTGTTTCGGATGAGATTATTTTATCAACAAAGAGTCAACTTTTGAGGCTTTAGTTGCATGAAAGGATAGATTTCCGTCTGACTTGTTAATGGATGAGGAAATTGAAGTTGGGGTTGTTAGTGTAGTTGGCGGGATAGAACAATGTAACTATATTTTAATTAGGAATCACATTTGTAACATCCGACAATTTAAAAATGAATATGAAGAAGCTTGAAATTTGGAAATAGTCATTTTTGGAAAAATTTAAAATCTGGAAAATTTGGCTAAGTGTGGAAATCAGTGAGTTTTTGGCCAACTTTGAGCAGTCATAACTCCTAGATCAGGATGATTTAGGAGTAGTTCCAGTTATGGTTTCGAAGCTTGTGGAACGATCTTTCCAACGCCACTGAGTTTGCTCGATTCCGAGTTCGTATGAGCGAGTTATGATCTTTGAAAGTTGGGCAGTTGGCAGGGATTCCGTTCCGGAAATTTAAGGGCATTTTGGTCTTTTCACAAATAATTTCTTTTGAGCTTATATTGTTGTATTAGGCTGATATTTGGATCATTTTGTCCCATTTTGAAAGAGAAAGAGTTAGGGTTCAAGAGAAGAAGAAGAGAAGAAGGAGAAGAAGAAGAGAAGAAAGAGGAGATCAACAAGATTTGTCAAGATCATTGTGGATTTTCGTCGGGGGTGATCCCTATCAAGGTATGTGAGTCTTTAGTGTGGGTTTATCCTTTCCCCCCACATACCAAGCTCGTTTTTATGATTTGAGAAGAGATTGGATTTGTTGTTGAAGTTGTTGAAGTTGTTAGTTGTTGTTGATGTTGTTAGTTGTGTTGTTGAAGTTATTGTTGGTTGTGGGACAGGATTGGGCTGTGTATTTGAGTTGTGACCTATTGTATATTGAGGGATTTTATGATCCTTAGTGTTGGTTGGTTCATACCCCCACACACCAACTCGTTTTTAATTCCAAGAGAAGATTTATTGGTTGTTGAAGTTGTAGTGGTGTTGTGTTGAAGTTCTTGCTGATTTAGTACAGATTTCTGGCTGTGATTTTTGAGTTGAATCTATTGTATAATAAGGGTCTTTATGATTCTAAGTGTTGCTGCTGAAACCTTGAGGTTGAGAGGGTTTAGAATTGGAAAGAAACAAGGGGAAAAAGTCGGATTTTTGGGGAAAAAGGGGCTGGGCTGTTGCACCTCTCCTAGTGCCAAAGACACCAATCCTTCCCTTTCATTCACCATTTCTTTTTTTATACATGTTCCTAGGTATTATACCTATGTTTCCTAGTTGTTTCCAACACTCCAAGGTACTTCCAAAAGTCAAGTAAAACTACAAGTCAAGTGAAGTTAGTTTCCAAGTCAAGTGAAGTTAGTTTCCAATTCAAGTGAAGTTAGTTTCCAAGTCAAGTGAAGTCAAGCTTAGAAGTAAGTAAGTCAAAGCAAGTCTTTAAGGTTTTCCAAGAGTCTTCATTGAGCGTTTTAACTTCATTCTAAGGCTCAAGTTCCAAGTTAAGTATTGAGTTTCAAGTCAAGTCAAAAGTTAAGAGTTTCATGTTAAGTTAAGAGTTTCACATCAAGCCAAGAGTTCAAGTAAAGTAAAGAGTTTAAAGTTGAGTTCTTTTCTCAAAGTTATTAGGGAACTATGTATTCCCAAAGAAGTTTTAAAGAAATGTTTTTACATTTAAACAAGGTTGGAAACTGAGATTTCCAAAAAGCCTTCGGGCTAGTTTTTGAGTAATTATCTCATATTAGCAGGAAGAAATATGTTTTAAAAACATAAGAGCCAGTACATTTTTGGGAGTAGTATCGAGCACCGAATTGGGGGAGCGTTCAAAGAACCCACAGCCCCCATAGAACCATGTTAGCCACCATGGGTAGAAAAGGATCATACTTTTTAGATGAATCCTTTTCAGATTAGACTAGTGGATCCATTAGGCAGTTCAGGTCTTATACCTTTGGCCGGGTATAAGATGCTCTGGCAGCGTGAGGTCGATCGCTGTATCATCACTATAGCTCTTATGTGATGGTTGTCGGTTAGAGAAACTCCCACAGCAGTTATTGTATTTTTCATACACAGAGATTATTGTATTTTTTATATACATCAGTTCATTGTATTTTTATACACATTTCAGGCTTATTGTATCCTTGTATACACACAGAGTTCATAGCATGTTTTAAGCAATCTTTCTTTATAT
This sequence comes from Solanum verrucosum, assembly GCF_900185275.1. NCBI lineage: Eukaryota > Viridiplantae > Streptophyta > Magnoliopsida > Solanales > Solanaceae > Solanum > Solanum verrucosum. Next base: position 2,417,361 of record NW_026020173.1, read on the forward strand.
CGCACTTGTTTTAAATTGCCTTATATTGAAAGAAGTCAGTCAGGTTGAGTTAAGTTGAGCCAGGTAAGCTATTCAGTTTCTTCCAATTTTCCTTCTAGCCTTTGTTGCTTAGTTTTCCAGCTTGCATACTCGTACATTCCATGTACTGATGCCAGTTGGCCTGCATCGTTTGATGATGCAGATTCAGGTACCCCGGATCAGCATCCTGCACGTCGTTGATCCAGCTGAGCACTCCAGAGTCAGTGGTGAGCCTCCTTGCATTCCGGAGGACTCAATTATTTTGTGTTCTTAGTTTTTGTTTTATTAGGATGTTGCGGGGTCTGTCCCAACATCCATCTCAGTATTTTAGAGGCTTCATAGACAGACAGTCAGTCAGTTAGTTTTGAGTCTCTCATCTATATATATATGTAAATATTCTATTTTGAGATTCGAGTTGCCTTTATGGCCATATTTTATAAGTTAAGTTGTTTTGTAATATTGCATTGCATTGAGTTATTCTGTTGAGGTTTCCGCTGAGTTAAGAAAGCCAGGCCAAGGGTTCGCTTGGGGCTAGAAATGGTCTCCGGGTGCCGGTCCCGCCCAGGGTGTAGGCTCGGGGCGTGACAAACTTGGTATCAGAGCACAGAGTTCAGGAGTCCTAGGGAGTCTATGAAGCCGTGTCTGTAGAGTCCTAGTTATCGGTGTGAAGCGCGCCACATCTATAATTGGGAGGCTGCAACATTTAGGAAGATTTCTCATTTCTTTCACACTCATTTCATGCGTTAGAGTTGATCTCTAAAAAGTTTCTTTCTAATCCATGCTTGCGCGTGTTTCAGATAGTCATGCCTCCACGAAGAGTTGGTAGAGGGCGTCTTCCTAGACGTTATGTTGATGAGCAAGAGTTACCCTATGCACCGGGAGTGCAAGATCAAGGGGAAGTTTCTAATGCCGAGTTCAGAGAGGCAATTAGAATGTTGAGTCAAGCTGTAGCAAATCAGATTGGTCAGCAAAGAGGAGCTCGACATGAAGGAGCTGACACTTCAAGGATTCGTGAGTTCTTGGGGATGAATCCTCCGAGTTTCATGGGTTTGAGCACTACTGAGGATCCAGAGGATTTCATTGAGGAGTTGAAGAAGATTTTTGATGTGATGCATGTGGCAGATATTGAGCGGGTTGAACTAGCTGCTTATCAATTGAAGGATGTTGCTAGAACTTGGTTCGACCAGTGGAAAGGGGGCAGAGCTGAGAATGCACCACCTACAAGTTGGGCCGATTTTGAGGAAGCTTTCTTGGGGCATTTCTTTCCTCGAGAATTGAGAGAGGCCAAGGTACGTGAGTTCCTCACACTTAAGCAGGAGTCCTTGAGTGTTCATGAGTACAGTTTGAAGTTCACACAATTATCCCGCTATGCTCCGGAGATGGTTGCGGACATGAGGAATAGAATGAGCTTGTTTGTTGCTGGGTTGTCTCGGTTGTCGAGCAAGGAAGGTAGGGCTGCAATGCTTATCGGGGACATGGACATATCAAGGTTGATGGTTTATGTGCAGCAGGTTGAGGAAGAGAAGCTGAGGGACAGAGAAGAGTTCAGAAATAAGAGAGCTAAGATCGGGAACGAGTCCGGGCAGCAGAGAGGTAATTCAAACCGTTCCTCCTTTCAGCAAAGGCAAAAGGGACCTGCTCCATCATTTGCTAGAGCACCTGCACCCAGATACAGAGGTGAATTTAATGTTCAGAATTCGAAGGACTTCAGGGCTAGACCAGCACAATCTTCGGGTAGTGTGGCGCAAGGGAGTAGTAAGCCTCCTGTTTGCGCCAAATGTGGTAGGAACCACTCAGGTATTTGTCGAGATGGCTCCATTGGTTGTTTCAGGTGTGGTCAGAATGGACATTTCATGCGAGAGTGTCCAAAGAATAGGCAGGGTAATGGAAGCAATAAAGCACAGTCTTCTTCAGTTGTTCCACCAGACAGGACGGCACCTAGAGGAGCTACTTCTAGTGTAGGTGGAGGAGCAAACCGCCTTTATGCTATCACCAGTCGCCATGAGCAAGAGAATTCTCCGAATGTTGTCACTGGTATGATCAAAGTCTTTGCTTTTGATGTGTATGCTTTGCTAGACCCAGGAGCGAGTTTATCTTTTGTAACTCCTTATGTTGCAAATCAGTTTGAGGTTCTTCCTGAAAGACTTTGTGAACCCTTTTGTGTTTCTACACCTATTGGGGAGTCTATTCTAGCGGAAAGAGTTTATCGTGATTGTCCTGTTTCTATCAATCACAAGAGCACCATGGTTGATTTGGTTGAGTTAGACATGGTAGATTTTGATGTCATTCTAGGTATGGATTGGCTTCATGCTTGTTATGCATCGATAGATTGTAGAACTCGAGCAGTCAAGTTTCAGTTTCCGAATGAGCCAGTCATAGAGTGGAGTAGCAGTTCAGCAGTGCCTAAGGGTCGTTTTATTTCGTACCTTAAGGCAAGAAAGTTAGTTTCGAAGGGTTGTATCTATCACTTAGTCCGAGTTCATGATTCTAGTGTTGAGATACCTCATTTCCAGTCAGTTCCTATAGTAAGAGAGTTTCCAGAAGTGTTTCCTGATGATCTACCCGGAATTCCTCCTGAGAGAGAGATAGATTTCGGCATAGATCTCATTCCAGATACTCGTCCTATCTCTATTCCGCCATATAGAATGGCACCAGCAGAGTTGAAAGAGTTGAAAGAGCAGTTGAAAGATCTCCTAGAAAAGGGTTTCATTCGACCGAGTGTCTCACCTTGGGGTGCTCCGGTTTTGTTTGTGAAGAAGAAAGATGGTTCCCTTAGAATGTGTATAGATTACCGCCAGTTGAACAAGGTTACCATCAAGAACAAGTACCCTCTTCCGAGGATTGATGATCTTTTCGATCAGCTTCAGGGTGCCACTTGTTTTTCAAAGATTGACCTCCGATCCGGCTATCATCAGTTAAGGGTAAAGGAAAGTGATATCCCAAAGACAGCTTTCAGAACCAGGTATGGTCATTATGAGTTTTTGGTCATGTCCTTTGGTTTGACTAATGCGCCTGCAGCTTTCATGGATTTGATGAATAGAGTCTTCAAACCTTATTTAGATATGTTTGTTATTGTCTTTATTGATGATATACTAGTCTATTCAAGGAATGAAGAAGATCATGCTAGTCATCTCAGAACAGTTCTTCAGACTTTGAAAGACAAGGAGTTGTATGCTAAGTTCTCTAAGTGTGAGTTTTGGCTTAAGTCTGTGGCATTCCTAGGCCACATTGTGTCCGGTGATGGAATTAAAGTTGATACTCGGAAAATTGAGGCAGTGCAGAATTGGCCTAGACCCACATCTCCAACTGAAATTAGGAGTTTCTTGGGATTAGCTGGCTATTATAGAAGGTTTGTTGAAGGGTTCTCGACTATTGCATCTCCTTTGACAAAGTTGACTCAGAAGACAGTGAAATTTCAATGGTCTGAAGCTTGTGAGAAAAGCTTTCAAGAATTGAAAAAGAGATTGACTACAGCTCCAGTTTTGACGCTACCAGAAGGTACTCAAGGTTTTGTGGTGTATTGTGATGCATCTAGAGTTGGTTTGGGTTGTGTCTTAATGCAGAATGGCAAGGTTATAGCTTATGCCTCCAGACAGTTAAAGGTTCATGAGAAGAACTACCCAACCCATGACTTAGAGCTAGCTGCTGTAGTATTTGCTTTGAAGATATGGCGTCATTACTTGTATGGTGTGCATGTCAACATATTCACTGATCACAAGAGCCTTCAATATGTGCTTACTCAGAAAGAGCTTAATCTCAGACAGAGGAGGTGGTTAGAGTTACTCAAGGATTATGACCTGAGTATTCTTTACCACCCAGGTAAGGCTAATGTTGTTGCTGATTCTTTGAGCAGGTTGTCTATGGGTAGCACCGCCCATATTGAAGAAGGAAGGAAAGAGTTAGCAAAAGATGTGCACAGACTGGCATGCCTGGGAGTCAGATTTACAGATTCCATAGAAGGAGGAATAGCGGTGACGAGCAGGGCCGAGTCATCATTAATGTCAGAAGTGAAAGAGAAGCAAGATCAAGATCCCATTTTGCTCGAGTTGAAGGAAAATGTTCAAAAGCAAAGAGTATTAGCTTTTGAACAAGGGGGAGATGGTGTTTTGAGATTTCAAGGTAGATTGTGCGTACCTATGGTAGATGGACTCCAAGAGAAGATTATGGATGAAGCTCACAGCTCCAGATATTCTATTCATCCGGGTTCCACCAAGATGTATCGTGATTTGCGTGAAGTTTATTGGTGGAATGGCATGAAGAAGGGCATTGCTGAGTTTGTTGCTAAGTGTCCAAATTGCCAACAAGTGAAAGTTGAACACCAAAGGCCCGGTGGTTTGGCTCAGAGGATAGAACTTCCAGAGTGGAAGTGGGAGATGATCAATATGGATTTCATCACAGGGTTGCCAAGGTCTCGCAGACAACATGATTCTATTTGGGTGATTGTCGACAGAATGACAAAGTCAGCTCATTTTCTACCGGTAAAGACTACCAATACAGCAGAAGATTATGCCAAGTTGTATGTTCAAGAGATAGTGAGACTTCATGGAGTCCCAATCTCCATTATTTCAGATAGAGGTGCAAAGTTTACTGCACAGTTCTGGAAATCTTTTCAGAAGGGCTTGGGTTCAAAGGTGAACTTAAGTACTGCCTTTCACCCTCAGACAGATGGGCAAGCAGAGCGCACTATTCAGACCTTAGAGGATATGTTGAGGGCTTGTGTGATCGATTTCAAAGGGAGTTGGGATGATCACCTACCTCTCATTGAGTTTGCCTACAACAACAGTTATCACTCTAGCATCCAGATGGCTCCATATGAAGCTCTTTATGGGAGAAGATGTAGATCTCCTATTGGATGGTTTGAAGTTGGTGAAGCACAGTTGATAGGACCAGATTTAGTTCACCAAGCTATGGAGAAGGTGAAAGTGATTCAAGAGAGGTTGAAAACGGCACAGAGTCGTCAGAAATCCTACACCGATGTTAGGAGAAGGGCGTTAGAATTTGAAATAGACGATTGGGTATATTTGAAGGTTTCACCCATGAAAGGCATTATGAGGTTTGGTAAGAAGGGGAAACTTAGTCCCCGGTATATTGGACCTTACCGCATAGCCAAGAGGATTGGCAATGTTGCTTATGAGTTGGAGTTACCACAGGAACTAGCAGCGGTTCATCCGGTATTTCACATCTCCATGTTGAAGAAGTGCATAGGCGATCCTTCATTGATCCTACCGACTGAAAGTATCAAGATCAAGGATAACTTATCTTATGAGGAGATTCCTGTTCAAATTTTGGATCGTCAAGTTCGTAGGTTGAGAACGAAAGATGTAGCCTCAGTTAAGGTCCTATGGAGGAACCAATTTGTTGAGGAAGCAACTTGGGAAGCCAAAGAAGACATGAAGAAGAGATATTCATATCTCTTTGAATCCGCAGATTAAGGTATTAATTTCCTTCTTAGTGCTCTATAAATTATAATGAGCATGTCGTTATTGTTGTTGTGTTTGCATGGTTGTTTGTTGGGTGTTGAGTTGATGTTACACCCTTAGCTTTGTAAGAGTTACCTCATTCGAGGACGAATGTTCCCAAGGGGGAGATATTGTAACATCCGACAATTTAAAAATGAATATGAAGAAGCTTGAAATTTGGAAATAGTCATTTTTGGAAAAATTTAAAATCTGGAAAATTTGGCTAAGTGTGGAAATCAGTGAGTTTTTGGCCAACTTTGAGAAGTCATAACTCCTAGATCAGGATGATTTAGGAGTAGTTCCAGTTATGGTTTCGAAGCTTGTGGAACGATCTTTCCAACGCCACTGAGTTTGCTCGATTCCGAGTTCGTATGAGCGAGTTATGATCTTTGAAAGTTGGGCAGTTGGCAGGGATTCCGTTCCGGAAATTTAAGGGCATTTTGGTCTTTTCACAAATAATTTCTTTTGAGCTTATATTGTTGTATTAGGCTGATATTTGGATCATTTTGTCCCATTTTGAAAGAGAAAGAGTTAGGGTTCAAGAGAAGAAGAAGAGAAGAAGGAGAAGAAGAAGAGAAGAAAGAGGAGATCAACAAGATTTGTCAAGATCATTGTGGATTTTCGTCGGGGGTGATCCCTATCAAGGTATGTGAGTCTTTAGTGTGGGTTTATCCTTTCCCCCCACATACCAAGCTCGTTTTTATGATTTGAGAAGAGATTGGATTTGTTGTTGAAGTTGTTGAAGTTGTTAGTTGTTGTTGATGTTGTTAGTTGTGTTGTTGAAGTTATTGTTGGTTGTGGGACAGGATTGGGCTGTGTATTTGAGTTGTGACCTATTGTATATTGAGGGATTTTATGATCCTTAGTGTTGGCTGGTTCATACCCCCACACACCAACTCGTTTTTAATTCCAAGAGAAGATTTATTGGTTGTTGAAGTTGTAGTGGTGTTGTGTTGAAGTTCTTGCTGATTTAGTACAGATTTCTGGCTGTGATTTTTGAGTTGAATCTATTGTATAATAAGGGTCTTTATGATTCTAAGTGTTGCTGCTGAAACCTTGAGGTTGAGAGGGTTTAGAATTGGAAAGAAACAAGGGGAAAAAGTCGGATTTTTGGGGAAAAAGGGGCTGGGCTGTTGCACCTCTCCTAGTGCCAAAGACACCAATCCTTCCCTTTCATTCACCATTTCTTTTTTTATACATGTTCCTAGGTATTATACCTATGTTTCCTAGTTGTTTCCAACACTCCAAGGTACTTCCAAAAGTCAAGTAAAACTACAAGTCAAGTGAAGTTAGTTTCCAAGTCAAGTGAAGTTAGTTTCCAATTCAAGTGAAGTTAGTTTCCAAGTCAAGTGAAGTCAAGCTTAGAAGTAAGTAAGTCAAAGCAAGTCTTTAAGGTTTTCCAAGAGTCTTCATTGAGCGTTTTAACTTCATTCTAAGGCTCAAGTTCCAAGTTAAGTATTGAGTTTCAAGTCAAGTCAAAAGTTAAGAGTTTCATGTTAAGTTAAGAGTTTCACATCAAGCCAAGAGTTCAAGTAAAGTAAAGAGTTTAAAGTTGAGTTCTTTTCTCAAAGTTATTAGGGAACTATGTATTCCCAAAGAAGTTTTAAAGAAATGTTTTTACATTTAAACAAGGTTGGAAACTGAGATTTCCAAAAAGCCTTCGGGCTAGTTTTTGAGTAATTATCTCATATTAGCAGGAAGAAATATGTTTTAAAAACATAAGAGCCAGTACATTTTTTGGGAGTAGTATCGAGCACCGAATTGGGGGAGCGTTCAAAGAACCCACAGCCCCCATAGAACCATGTTAGCCACCATGGGTAGAAAAGGATCATACTTTTTAGATGAATCCTTTTCAGATTAGACTAGTGGATCCATTAGGCAGTTCAGGTCTTATACCTTTGGCCGGGTATAAGATGCTCTGGCAGCGTGAGGTCGATCGCTGTATCATCACTATAGCTCTTATGTGATGGTTGTCGGTTAGAGAAACTCCCACAGCAGTTATTGTATTTTTCATACACAGAGATTATTGTATTTTTTATATACATCAGTTCATTGTATTTTTATACACATTTCAGGCTTATTGTATCCTTGTATACACACAGAGTTCATAGCATGTTTTAAGCAATCTTTCTTTATATCGCACTTGTTTTAAATTGCCTTATATTGAAAGAAGTCAGTCAGGTTGAGTTAAGTTGAGCCAGGTAAGCTATTCAGTTTCTTCCAATTTTCCTTCTAGCCTTTGTTGCTTAGTTTTCCAGCTTGCATACTCGTACATTCCATGTACTGATGCCAGTTGGCCTGCATCGTTTGATGATGCAGATTCAGGTACCCCGGATCAGCATCCTGCACGTCGTTGATCCAGCTGAGCACTCCAGAGTCAGTGGTGAGCCTCCTTGCATTCCGGAGGACTCAATTATTTTGTGTTCTTAGTTTTTGTTTTATTAGGATGTTGCGGGGTCTGTCCCAACATCCATCTCAGTATTTTAGAGGCTTCATAGACAGACAGTCAGTCAGTTAGTTTTGAGTCTCTCATCTATATATATATGTAAATATTCTATTTTGAGATTCGAGTTGCCTTTATGGCCATATTTTATAAGTTAAGTTGTTTTGTAATATTGCATTGCATTGAGTTATTCTGTTGAGGTTTCCGCTGAGTTAAGAAAGCCAGGCCAAGGGTTCGCTTGGGGCTAGAAATGGTCTCCGGGTGCCGGTCCCGCCCAGGGTGTAGGCTCGGGGCGTGACAACATTATTATGAAATAGCGTGAAAATGTGTCAATTTGGGTGACGAAGGATATGTTTATTGATGTTATACCTGAACGGTGTGGTGGGTTATTTGATTATGTGTTTAACTATTTGTTATCGTATGAATGTGATAATTTTGGGGTGGCGTTGGATTTTAAGAAAAGGATTTCAGCTAAGCCAAGTAAGGGAAGAGTGATTGTTATCAGGGTAGGTCTTGCTGGGTTGGCGGCTGCGAGGCAACTGATGTTATTTGGGCTTGATGTCATTGTTTTGGAGGGATGAAAGCGTGCAAGTGGACGAGTGTATACGAAAAAGATGGAAGGAGTGAATAAGGTGGCAGCTGCTGACTTAGGAAGGAGTGTTTTGACAGGTACACTAGAGAATCCGCATGGTCTGTTGGCACGACATTTGTCATATACACTTCATAAGGTGAGTGACCAATGTCCTCTCTATCGTGCTGGCGGAAAGCTTGTAGATGAGCATTTGGATAAAAAAGTAGAGGATGCGTATAATGGACTTTTGAAGAAGGCAAGCAAGCTCAGGCAAGAATTATCTCAAATTGTTCCTCTTGGATGGGCATTGGAGACTTTGCAGAAGGATTTTGGTGTTGCGATGAATGATAAAGAGATGAGCTTGTTTAACTGGCATTTAGAAAATCTGGAATTTACAAATGCAGGTTTACTTTCACAACTTTCCCTAGCATTTTGGGACCAAGATAACCGCTATGATATGGGAGGGGATCACTTCTTCTTTCCCAGTGGAAATGAAAGATTAGTTCACGCCATGGCTGAAAATGTGCCTATTATTTTTAAAAAAATTATGTATGACATTCGTTATGGTTGAGATAGCATGAAGGTGATTACTGCGGGCCAATTATTTGAGGGATATGACATTGTACACCGTTCCTCTCGAAATTTTGAAGAGTGGTTCTATCTGGTTCATTCCAGAGGATCCTCAGCACAGGCTGGACCTAATAAAAAGATTGAGTTTTGGACTGTTAAATAAGGTTGCATTGTTATTCCTGTATGTGTTTTGGGACTCCATTGTTGATACATTTGGTCACGTTGATGATAGTTCTAGTTGTCGGGGGAATTCTTTCTGTTCTAAACCTATGCAACAGCTGCTGATGGGCCATTATTGTTAGCTCTAGTGGCAGGAGAAGTTGCACACAAGTTTGAGACAATGACCTCTACTGATGCAGTAACAAAAGTACTTCAAATTTTAAAAGGTAAATGTTAGGTTCCACTAGATTTGGGCAATCCGTTACTCTTTACCCCTTAAAGGACTCTTATAACATATTTATTGTCTCAACTATATACTTCAGAGTTGATTTCATCATCTGTTTCGTTTATTTTTGCTGCTACATAGGCATATATATTTTAAAATGCATCGATTATAGTAAAGATGAAACTTATGTTTCTTGTGGTCATGAAGCTAATGTATTGATGAGATTTGGGCATTATTATCAGGTATATATTAACCACAAGGAATTCACGTCCCAGAGCCCATCCAAATTGTATTTACAAGATGGGGTAGTGATCCGTTTAGCTTTGGTTCCTACACCAATGTTGTTGACATTTTAGCAGAAACTGTGGGGGGAAGGAAGACTTTTTTTTTGCTGGTGAGGCAACTACTGGGCGCTATCCAGCCACTATGCATGGAGCATTTCTCACTGGGCTTAGAGAAGCTGCAAAGATGGCCCACAACGCTAATGTTAGAACATTGCATTTGCAGGTTAAGAAATAAAAAACGAGATAAGGTATACTTCAGATCTTTTTAAAGTTATGTGTAATGTTTATTTAGACATTGACAGTCAAGAACTTAGTTTTCTTTGTCTCATTATGTTATTGACACAAAACCTTATGTTGCTTTTAAATAATTGACCTTTATCGTGTATCGTATAGAATTAACTAATTTATTTCTACAAACATCTTAAATCTTCATTCTACTTACAAATTGCTCAAGTAAAATTTAGTTTCTATTTATACCCGAGTTATTTTATTAGCTCTGGAAATAGTTGTTCATTTCCCTCTTTAGATCAACTGTATAATTTTGCTATTTCAACATTGTTTGCATGCTCACTTTATGCACTAAATGCTGAAATACGATAACCAGACCAGACAGGCTAAATGCAAGCAACAAGACCAGTAAGTAGGGGCAAATTTAGTTGGCGTAATGTAATAATTGTGAGGCTATATATTATTTAGCAACAACAACAAAAAACTTAGTGTAGTCCCACAGGTGGGGTCCGAGGAGGGTAGAGTGCATGCAAACCTTACTTTTACCTTGAGAAGTTAGATGTTGTTTTAGATAGACCTTCAGCTGAACAATAACAAGAAAATAAGATAACGAGATTAAATAATAATAGGTAGTAATAGTAATCTGAAGATAGGGAAAAACAAGAAGAATAATGATAAAGAACCCGCCTACCTACATTCTATCCTAATCTTTGACCTCCACACCCTCCTATCAAGGACCATGTCCTCAGCGAGCTGAGGCTATGCAATATCCCGCCTAGTCACGTCACCCCCAATAATTCTTAGGCCTACCTATACCCCTCATCAAGTCTACAACGGCCAACCTTGTACACCTCATAACCGAGGCATATGCACATATCCTCTTTACATGGTCGATCCATCTCAACTTTACATCCCGCATCTTGTCATCCACGGGAGCCACTACCTCCTTGTTCTGAATAACTTTATTCCTGATATTATCTCTCATGATATGCCCACACATAGTCTATAGAAAAAATCAAGGAAACATTGTAATAGATAACGATCACTACTAAAAAACTGCTTAAAAACGACGGACGGCGTCGCTCCAAAAAGTGACGCCTTTTGCCACACTGTCCGTCGCTTTTTAATAAAAATAATTATTTTTTAAATTATTTTACAAAAAGTGACGGACGGCATCTCTAAGTCAGTCGCTTTTTTTCACGGATTTTTGCGCTAAATATATATATAATTAATAATTATTTATTTAATATATATAGAGACGTCGTCCGTCGCTTTTATTAAAAATAATTATATATAAATAAAAAAATAACCACGTTATCCGTCATTTTTAATTTATTTTATTTTATTAATTAGTTTTTAAAAAAGCGAGGGACGGCATCTCTTAGTCCGTCGCTTTTTGGTCAAAATATCTAGTCAACTATTTAAAAAAGCGACGGACAGTGTCTCTTAGTCCATTGCTTTTTGGTCAAAATGTTGGTCAACTATATTTAAAAAAGCGACGGTCTTAGAGACGTTGTCCGTCGCTTTTTATTAAATATCTAAAAGACAAATTGCCATATTCTTATTTTCCTCTCTCTCTCTTCACTCTTATTCTCTCCCTTCTCTCTCTCTCTCTCTCTTTATATATATATATATATATATATATATATATATATATATATATATATATATCGGTCTCCCTAGCTCCCGTCGTCGTCGTCGTTGCCGCCCTTCCCCGTCGCCGTCGCTGCCCTTGCCCGTCGTCGTTGCTAGCCCGTCGCCAGTCGTCGTCACTGCAGCAGGTAGGGTTACATTTTAGTTTTTTTTTTTTCAATTCTAGTGATTATAATTGATTGTTTGTTAGTCTATTAGTTTTTGTTTGTTGGGTTGTGTTATTCAATTGTTAATTTGATTTGATTATTGTTAATTACGTATAGATAATTGAAGATTTTTATTTTAGGGTTTTTTAAAAAAAAATTGGGCATTGTTAGTTAATGAAGAATTAGCGTTTTTGTATTTTAGGACTAGTTTAAACTTGAGAAGATGTAATTTGAGGTTGAATTGGGATTTTTTTGGATTTGATTTTAGGATTAGTTAGTAAAGTGTTAATAATTTGAAGTTAGAAATTAGTAATTGAATTGTTATGAGTAGATGATGAATGTTTGAATGCCATGAATTTAGATGATGAATGTTTGAATGTCATGAACTTAGAACTTGAACTTGAACTTAAAATTTGAACTTGAACTTAAAATTTGAACTTGAACTTGAACTTGAACTTGAACTTAGAACTTGAACTTGATATTAGAACTTGAACTTGAATTTAGAACTTGAAGTTGAATTTAGAATTTGAACGTGAACTTAGAACTTGAACTTGAATTTAGAACTTGAACTTGAACTTAGAATTTGAACGTGAACTTAGAACTTGAACTTGAAATTAGAACTTAAACTTGAACTTGAACTTAGAATTTGAAGTTAAACTTAGAACTTGAACTTGAAATTAAAACTTGAACTTAGAATTTGAACTTGAACTTAGAATTTGAACTTGAACTTAGAACTTGAACTTGAAATTAGAACTTGAACTTGAAATTAGAACTTGAACTTGAACTTGAACTTAAACTTAGAACTTGAACTTGAACTTGAACTTGAATTTAGAACTTGAACTTGAACATAGAATTTGAACTTGAACTTAGAACTTGAACTTGAAATTAAAACTTGAACTTGAACTTGAACTTGAACTTGAACTTGAACTTGAACTTGAACTTGAACTTGAACTTGGAACTTGAACTTGAACTTGAACTTGAACTTGAACTTGAACTTGAACTTGAACTTGAACTTGAACTTGAAATTAGAACTTGAACTTGAAATTAGAACTTGAACTTGAACTTGAACTTGAACTTGAACTTAGAACTTGAACTTGAAATTAGAACTTGAACTTGAATGTAGAACTTGAACTTGAACTTAGAATTTGAACTTGAACTTAGAACTTGAACTTGAACGTAGAACTTTGAATTTGAACTTAAACTTAGAACTTGAACTTGAAATTAGAACTTGAATCTAGAATTTGAACTTGAACTTAGAACTTGAACTTGAAATTAGAATTTGAACTTGAACTTGAAATTAGAACTTGAACTTAGAATTTGAACTTGAACTTAGAACTTGAACTTGAAATTTGAACTTGAATTTGAACTTAGAATTTGAATTTGAACTTAGACTTGAACTTGAATTATAACTTGAACTTGGAACTAATTAGCTTGAATATATAACTAATTAAGTTTAGAAATTAGATATGAACTTGAATTGAAAACTTGAACTTATTAAAAGTTGAATATATATATATATATATATATATATATATATATATATATATATATATATATTCTTGGATTTGAAGTTTATATTTAACTAATTTTAGAACTTTTCGTGCTAGGCAACTGAGGATGCTCAACATCTAAAAAAGTTGATACAAGACTATATTGCTTCTTTCGTCAAAGTAGGAGAAAAGGCTGGTGCTTCTAAATTTCTAAAGTTCAAGTACAATTGTTTTCAATAATGTGTTTGTGTCCATCTAGTATTGATACTTAGCTTTAATTCTAGTGATTATAATTGAATGTTTGTTAGTATATTATTGTTTTTGTTTGTTGGGTTGTGTTGTTCAATTGTTAATTTGATTTGATTATTGTTAGTTAGGTATAGATAATTGAAGATTTTTATTTTAGGGTTTTTTTAAAAAAAATTGGGCATTGTTAATTAGTGAAGAATTAGCATTTTTGTATTTTAGGACTAGTTTAAACTTGAGAATATGTAATTTGAGGTTGAATTGGGATTTTTTTGGATTTGATTGTTGAACTAGTTAGTAAAGTGTTAATAATTTGAAGTTAGAAATTAGTAATTGAAGTGTTATGAGTAGATGATGAATGTTTGAATGCCATGAATTTAGATGATGAATGTTTGAATGTCATTAACTTAGAACTTGAACTTGAACTTAAAATTTGAACTTGAACTTGAACTTAGAACTTAAACTTAGAACTTGAACTTGAACTTAGAACTTGAACTTGATATTAGAACTTGAACTTGAATTTAGAACTTGAAGGTGAACTTAGAATTTGAACGTGAACTTAGAACTTGAACTTGAAATTAGAACTTGAACTTGAACTTGAACTTAGAATTTTAAGTTAAACTTAGAACTTGAACTTGAAATAAGAACTTGAACTTAGAAATTGAACTTGAACTTGAACTTAGAACTTGAACTTGAACTTGACCTTAGAATTTGAACTTGAACTTGAAATTAGAACTTGAACTTGAACTTAAACTTAGAACTTGAACTTGAACTTGAGCTTAGAACTTGAACTTGAACTTAGAACTTGAACTTGAAATTAGAACTTGAACTTAGAACTTGAACTTTGAATTTGAACTTGAACTTAGAACTTGAACTTGAACTTAGAACTTGAACTTGACCTTAGAATTAGAACTTGAACTTGAAATTAGAACTTGAACTTGAACTTGAACTTGAACTTAGAACTTGAACTTGAACTTAGAACTTGAACTTGAAATTAGAAGTTGAACTTGAATTTAGAACTTGAACTTGAACTTGAAATTTGAACTTGAACTTGAACTTGAACTTGAAATTAGAACTTGAACTTGAATTTGAACTTAGAATTTGAAGTTGAACTTAGACTTGAACTTGAAATTAGAACTTGAACTTGGAACTAATTAGCTTGAATATATAACTAATTAAGTTTAGAAATTAGATATGAACTTGAATTGAAAACTTGAATATATATATATATATATATATATATATATATATAACTAATATTCTTGGATTTGAAGTTTATATTTAACTACTTTTAAAACTTTTCGTGCTAGGTAATTGAGGAAGCTCAACATCTAAAAAAGTTGATACAAGACTATATTGCTTCTTTCATCAAAGTAGGAGATAAGGTTGGTGCTTCTAAATTTCTAAAGTTCAAGTACAATTATTTTCAATAATGTGTTTGTGTCCATCTAGTATTGATACTTAGCTTTAATTCTAGTGATAATTTTTTTGTGTCCATCGATTGTTTGTTAAGCATAAGTACCAACACTAGTTGATCCTATTGATGACAAAATTGATTTTCTTACAAGATCGATTTGTGTCCATCTAGTGTTGACACTTAGCTTTAAATTTAGAAATAATATATTTGTTAAGCATAAGTACCAACACTAGTTGTTCCTATTGATGACCAAATTGATTTTCTTGCAAGAACGATTTGTGTCCATCTAGTGTTGACACTTAGCTTTAAATTTAGAAATAATATATTTGTTAAGCATAAGTACCAATACTAGTTGATCCTATTGATTTAGTTAATTGGTGGATTTAGTTAAAGTTGTTATGTTGTTTAAATAAGTTAAAATAAATAATGTGATTTAGTTAATTGGTGGATTTAGTTGTTTGAATTAAGTCAATCTAAACTAGTTAAAGTTATAAAGTTGTTAAGTTGTTTAAATAAGTTAAATTAAATAATGTGGTTTTGTTGATGAATTTAGTTGTTGGAATTAAGTCAAAACTAAACTAGTTCAAGTTAAAAAGTTGTTAAGTTGTTTAAATAAGTTAAACTAAATAATGTGGTTTAGTTGGTGGATTTAGTTGTTGTATTAAGTCGAAACTAAACTAGTTAAAGTTGTTAAGTTGTTTAAATAAGTTAAAATAAATAATGTGGTTAAGTCAATACTAAACTAGTTTTAGGACTACTATTAGTAAAATTATTATTAAATTTTATTTATAATATAATTGAATATCTATATTTTTGTAGATGAATCATCGTTTGTGGATGTATAATATGCATTATGAAACTGGTGCTGGTTTGAAACCTGAGTTTATTGACGATGTTAGAATTTTATTGAACATACAATGACACTTGACATTTTCAAGAATAATGGATTGGTTAGGTGTCCTTGTAGTGCATGTAAGTGCTTAAATTTTTTTAAACCAGATAGAGTTATGGTTCATTTGTACCGTAATGGATTTAAGCCTAGATATTTTGTATGGATTGATCATGGAGAAAGTGGTGGATTGGATGGTATGTTTTATAATTCGATGCATGTGGATGTATCTAATATGGTTGCACCACATGGCCAAATTAGGGTTGAACAGGTTAGGGTTGAACATGATAGGGTATATATTTATGATATGTATATATATTGATGTCAATTTTTATATTTAATATGCAGAATGACTTTCATCAGGACGTTGCTGAGAATATAGATAGTTCGGTCCAATTGACACCTGAACTGTCCACCCAGATTTGGAAAGAAAAAGTGGTAGGGGGGACACACAAGGGTAGGTGTTATGGTCTAGGCTCTCGCAACGATGTTAGACGACTTCAGTCAGGCTTAGAAGGTATTGGATCGTCACGTCAAGCCGAGGCACTTGACGGTGTTCAGATTGCTGCTATGTTGGATCAAATAGCTAAACTTACAGCGTCACTAGCAGAGTTGGAGTGGAGAAGAGTAGCTGAACAAGAAAGCATGAGTGAGACCGATCAACAAATCAAAGAACAAGTGATGAACCTCGCTCGTCGACCTACTACTTCGGCTCCCGATGACACCGACGACGAGAGTGATGAGGATGATTATGTAGATCTCACTCCCTAGTTTAGATCTCTGGACATTTATGAACTTTTTGAAATTTTGAAACGAATTTTAAAAGACTTTGTAAGTCTTTAATTTGTGATTTAGATACTTTTGAATGTTTTTTTAAGTTTGTTATTTTATGTTTTGTTTAGATTGTTTATAATTGTGTGTGTTTGATTGGGCTGAATAGTGTAGAATTGAATTGCATTTGCAGGTGGGCAGCAGAAGCTGCAAGCTGCTACTGTCAAAAATATTGCAGAAAAAGCGACGGACAACGTGGTTTAGTCCGTCGCTTTTCTGGGATTTTCAAAAATAAAATTTTCACAAAAGAGACGGACTGCGTCACCTTTTAGAAATAAAAATTAAATTAAATTAAAATAAAGCGACGGAGTCCGTCGCTTTTGTTAAAAAATTAAAAAAAAAAAAGAAGTAAAAAAACGACGCAGTTCGTCGTTCTTAGCGATGCAGTCCGTCGCTTTTTGAAAACCGACGCAGTCCGTCGCTTTTAGAAAAGCGACACTATCCGTCGCTTTTAGAAAAGCGACGCAGTCCGTCGCTTTTTGAAAAGCGACGGAGGTGACTGCGTCACTTTTCCGTCGATTTTGACCAAAAAAGCGACCCAGTCCGTCACTTTGGGCCGTCGTTTTTTGACAATTTTTTAGTAGTGGATGTATTAACAAGCAAGCGTAAATTTAGCTTTTCATGTTATGTGCAAGTACTTGTGTCTATTACAATTTACAATCACATACTTAGAAGTAAAATAACATAATAAAGGATATTTTTCTAGACCCTAAAAGAGATTTGAAAAGATTAAACATAAACTAACATCATTACATTAAGTAATTTTAAGAAAAAATATTTGAAAATCAGTAAAGTTTATATAATGAACAAGTGTGTTGAACGCTTTCTTTAAAAAAAATCACATTCTTAATTTTCAAAACTTTAGTTCAATTAAATTGACAAGTATTTCAATAATAATATATTCAAGGGTATATAACTTTAAATGTAAGTAGGTTTTCTCAAATAGCTAGGGTTGAAATGGACAATGATGAATTTGAGAGGAGATATTGCAACACAAGTTGTTGCTATAAAAGTTATGAAAAGTAATTCACACAATTCATCTTGACAAAGTGATAGTATTGTTCAATCTTTTAATTTGTTCGATCTGAAACGATCAATCTTGCAATTTAAATTTGTTTTTTTTTTTAAAGTGTAATAGTTACAATAACAACAACATACCTAGTGTAGTACCACAAGTGGGGTTTGTGGACGCTAGTGTGCACGGAGACCTTACCCCTACTTCGGAGGTAGAGAGGTTGTTTCTGATAGACCCTCAGCGCATGTATCGTGTAATTACAGAATCAAAACATAAAAATTACTATCAAGCATTTACAAATTTCTATGAGATGGTGTGTTGTCTCCTTCATTGAGCTAGCTAAATAGGATAACCATTAATCATTCTTAATTTTATACTTCGTAAATCAAACGCATTTTAAAATAATATGAACGTGATTTTGTTAAAAAATATTTACTTATTGGCAACAGGGTACATGTGCTACATGCATGCTCGGAGACTAAAAATGAGAACATTGAAAGTGAAATATTGAAAGTCTAAAAAGGTCTCCAAAAGTTGACTGACCATTTTATCCTTAAAAGTATAATTTATCCTTACAAAACCAATGCATTAATTTTCTTAGTTACTCTCAAGAGATAAAGAAATTGAAAAGTAAATTGATTGATACACTAATATAGACCACATTCATATGCAAAAGAGTTAAGAAATTTGAGAAGTATGAAATGTTTCACTAATATGGACAACATTCTTATACTGCACTGAAAGGTCATTTGAATAGTCATTTCCTAAGGCTATATTTACCTATTAGAGTTAGAAAAGATATTATACTATGATATATAGCTATTTTAACACCAACATCTTTTTGTTTAGCAATAAAGGAAACTTGATATCTAATGTTGATGTCTCATTATTCAAATAAAATACACTAGCCATTTGCTGTTTAAAGATCTATAACAATTATATGTAGATGAAGTATAACCACACTATTGTGCATGATCATACCTTTAAATATTTACCTAGGAGAGCTAATCTTGTAATT
The DNA here is from genome assembly GCF_900185275.1 of Solanum verrucosum. Classification (NCBI taxonomy): domain Eukaryota; kingdom Viridiplantae; phylum Streptophyta; class Magnoliopsida; order Solanales; family Solanaceae; genus Solanum; species Solanum verrucosum. The sequence continues at coordinate 2,436,024 of NW_026020173.1, forward strand.
AATGCAGGTTCATAGCTTCTTTTGTACTCCTTGATACTACATTTAGCTACTTGGATAGTGTAACTTTACCATAAATCTACTGTCACTAAAAACTAAAACAATAAATACAATAATATAATTGTTCGTGATACATATTACTAGCTTTTGTAGAACTTCATTAAAGGACAAATGATTCTCCTTTATTTGTCCATTCAAATTAGTGTCTGCATTTTCTTTTGTGTTTGGTTTTGGTTTTTTTTCATTGTTTACTTTGAAATATTTTAGTTGTCTTTGGCATATGTTTTTCTTTGTCAATTTAATTGCATGCTGCTTTTATTGTTCTTCATATTTAGGTCGTTTGCAGCTGTATCATATATTAAACTTGAGGCTAACGTTTCTTATAGTTTGTGATTAAAAGGTGTTGTAAAGTCAAGAGCAGCTACTTTCAAGTAGTTGCGAGCTGCTTTAGCTCTACGCCTCTGGGCTCTAGCAAGTAAGAAATTGACCCTTCTACTGGTTTGTGATAAGGGAACTCACTTCCTCCAAGTTGGAATATTCTTGTAATGACAATATGGATCTGTGCTTCCAGTCTTGAGAAAACTTCTTGCTTGAGCTTGCTTGCCTTATCCAAAAGTCCATTTCTATCCAAATGCTCGTCTACAGGCTTTTCATCAGCTCGACAACTAGAATCATCAACACCATGACCAAATATATCAACATTGGAGTCCCAAAACACATATGGAAATAACATTGCAACCTTATTTAACAATCCAAAACCCAATCTTTTTATTGTGTCCAGCTTTTTCTAAGTCAACTCTAGAATATACCTGATAGAACCACTCTTCAAAACTCCGAGAGAGAACGGTGCACAATGCCATATCTCCCTCAAATAATTGCTCCCCAGTAGTCACCTTCACACAATCTCTACCATAACGAATGGCAAACATAGTTTTTTCAAAAATAATAGACACATTTTCAGCTAGAGCATGCACTAATCTTCCATTTCCACCAGGCAAGCAGTAATCCCCTCCCATATAATAGGGGTCATCTTTGTCCCAAAATGATAAGGAAATATGTGAAAGCAAACCTCATTTGCATAATCCAAAGTTTCCAGATGCCATTAAAATGAGCTCATCTCCTCAACATTCATTGCAACACCAAAATCCTTTCGCAAAGTCTCCAATGCCTCTCTAAGAGAAACAACCTGAGATAATTCTTGTCTGACCTTACTTGCCTTATCCAAAAGTTCGTTGTAAGCAACCTCCACTTTTTTACCCAAATACTCGTCTACGGGCTTTCCATCACCATGATAGAGTAGACATTGGTCTCTCACCTTTTGATGTGTATACGACAACTGTCAAGCCAATAAACCAAGTAGAATTCCTAGTGTACCAATCAAAACACTCCCTCCTAAGTCAGCAGTTGCCACCTTATTTCCTCCTTCCATCTTTTTCATATACACCCGTCCACCTGCACACTTTCGTCCCTCCAAAACAATTACCTCAAACCCAAATAACATCAGTTGCCTCGCCGCCACCAATCCAACAAGACCTGCCCCGATAACAATCACTCTTCCCTTACTTGGCTTAGCTGGAATCATGTTCTTAATTGGCAACGTCACCCCAAAATTAACATAGGTGTATGATAACAAATAGTTATAGGCAGAATTTAATAACCCACCACAACGATCAGGTATAACACCAACAAACATATCCGTCCTCACCCAAATTGACACATTTTCATGCTATTTCATAATAATGTGATTCATAATTAAAATATAGTTACACTGTTCTATCCCGCCAACTACACTAAGAACCCCAACTTGAATTTCCTCATCCGTTAACGAGTCAGACAGAAATCTATCCGTTAACAGAACTAAAGCCTCAGAAGCTGACTCTTTGTTTATACAAATAATCTCATCCGAAAGAACTCCCCTTCTCGAATTCTTACTTCTACCATTTTAGGATCAACATTTCTATTAGCAAAATCTGAACTTTTCACTCAGCTTTTGCTAACCTTACCCGAAGAAGATGAAGAAATCAATGGAGACTGTTCTTCATTGGTATTATTGAGAAAACCATTGGATACCTGATTTAAACACTATTTACTGCTTGATCTACCTCGTCTTCTATTCATGGGGATAGAGATGGGATGGAATTGTTTTTGGATTGAACCGGAAGTAGGCTTAGGATTAGATATTCCGAAGTGAATTAAAATTGGGAGTAAAATTTTCGGGTTTGAGTTAGGCAAATGAATTGGGAATTGGAGAGGAATTTTGTTGACCCAAATTCAAGCGTTGGTGATAAGTTTGGGGTTGGTTTCACTGGCTCTACTTCTACCCCTCTGAATCCTAATGTTGAGGAATAATATTGGCTGATGGTAGCTCTATCCATTCTTCAAATACTTTTGAAGATAGCACGGGTACATGCGCTTCGTCTTCCGGCGCAAATCATGATGTGGTTGGTAAAAGACGATATTGTGGGAGCAGAAACTTTGTATTTCTTGGATCTTCTATGGTAATTATCTTCATGCCATTTTTCTCTTTCCTCAATTAAATCTTACAGCTTTTAAGCATCTTTATAAGCCTCTACTATTATATCCTCTTTGTCATAGCATAGTCAATGAGCAGTATAATATCTTTTGTATGATTGTGTTCTAATAGCTCGTCTTAAAAACCACCTATATTTATAACCGTGCGATTACAGTTAACATAGATCTGATTATCAACCTTGGTGCTGTGTCTTGCAGGTGATTGGAATCTGGTTATAGGTGACAACTCTTTTGCTCATTGTCTCCAAAGATTGTACATATTTCACAACTCGATCGGTGGGTTGAAACCAGTTAAACAAAGGACTCAATTTAATAGGTTATCAAAATTATTGGTGAAGTTCTTTCTCCGTTGTCCAAGTGAGGGGAAAATGGAATTAGTGCACTGATAGTGAATATTGATCCACAAAAATGTATTCGAGCAGTTCTTTCTTTTGCTAATGAGGAAAGAACTATGTACTCTGCTCAATCCATGAGAAAGATTTTACTATTGCTAGCAGATTAATAATGATAAAGAGCAATTTGAAAATGTTGATTCTCTCGCAACACATTGTTATTTATGGTTTTTTTAAGCCGCGGGTCTATCGGAAACTACCTCTCTATCTTTATGAGGTGGGGGTAAGGTTTGCGTACACTCTACCCTCTCTAAACTCCACTTGTGGGATTACATTGGGTATGTTGTTGTTGATCTGTTCTCTATTGAATAGAATGTGTTGCAACACCTCATGATCTACACTACTAACTTATTTGAGATCTTTTTGTCTCAGATGTACTCGAGCAGTTACGTTTGGCAAAGTACTTGTGCAGGTTCAGATTTTCTTGGCCTATTTCCAAGCATTTCTTGGATGATAAAAACTTCAGTCCACTGTTTGAATTCTTCCATATCAGTCTTGAACATTCTGCTCAACTGCTCATGATGAGGGAGAACTTTCTGCCTCTTCATAATGCGCACAATACAAGCATCAACTGCATATTGTCTATCTTTGCCGATATCCTCAAAGGGATCCTTATCCTCATTGTGTAAGTGAACTTGAAGTTGTACTCAGAATGATTAGTTGAGCAAACATTTGTGTTTCTGGGCTCTTTAGTCTATCTGAAAGCATTAAACTATAACAGAACAATAGCTTGTCAAGTTCCTACGATCAGTTCAATAGTTTTAAGGTCAAAATTCGTGTAGATGTTACATGTACTCGATGAATACATCCATGTCAATTTAGTGCTATTAGCGCCCGTGTTTTTATAAAATACAGTGAGATTTTTGTTAATGCTAACTGAAATCGCGCAGATACAGTGTTTAATTCCAACTGTTAGTGTTTGCATGTGTTTCAACGCAGAAGCTAGATTAACTAGTTTCATTTACCTGCATACAGAAGTCTTGTAGCACGTTATCAGTTTGGCTTGAGAACAGCAATGTTTCATCATTGTTTACCTCTAGTGCAAGAGCTGGTATCTGTTGCTAACGCTGTGTCATCATTAGAACAGGTCACAGATGGCTCATCATTCTTGGATGGTTTAGAATCTATGGAATCCATCTGAGGCCAAGTCTTTTTCTTTTGCTGACCTGAAAACATTTCAAATATAATCAGCATTCCCCTCACCATCTTGTTCTGGACCTGTTTTTCGACCCCAAGTAGTAGGATTCCACGAGATAGTTCTCCCTATACGAAAACTTGAACTTGGTCTTCTTATAAATCATTTCTCAACTGCTTCTCGGACACGACAGCTAGAGAATGTCTGAGATCTTTAATCATTTCGTTAATAATTGAGAATCCACTCTCTTTTATTGACCTGACCATGATGATAGAATCCTTTGAATCTGCAGTGTGCAAAATCACTTGACGAGATTTTCCTCAATTTTGCTAGTGAGATTGATAAGGTTGGGCACTGCAGTGTAGGTATGTTGTTGAACATAAAATCCCTGTTGCGGACTCGTTTGCAATGAACTTTATCATGTCCATCAACCACTTGGTTAATTATCTCTACAAAGCCATCAACTGTGGAAAACACATGCATTTTCTTAATTGCCAAATATTCTTCAGCACTGGTAGTGCGAGAGAACAAATTATACGGAGTTCTCAATAAACTATTCAAAAGTTCTTAAACTGAAAATCTCTTCTACATAAAACTTGCAGGTATTTGATCGAATAACTTTAACGTTACTCCTGTTGAAAACAGCTCTAGCAGTGTCAGTAAACAGTTCATGCAGACAAGTATTAGTTTGAAAACACAGTCTTCTCATGAAAATACTGACACATATGCATATGACATCCATCATCTCCATGCTTCCAAACACACTACTAAAAACACAGTGAATACCGACCTAAAAATTTCCGACCTTCAGAGGTCGGTATTTACAAGAAGTCGGTTTTTATGCAAAATAAGGTGGTAAAACCAAATTCCGACCTCTAAAAGTCAGAATTTTTCTCGGAAAAAATGTATTACAATAAAAACCAACCTCTTGATGTCGGTATTAAACAAATAAATAAATAAAAATATTTTATTTTTCTCAATTAAATATAAAAAAACAAAATTGAGAAATATTTTAGGTTTTGTGTAAAATAAAAAACAAAAAAAATTATAATACCGACTTCCGTATGTCGGTAAAATTAAATAGTATGTAAAAATAAATTAATATCAAATACCGACCTCATGAGGTCGGTATTTTTTATATTTAATTCAGAAAATAATACCGACATCAAGAGGTCGGTTTTATTGTAGTTCATTTTTTCTGGGAAAAATTCCGACCTCTTGAGGTCGGAATTTGGTTTTCCCTTTATTTTGCATAAAAACCGACTACTTGTTGCCGGTTTTCATATCAACGTAATTTCATACTAAATATGGATTATTGATCTAACTTTCTATTTATAAAAGTATACAATTTTTTAAACAATTAATTATAGGTGTAAAAATGAAAATTTAAACAGACCGACCTCCGGATGTCGCTTTAATTAAAAGTAATTAGATGAAATAAAAATATCGACCTCTGGATGTTGCTTTAATTATTTTGATTTAATTTTATTTAAATCATCTGGAGGACGATTTTGTGTAAAATAAAAAACAAAAAAATTATAATACCAACTTCCGGAAGTCGGTAAAATTAAATAATATGTAATAAATTAATAAAATTTAATGTGATACCAACCTCATGATGTCGGTATTTTTTGTTAAATCTAATTACTTTTAACAAAAGCGACATCCGGAGGTTGGTTTGTTTAAAATATTCCTATTAATAATCATAATTTTGCTATTGTGGATAATACTAAAATTACACCTACAATTAATTGTTCAAAAAGTGTAACAATTTTGTATACTTTTATAAATAAAAAGTTAGAATTCGTGGAATAAATAAAAAAATATCTATAATCCATATTCAGAGTATGCAACTACGTTGATATGAATTAGGAGATAATTATACTTATATTTCTAGAGTAATGTACAAATTTTATCAGTCCGTCGTTTAATGATGAACTTAATATCTCATGTCATGATGTAGAGGTGAAGAGCTAACATATAATTCATTCGAGTATGAAATGCAAGATAATACTCGTAGAAATGTCATGATAACAATTAATTATAAATTTTATATTTATATAATTATGATGACATGTAAATGATAATTCATCAGAGTAAGAAATACATTGATTAATTATATACTCCTTGAGTAGTTTAACAAATCAAGTCTTATATATTAGTGGTTCAGATATGAAATATATTATCAATTAAAAAAATACCAATGATTAATTCAAGGAGATTTATATATTAAATTTGATATTGATACACTTTAATTTGTTGATCGATAAAATTAAATTTATAAAATTAGGAGGTATATAATTTTAAAATATAAAATTAACTTGATCGATAAAATTAAATTTATTAAATTAAACTTCTATTGATGTGTAGTTAAATTAAATTTTATATATATATATAAAATACCGACCTCATGAGGTCGGTATTTTTTATATTTAATTGAGAAAATAATACCGACATCAAGAGGTTGGTTTTTATTGTAGTTCATTTTTCTGGGAAAAATTCCGACCTCCTGAGGTCGGAATTTGATTTTCCCTTTATTTTGCATAAAAACCGACTACTATATATATATATATAATATAAAATACCGACCTCATGAGGTCGGAATTTTTATATTTAATTGAGAAAATAATACCGACATCAAGAGATCGGTTTTTATTGTAGTTCATTTTTCTGGGAAAAATTCCGACCTCCTGAGGTCGAAATTTGATTTTCCCTTTATTTTGCATAAAAACCGACTACTATATATATATATATATATAATATAAAATACCGACCTCATGAGGTCGATATTTTTTATATTTAATTGAGAAAATAATACCGACATCAAGAGGTCGGTTTTTATTGTAGTTCATTTTTTTGGGAAAAATTCTGACCTCCTGAGGTCGGAATTTGATTTTCCCTTTATTTTTGCATAAAATCCGACTACTTGTTGTCGGTTTTCATAACAACGTAATTTCATACTCTAAATATGGATTATTGATCTAACTTTGTATTTATAAAAGTATACAATTTTTCAAACAATTAATTATAGGTGTAAAATGAAAATTTAAACAAACCGACCTCTGGATGTCGCTTTAATTATTAGATGAAATAAAAATACCGACCTCTGAATGTTGCTTTAATTATTTTGATTTAATTTTATTTAAATCATCTTCCGGAGGACGATTTTGTGTAAAATAAAAAATAAAGAAAATTATAATACTGACTTCCAAGTAAAAGATAACTCATCGGAGTATGAAATACGTTGATTATATACTCCTCGAGTAGTTTAACAAATCAAGTCTTATATATTAGTGGTTCAGATATGAAATACATTATCAATTAAAGAAATACCGATGATAAATTCAAGGAGATTTATATATTAAATTTGATATTGATAAACTTCCGTTGATTGATAAAATTAAATTTATATAATTAGGAGGTATATAATTTAAATTTATGAAATTAAACTTTTGTTGATGTGTAGTTAAATTAAATTTTATATATATATATATATATATATATATATATATATATATATATATAATTTTAATTAATAAAATCTACCAGAGATGAGTTTATATTAAAATAAATTATTAAATACCGACCTCATGATGTCAGTATTTTTTATTAAATCTAATTAGTTTTAATAAAAGCGAAATCTGGAGGTCGGTTTGTTTAAAATATTCCTATTAATAATCATAATTTTGCTATTGTGGATAATACTAAAATTTCATTTTACACCTACAATTAATTGTTCAAAAAGTGTAACAATTTTGTATACTTTTATAAATAAAAAGTTAGAATTCGTTGAATAAATAAATAAATATCTATAATCCATATTCAGAGTATGAAACTACGTTGATATGAATTAGGAGATAATTATACTTATATTTCTAGAGTAATGTACAAATTTTATCAGTCCGTCGTCTAATGATGAACTTAATATCTCATGTCATGATGTAAAGGTGAAGAGCTAACATATAATTCATTCGAGTATGAAATGCGAGATAATACTCGTAGAAATGTCACGATAACAATTAATTATAAATTTTATATTTATATAATTATGATGACATGTAAATGATAATTCATCGGAGTATGAAATACGTTGATTAATTATATACTCCTTGAGTAGTTTAACAAATCAAATCTTATATATTAGTGGTTCAGATATGAAATACATTATCAATTAAAAAAAATACCGATGATTAATTCAAGGAGATTTATATATTAAATTTGATATTGATAAACTTTAATTTGTTGATCGATAAAATTAAATTTATAAAATTAGGAGGTATATAATTTTAAAATATAAAATTAACTTGATCGATAAAATTAAATTTATTAAATTAAACTTCTATTGATGTGTAGTTAAATTAAATTATATATATATAATATAAAATACCGACCTCATGAGGTCGGTATTTTTTATATTTAATTCAGAAAATAATACCGACATTAAGAGGTCGGTTTTTATTGTAGTTCATTTTTCTGGGAAAAATTCCGACCTCCCGAGGTCGGAATTTGATTTTCCCTTTATTTTGCATAAAAACCAACTACTATATATAATATATATATATATATATATATATAAAATACCGACCTCATGAGGTCGGTATTTTTATATTTAATTGAGAAAATAATACCGACATCAAGAGGTCGATTTTTATTGTAGTTCATTTTTCTGGAAAAAATTCCGACCTCCTGAGGTCGGAATTTGATTTTCCCTTTATTTTGCATAAAAACCGACTAATTGTTGTCGGTTTTCATATCAACGTAATTTCATACTCTAAATATGGATTATTGATCTAACTTTGTATTTATAAAAAGTATACAATTTTTTAAACAATTAATTATAGGTGTAAAATGAAAATTTCAATAAACCGACTTCCGGATGTCGCTTTAATTATTAGATGAAATAAAAATACTGACCTCCGTATGTCGCTTTAATTATTTTGATTTAATTTTATTTAAATCGTCTTCCGGAGGACGATCATGTGTAAAATAAAAAAACAAAAAAAATTATAATACCGACTTTCGAGTAAAAGATAACTCATCGGAGTATGAAATACGTTGATTATATACTCCTCGAGTAGTTTAACAAATCAAGTCTTATATATTAGTGGTTCAGATATGAAATACATTATCAATTAAAGAAATACCGATGATAAATTCAAGGAGATTTATATATTAAATTTGATATTGATAAACTTCCGTTGATCGATAAAATTAAATTTATATAATTAGGAGGTATATAATTTAAATTTATGAAATTAAACTTTTGTTGATGTGTAGTTAAATTAAATTATATATATATATATATATATATATATATATATATATATATATATATAATTTTAATTAATAAAATCTACCAGAGATGAGTTTATATTAAAATAAATTATTAAATACCGACCTCATGATGTCAGTATTTTTTATTAAATCTAATTAGTTTTAATAAAAGCGAAATCTGGAGGTCGGTTTGTTTAAAATATTCCTATTAATAATCATAATTTTGCTATTGTGGATAATACTAAAATTTCATTTTACACCTACAATTAATTGTTCAAAAAGTGTAACAATTTTGTATACTTTTATAAATAAAAAGTTAGAATTCGTTGAATAAATAAAAAAATATCTATAATCCATATTCAGAGTATGAAACTACGTTGATATGAATTAGGAGATAATTATACTTATATTTCTAGAGTAATGTACAAATTTTATCAGTCCGTCGTCTAATGATGAACTTAATATCTCATGTCATGATGTAGAGGTGAAGAGCTAACATATAATTCATTCGAGTATGAAATGCGAGATAATACTCGTAGAAATGTCATGATAACAATTAATTATAAATTTTATATTTATATAATTATGATGACATGTAAATGATAATTCATCGGAGTATGAAATACGTTGATTAATTATATACTCCTTGAGTAGTTTAACAAATCAAGTCTTATATATTAGTGGTTCAGATATGAAATACATTATCAATTAAAAAAAATACCGATGATTAATTCAAGGAGATTTATATATTAAATTTGATATTGATAAACTTTAATTTGTTGATCGATAAAATTAAATTTATAAAATTAGGAGGTATATAATTTTAAAATATAAAATTAACTTGATCGATAAAATTAAATTTATTAAATTAAACTTCTATTGATGTGTAGTTAAATTAAATTATATATATATAATATAAAATACCGACCTCATGAGGTCGGTATTTTTTATATTTAATTCAGAAAATAATACCGACATCAAGAGGTCGGTTTTTATTGTAGTTCATTTTTCTGGGAAAAATTCCGACCTCCCGAGGTCGGAATTTGATTTTCCCTTTATTTTGCATAAAAACCAACTACTATATATAATATATATATATATATATATATATATAAAATACCGACCTCATGAGGTCGGTATTTTTATATTTAATTGAGAAAATAATACCGACATCAAGAGGTCGATTTTTATTGTAGTTCATTTTTCTGGAAAAAATTCCGACCTCCTGAGGTCGGAATTTGATTTTCCCTTTATTTTGCATAAAAACCGACTAATTGTTGTCGGTTTTCATATCAACGTAATTTCATACTCTAAATATGGATTATTGATCTAACTTTGTATTTATAAAAAGTATACAATTTTTTAAACAATTAATTATAGGTGTAAAATGAAAATTTCAATAAACCGACTTCCGGATGTCGCTTTAATTATTAGATGAAATAAAAATACTGACCTCCGTATGTCGCTTTAATTATTTTGATTTAATTTTATTTAAATCGTCTTCCGGAGGACGATCATGTGTAAAATAAAAAAACAAAAAAAATTATAATACCGACTTTCGAGTAAAAGATAACTCATCGGAGTATGAAATACGTTGATTATATACTCCTCGAGTAGTTTAACAAATCAAGTCTTATATATTAGTGGTTCAGATATGAAATACATTATCAATTAAAGAAATACCGATGATAAATTCAAGGAGATTTATATATTAAATTTGATATTGATAAACTTCCGTTGATCGATAAAATTAAATTTATATAATTAGGAGGTATATAATTTAAATTTATGAAATTAAACTTTTGTTGATGTGTAGTTAAATTAAATTATATATATATATATAATAATTTATATTAAAATAAATTATTAAATACCGACCTTAAGAGGTCGGTATATTTAAATTATTATTTTATTTAAATAAAAATAACTTCATAATGTTGGTACTTATTTTAATATTTTTAAATATAGATAATTATTTTAAAAGATACCGACATCCCGTGGTCGGTATTAACACTTTTTTTTAAAAAGAATGATATTCTAAACCAAAGACCCCAAAACCCTAAGACAATTAATTCTTCTTCTTCTCCAAAGAAAAGAGCAGCCGCTCTTTCGATTCTCCTCCCTTCCCGCGAAGCCGCTCCAGCGAGGCCACTAGGGCTGCGACGTCCCTCTCTTCCTCTCCCTTCTCTCCTCTTCTCCTTCCCTCTTCTCTTCTGTCGCTCTTCCCCTTCCCCTCTCTCGCCTCTCACAGCAGCCACTCTATCTCCGATGTAGTTCCACCGGCAAAGACGCCGCGAAGACCACCTGGTAGCAGCTCCAGCTGCTGTCCACCAGCAACCCACGAAGCCACCGCGAAGCAGCAGCAGCAACCAGGCGTCACCTCTATCTTCTCCAACGCTGCTACTCCAGCAGCTGCATCCGCTCTACTCTCCGGTGAAGAAATCGACAACGCCAGCAACAACTAACATCTCTGGTCAGCAGCTCCGGTCAACGACAATAGACAACAAAATTATGGTGTCATTCTTCCTTCTTCTTTGTGAATGCTCATGCCTTAATTTCTTCCCTTTTTGATTTGCATGTTTGTTAATATGATTATACAGATTCAAACTCTTTACTTGTCTGATTTTATTATGTGATTTTTCTCCATGATGGATATAGTATTTTCTTACTAGGATTTCCCCATTTGCGATTGTGTTAATATGTTGGCTTCCTGTTTAAACTCATTGGTTTTGAATTGTTCCACGTAGTGTTTGAAGGTTTAGGGTTACAAGCTCAATTTTGTTTCCAGATCCCATTGCCCATAATCAGTACTTGAATTTGATTAAAATTGCTAGCTTCTCGTCCAATTTGGTAAAAACTTATCGTAATGATTAATTAGGATGGATATAAAGTGATATAAGGCGTAAGAATTTGATGTTTGGAGAATGTGGTCTTTTAGTGAATGATTCGTAATTTGGCTCACTTTTCTTATAATATATTATTACATTATGATTTGCGTTTTGGTATATTAAGATAGGTTAAAAAGTAAGTGCTTATACACATTAAAATTTCAACACTCTTGTTGGAATTCTTGGTTTCTCAACCCCGGAACAATCATGGTAACATATACATCACAATAACTAGTGGAACAAAGAGAGGAAGCATTGAAAATAGGAGAAACCTAGTTGATCCTATTGATGACAAAAATGATTTTTTTGCAAGATTGATTTGTGTCCATCTAGTGTTGATACTAAGCTTTAATTTGGGAATAATGTGTTTGTTTAGCATAAGTACCAACACTAGTTGATCCTATTGATGACAAAATTGATTTTTTTAAAAGATCGATTTGTGTCCATCTAGTGTTGATATTAAACTTTAATTTAAGAATAATATGTTTGTTAAGCATAAGTACCAACACTAGTTGATCCTTTTGATGACAAAATTGATTTTCTTGAAAGATCGATTTGTGTCCATCTAGTGTTGACACTTAGCTTTAATTTAGGAATAATGTGTTTGTTAAGCATAAGTACCAACACTAGTTGATCCTATTGATGACAAAATTGATTTTCTTGCAAGATCGATTTGTGTCCATCTAGTGTTGACACTTACCTTTAATTTAGGAATAATGTGTTTGTTAAGCATAAGTACCCACACTAGTTGATCCTATTGATGACAAAATTGATTTTCTTGCAAGATCGATTTGTGTCCATCTAGTGTTGACACTTAGTTTTAATTTAGGAATAATGTGTTTGTTAAGCATAAGTACTAACACTAGTTGATCCTATTGATGACAAAATTGATTTTTTTGCAAGATCGGTTTGTGTCCATCTAGTGTTTACACTTTGCTTTAATTTAGGAATAATGTGTTTGTTAAGCATTAGTACCAACACTAGTTGATCCTATTGATGACAAAATTGATTTTCTTGAAAGATCGATTTGTGTCCATCTAGTGTTGACGCTTAGTTTTAATTTAGGAATAATGTGTTTGTTAAGCATAAGTACTAACACTAGTTGATCCTATTGATGACAAAATTGATTTTTTTGCAAGATCGGTTTGTGTCCATCTAGTGTTTACACTTTGCTTTAATTTAGGAATAATGTGTTTGTTAAGCATTAGTACCAACACTAGTTGATCCTATTGATGACAAAATTGATTTTCTTGAAAGATCGATTTGTGTCCATCTAGTGTTGACACTTAGCTTTAAATAAGTTAACATAAATAATGTGGTTTAGTTAGTGAATTTAGCTGTTGGAATTAAGTCAAAACTAATGTAGTTAAAGTTAAAAAATTGTTAAGTTGTTTAAATAAGTTAAAATAAATAATGTGGTTTAGTTGGTGGATTTAGTTATTGGAATTAAGTCAAAACTAAACTAGTGAAAGTTGTTTAAATAAGTTAAGATAAATAACGTTGTTTAGTTGGTGGATTTAGTTGTTGGAATTAAGTCAAAACTAAACTAGTTAAAGTTAAAAAGCTGTTAAGTTGTTTAAATAAGTTAAAATAAATATTGTGGTTTAGTTGGTGGATTTAGTTATTGGAATTAAGTCAAAACTAAACTAGTTAAAGTTGTTAAGTTGTTTAAATAAGTTAAAATAAATAATGTCGCTTAGTTGGTGGATTTAGTTGTTGGAATTAAGTCAAAACTAAACTAGTTAAAGTTGTTAAGTTGTTTGAATAAGTTAAAATAAATAATGTCGTTTAGTTGGTGGATTTAGTTGTTGGAATTAAGTGAAAACTAAACTAGTTAAAGTTAAAAAGTTGTTAAGTTTTTTAAATAAGTTAAAATAAATAATGTCGTTTAGTTGGTGGATTTAGTTGTTGGAATTAAGTCAAAACTAAACTAGTTAAAGTTAAAAAAAGTTGTTAAGTTGTTTCAATAAGTTAAAATAAATATGTCAAAACTAGTTAGACTTAGAAAGTTGTTAAGTTGTTTAAATAAGTTCAAATGTTATTTAGCTGTTGGAATTAAAATTATCATTATTGTTTGTGTAGATGGATCCTGATCGTTGTTGGATGTATAATAGAAACAATCCTGGTTGAGCTTGCCGAAAGAGCCAAGAAGAGAGAAGAGAGAAGAAAAAGAGAGGAACAGAGAGGAGGAGATTGCAGCAGCAAAGGAGGTAGAGAACAAGAGGTATGTAGCGCTTCAGGCCCAACTAACTTTTCTTTTTGAATCAGGAAATATTCTTCCTCCATGTCCGACCAGCAGTGATGAATCTGATCAGGAGGGTGATGAGAATGATAAGTCTGATAAGGAAAGTGAGGGTGATGAGAATGGTAAGTCTGATAAGGAGAGTGAGGGTGATGAGGAGTAGTTGTATCTATTTGATATTTTAGACTTCTATATTTTTGGAATTGTTTAATTTGATCGTATTTTAGTTTATTTTGAAGTTGGATGAAGTTTATTTTGAAATAGTTTAATGTATATGTTGAAAATATTGTGTTGTTTTGGTTGGATGAAGTTTATTTGGCTTTGGGTTGTTTTGGTTGGATGAATTTTATTTGGCTTTGGGTTGTTTTGGTTGGATGAAGTTTATTTGGCTTTGGGTTGTTTTGGTATAAATATGCAGGTGGGCAACTAAAAATTGCAGCAATTTGCTGCCTGTTTTGCAGCAGAAAATCGACCTCCGGAGGCTGGAATTTCAAAAATAAAAAATAAAAATACCGACCTCCGGAGGTCAGAATTTCAACATTACAAAAATAAAAATACCGACTTCCGGAGGTCAGAATTTCAAAATACAAAGGTAAAAATATCGACCTCCGGAGGTCAGAATTTCAACATTACAAAAATAAAAATACCGACCTCCGGAGGTCAGAATTTCAACATAACAAAAATAAAAATACCGACCTCCGGAGGTCAGAATTTCAAAAAATACAAAAATAAAAATACCGACCTCCGGAGGTCAGAATTTCAACATTACAAAAATAAAAATACCGACCTCCGGAGGTCAGAATTTCAACATTACTAAAATAAAATTACCGACCTCCGGAGGTCAGAATTTCAACATTACAAAAATAAAAATACCGACCTCGGGAGGTCAGAATTTCAACATTACAAAAATAAAAATACCGACCTCTAGAGGTCAGAATCTCAAAATGCAAAAATAAAAATACCGACCTCCAGAGGTCGGAATTTAAAAAAATGAATATTCCGACATAAAATAAAAATCGACCTCGAGAGGTCAGTAAATACCGACCTCCAGAGGTCGGTATTGAACAGCGACCAAGCTATTTCCCACCTAACCTGGGATGTCGGTTTTAGGTCGGTATTTCAGGGAATACCTACCTTCGGAGGTCGGTATTTGTAGGTCGACATTCACTATTTTTTTAGTAGTGACAATCGAGTTAATACAACAACATACCCAATATAATCCCACAAGAATCGAGTTAAATACATTATGTACAAACTATGTGCTACGTGTAATAGTATTAAGTTTTTCACCTATCATATTTTTTTTTTACAGAAAGTGACCCTTCATATCATATACATGTTCTTTTCATTACACTAGCAATACATACAAGTGAAATTTTAGGACTATAACCGCAAAGTGAATGGAAACATATTCTAGGTGTATGGTTATCTAATGTCTCTATGGTCTGAGAATCTTGGATTGGTGGAGAACACATTCATGGAGCCTCAGACTGTGGAATGTGTTAGACGCGTAAATGATATGGCTAGATTGTGGGGTTCCAACCCCATTTTATTAAAGTCTCACTTTGGTACAACTACATACCAACTAAATCTTACCAAGATAACTACATAGTTGCAAAGTTTGAAACTTTAGTATTTTCGTGATGTCATTGGTGACAACATTAGCTGTAAATTTCTTCTATAAAAAAGAGCTCATTTGCTCATTTATAGAACACACCAAGATAGAGAGAAAAAGTATATTTTGAGAGCAAAGTGAGGTATTCCATAGACTATATAAGAAAATAGACTGTGAGTGATATTTTAGTAAGGTGGAAATCAAAAGAGTGTTATTCCTTTTGAGTGTGTAGTAGACACTTTGAGTATTGTATTCGTGACTACACAATGTAAAATTCCTTACTATAGTGATATCAGTTGCTAATTTTGGCCCGTGGTTTTTCCCTTATTTAAAAGGATTTCCACGTAAATTTCTTGGTGTCATTATTTTCCCATTTTATTTCTTATCATTCGACCATATATATTTTTGTGTTAGTTCGTATTTTTCCAACAAACTGGTATCATAGCAAAGGTTTTATCTGAGTATGCTCTGTGGTTGCAACACAATCTAAACTTCCACATTAGAAAATATTTACTTTGGTTTGCAATAACCATATTTCTTTTTGAGGAAAACGATGGAAGACAACACAAGTAGAATGATTACTTTGAATGGTATTAATTATGTCATTAGGAAGGAGAAAATAGAAGATCTGTTTTATGTCAAAAACTTTTACAAACCAGTGTTTACCATTGTAAAGCCTGATAACAAAACAGATGAAGAGTGGAATCTGTTGCACATACAGGTTTGTGGATTCATTAGGCAATGGGTTGACGATAACGTGTTGAACCATATTTATGGGGAGACACATGCTCGAACCCTATGGGAGCATCTTGAAAGTTTGTATGCTCGGAAGACTGGCAACAACAAAATGTTATTAATAAAAAAGATGCTGAGTTTAAAGTATCATGATGGTTCTCCGATGACAAACCATTTGAATAATTTCCAGGGGATCATGAACCAATTATCTGCTATATATGGGCATCAAATTTGATGAAGAAATTCAAGGATTGCTTCTACTTGGTTCCCTACCAGACTCTTGGGAAACATTTAGAACTTGATGTCAAATTCTGCTCCGGATGGTGTGATCTCTATGGATTCCTCCAAGAGTAGTGTCTTGAATGAAGAGATGAGAAGAAAATCTCTGGGTTCTTCTTCGAGGATATCCTTGTGACTTGCCCTAGGGGAAGAAATAAAACTCGTGGTTCTCAGAATAGAGAACAAAATAGGAGAAAATCCAGAGGCAGACTTCAGGATATTGAGTGTTATCATTGTGGCATGAAAAGGCACACAAAGAAGTTCTGCAGGAAGTTGAAGAGAGAGAACAAAAAAAAAAGAGGAAACTAAAGAAGATGACACTAAAAATTGCCTAGCCACCGTCACCACTGAAGATCTTGTTACCATCCTTGATGCGTGTATGATAAATATTGCTTGTGATGAGTCAAGCTAGGTTGTGGAAACTGGTGCCGCATCTCATGTGACATCAAGGAAGGATTTTTTATCTTACTATACTTCTGGTGATTTTGGAACCTTGAGTATGGGTAATGAGCCTATTTCTAGGGTGGTTGGTATTGGTACAATTTGTTTAGAAACTAGTGTTGGAACTATACTAGTTTTGAACAATGTGAAACATGCTCTTGATGTTCGTCTGCACCTGATTTTTGTTGGTGTTTTGGATGATGAAGGATATGTTAGTACCAATGATGATGGAAAATGGAAACTCATTAAGGGTTCCTTGGTTGTGGCTCGTGGTAATAAACTTCGTGGTCTGTACTGGACTAAGGCATCTTCTTGTATTGATATGGTGAATGTGGTTGAGAGCGATAACTCTTCAACATTATCGCACAAGATGCTTAGCCACATCAGTGATATAAGACTTAATGTTCTAGCCAAGAAGAAATCATTGTCAGATTTCCAAAGTGCTAAATTAGAAAAGTGTGAGCACTGCTTGACTGGTAAACAAAATAGAGTTTTCATTCAAGTCTAACCCTCCTTCGAGAAAGATAAAGTTGCTTGATGCACTCTTATTTATGCGGTCCAATGAAGACAAGGACATTAGGTGGTGAACTCTACTTTGTCACTTTTATTGATGACTGTTCGAAAAAACTTTGGGTCTATGTCTTGAAGACTAAAGACCAAGTGTTAGGTGTCTTCAAGCAGTTTCAGGCTTTAGTTGAAAGAGAAATTGGAAAGAAACTGAAATGTATTTGTACCGATAATGGTGGTGAATATTATGAACCATTTGACGAATACTGCAAGCATCCAGGTATTAGATACCAGAAGACTCCTCCTAAGACTCCTCATCTTAATGGTTTGGCTGAGAGGATGAACAAGAACTTGATGAAAAAAGTTAGTTGTTTGCCTTTTGAATCAAAGTTGTCGAACTCATTTTGGGGTGAGGCTTTATTGACCGTTTCACATGTTATTAATCTATCTCCTACCGTTGCTTTGCAAAGTGATGTTCCAAATAGAGTTTGGTATGGAAAGCATGTTTCCTATGACCATTTGAGAGTATTTGGTTGCAAAGCTTTTGTACATGTGCCGAAAGATGAGAGGTCAAAGTTAGATGTCATGACAAGGCAGTGCATCTCCATTGGATATGGCCTTGTTGATTTTGGCTACAGGCTATATGATGAAATTGAGAAGAAACTCATGAGAAGTCGTGCTATCATTTCCATGGAGAATCAAACAATTGAAGATATTGAAAAAGCGGAGAAGCTAGAATCTTCAAATTTTGATGACATAGTTCATCTAGATGAAGTTCCTCACACAAGTGTGCATGATGTTGTTGGTCTTGATAACCATGGTGACACACAGAATCATGTATCAAATCAACATGTTGATGTTGATATAACAATGATATTGTTATTGATGATCCTCCTGCTCATGAAGTTGTGGACGAATCAAATATTCTTCTTATGAGGTCCTCAAGACAGCGGGTTCCTTCTTCTCGTTATTCATCCATGAGTATGTGTTACTCACTGATGCGAGAGAACCTGAAAGTTCTGAGGAGGCCATGAAAGATGAGCACAAGGATCAATTGATTGAAGCCAAGCAAGAAGAGATGAAGTCTTTGTATGAGAACCACACTTATGAGTTGGTTAAATTGCCTAAGGGCATGAGAGCTTTGAAGAACAAGTGGGTGTTCAAACTTGAAGTTGAAGAACACAACTTGAAGCCCAGATACAAAACTAGATTGGTTGTTGAGGGATTTGGTCAAAGAAAGGGTATTGACTTTGATGAAATATTTTCTCTTGTTCTGATAATGTCCTTGATTCGTACGGTTCTAGGTTTGGCTGCTAGTCTTAATTTAGAGATTGAGCAGATGGATGCGAAGACGACTTTCCTTCATGGTGACCTAGAAGAAGAGATTTATATGGAACAACATGAGGGATTCAAACTAAACGGTAAAATTTTTTGTGTGCAAACTCATAAAAAACCTTTATGGACTAAAGCAAACTCCTTGACAGCGGTACAAAAAGTTTGAATATATTATGGGGGGAGAAATGCTATAAGAAGACTTCATCAGATCATTGTGTATTTGTACAAAAAAATTGACGATGGTTTTATCATCCTTTTTGTTGTATGTGGATGATATATTAATTGGTGGCAGAAATACTTCCAAGATTGACGAGTTGAAGAAAGAGTTGTGTAAGTCTTTTGCTATGAAAGACTTGGGTCATGCTAAACAAATTTTGGGCATGAGAATTACTCGTCTCAGAGATGAAAGGAAGATTTATTTTTCGCAGAAGAAGTACATTGAACGTGTACTAGAGCTCTTCAATATGAAGAATGATAAGATTGTTAGTACACCTCTTGCTGGTCATATGAAGTTGAGAAAGAAGATGTGTCCTACAGTTAGGAAGGAAAAAGAGAGCATGGCCAAAGTTTCATATTCCTCTGTCATCGAAAGTCTAATGTCTGCAATGATATGCACTACACCTGATATTGCTCACGCAGTTGGTGTTGTCAGCAGATTTCTCGACAATTCGAGAAAACAGAATTGGGAAGCTGTGAAGTGGATACTCAGGTATCTTAAATGAAGCTCAGATGAATGCTTGTGTTTTGGAGCATCAGATCCAATCTTGAAGGGCTATACAGGTGCTGATATGGCAGGTGACCTTGATAACAGGAAATCCAGTACTGGATATTTGTTTACTTTTTTAGGGGGAGCTATATCATGGCAGTCGGAGTTGCAGAAGTGTGTTGCACTATCTACAACTGAAGCTGAGTATATTGTGGCTACTGAAGCCGGCAAGGATATGATATGACTAAAGCAATTTCTTCAAGAGCTTGGTTTGCATTAGGTGGAGTATATTGTCTATTGTGACAGCCAGAGTGCAATAGACTTGAGCAAGAACTCCATGTATCATACAAGGACAAAACACATCGACGTCCGATATCATTGGATTCGTGAGAAAGTGGAGAGTGAATCATTTCACATCAAAATGATCCACACAAGTGAAAATCCTACATATATGATGACCAAGACAATACCAAAAGACAAGTACGAGTTATGCAAAGAGTTTGTGGGTATGATCTCTCTCTAAAAAAGATGTAGATACCTCCTTCTGGTGCATGGGACTAGATGGGGAGATTTTTGGGGTTCCAGGCCCATTTTATTAAAGTCTCACTTTGGTACAACTACATACCAACTAAATCTTACCAAGATAACTACATAGTTGCAAAATTTGAAACTTTTGTATTTTCATGATGTCATTGGTGACATCATTAGCTATAAATTTCATCAATAAAAGGAGCTCATTAGCTCATTTATAGAACACAACAAGTTAGCGAGGAAAAAAATATAATTTTAGAGCAAAGTGAGGTATCCCATAGACTATATAAGAAAAATAGTCTATGAAGAAAAATAGAGTGTGAGTGATATTTTAGTAAGGTGGAAATAAAAAGAGTGTTATTCCTTTTGAGTGTGTAGTAGTCACTTTGAGTATTGTATTTGTGACTACACAGTGTAAAATTCCTTACTATAGTGATATCAGTTGCTCCTCTTGACCCGTGGTTTTTCCCTTATTTAAAAGGGTTTCCACGTAAAATTATTGGCATTTGACCATATATATTTTTGTGTTAGTCCGCATTTTCCCAACATAGATACAACTGGAATGCATTTTCAGGAGATAAGTACAAGAAGATGAAGGGGCACTTGATGCAATATTCGATTCAGGTTAGCAAAAATGGAGATGTCACAATTGTTCCTAGCTTAGAATGCTTCCCTGATGTTGGTGGTGAGATTCTAGGGGCACCCACAAATCTTCTTGATGCTCTTACTACTTAACACTCACATATTATCAAATGCGTTGTGCTTAGTCAGACCAATGAGATTCAGACACCGGATGCCTAAAAATAAAAATAGAAATAATGCATAAAAGCTAATCAAGGAAGATATATAAGAGAACTTCAAATACAAGTCATTGAAGTTATCTATTGATTTTGGTTGAATGATTAATATGAACAAATTGTTTATCAGAAATAACATCATTTAATTTGATGATTAAAAAATTAAAAACAATAACTGGTACAATTCTGGATACTTGAAATTGTAAGGGTGCTTAAATGTAACGACCTATTCCTGTCGTTATAGAAATGGCAACGGGGGGAAATTTGGGGTCGAAAAACTTTTTCGTAGTATTTGGATTTTCCCAACCTAGTCCAGATTTGGATGAAATCAGAGTCTTTAAGGTGTAGGGAAATCTGGTAACAATCGATTGAATTATTTATGAATTTGACTACACGAGTAGTTAGATAACTCGTTAAGGAATCCGTACGACTTTACGAAATTGAATTCGGGTGAATAAACTCCCGAAATTGATCTTAGCGTGGAGGGTATTTTTTGAGCGTCGTGGGTTAGAGGTATGTTCTGAAGTGGGGAATTTGGAATTATTAAAATAGCTCACTAGTATGTGCAAGCCGCCTTGTCGGGGCTGCTATAGTGGGATGAGGGCCGTTGTGGCGGGCTCAACGCGACTTAAGGTCGTTAATAAACCCCTAAATGACTTTTTATGCACATTACGAGTTTTAGGGCTAAAGAATGAACCCCAGGCGACTCCTACTCATTTTCCACCATTCTTGACGCTAAATGTAAGCTTTTAACTCCCCAAATCCATTTTTCGACCCCTAAAACGTAATATAATGGGTAATTAATGATGGGGGATGGTTTTGATCTAGATTCTATGGTAGAAGAAACCCTAAATTGGATACTTGGGATCATGGGTATGATCTAGAGTTCATAGAATTGTTAGTAATTCGGGTAATTAGTGATTGTTTGTTGATTCCCGTGTTAAATTGATTGTTTGTAGACCATGAACAAGCGGAACGAATCCAGAAAGGGAAGGATCAAGTTTCTTAGGGTTTCAAGCTTATTTTGAGGTAGGTGACGGTTGTGATTCTATGATTGTGTGATGTATGCTTGTTCTTGCTTCATTATGATACTTTTATATGTATGAATGTTGCAATGTTGATCGCACTTGTTGTAAATGAGATAGATGAATGATGATTGCCATGAAATCACGACTTAAATGTATGTTCTTGAAGATATACTTGTGTTTGTGATTGTGGTGTGTTGAATGGATCGGTTGCCACGTTCTGACATAACTAACTTGGATCGGTTTCCATGTTCCGGCATAACTATGGGATCGGTTGCTACGTTTTGACATAATTATTGGATCGGGTACCACATTTCGGTATGCTAACTGTTTGGGTTTGGGTTCCATGAGAGTACCAATGACGTGACTTAATTGTGTATCTTGTGAAATGTGAAGTTGTTCGTTATGTTGATAATATTGTATATGTTTGATATATAAGCATGTGATTATATTGTTGTCTTGACTTGCTTATGTTGTAATTAATGGGATAGACGCGTGATCCTACTAGTAAACTATGGTTGTGTACTGATACTGCACTTGCTCATATTTTTGTTGAGTATAGGGCATCTTCAAGCGGCTACTGACAAACCTCGCTTAGGAGATCAGTGATCGTTGTTCGAATTCAAGGGTGAGCCAATTCTTTCGGGATGCCATGAGTTCTCCTTCGTCTATGTCCACCATTTTCGTACTTAGATATTTGTTCTAGTTAGTTGATTAGTTCAGTAGATTGGGGTTGCATCCCTTCTTGTTTAGACTTGTTGAACTGTAGATGTTTTGGTACATTGACTTTCAAGTTCTAGGTTATTTCTTCCGCATTGTTAGTTGTTAGATCTTTTGTTGAAGTTTATGGGAACTTTAGTTTTTAACTATTATTTCTACTTTCATATACTTAAGTTCCTTAGTTTTTAGATTAGTTGCTTGGTTTGGGTTGTAGTAGTGGTTCTCCAATCGAAGTGTTAGTGTGGGTACCAATCACGACTGTCTGGGTCGTGACAAAGTTGGTAACAGAGCTTGGGTTCGTTGATCTCGATGTACCAAAACGAGTCTAGTAGAGTGTTGTGGAACGGTATGGGGACGCCTTTACTTTTCTTCGAGAGGCTATAGGACTTTAGGAAATCTCTTTATTTTCTCTTATCTCTTTTCGTACTATGACTTGATTCCAATTGGTATCTGGCGATTCAAATTAGTATCTAACCTCCGTCACTCTTTTGTTCGCAGATAGTTAATACTAGATTCAACGATGTTAGTCCCGTAGCTCTCATCAATGCTCCAGTTGAGGAATATGCAGCGAGAGGTCGCAGTCGAGGTAGGGGTAGAGGAAGAGCTAGGGCCTGCTGGGAATGGAGCTCCTTTTGAGAATGCTCCTGTGAATGAGAACCATCATGCGCATTATAAAGAGATTGAAGAGGAGAATGTTGATGTTGAGAATGTTGAGGATGTGGGACAAGAGGAAGAGGTGCAGGCTGAGACTACTGATGTTCCCCCCATAGACCCAGTGTTAGCTAGGCAGATCATGTCATTCTTGAAAGGGTTGGTTGGTCCTGGAGTGCTTCCTTCGACTAAAACAACTCAAGCTCCTACTAATCCTCCCGTTACTAGCACTGCGCCAAAGGTGGGTAGGACTGGAGGTAATGATATTTTCTTCCGTCCTTTGTTGGGTCATGTTATGACTGGTAATGAGCATGAAATATTGACTAAGTTTTTGAAGCTAAAGCCTCATGTGTTTCTTGGTTCTGAGAATGAGGATACTTATGAGTTTATCTTAGATTGCTATGAGAGGCTTCATAAGTTGGGAATTGTCTATCAACATGGGGTTGAGTTTGTGTCCTTTCAACTTTAAGGTGAGGCTAAGCAATAGTGGAGAGCTTACATGGAATGTAGATCTTCAACTTTACCTCCACTCACTTGGACCCAATTTCATGCTCTGTTTCTAGAAAAGTATGTGCCTAAGACTTTGAGGGATCGCAAGAAGGATGAGTTTATGGATTTAGAGCAAGGTGGTATAATTGTGGCTGCTTATGAGGCCAAGTTCCATGCTTTGTCTAGATATGCTACTGAATTGGTGACTACTGAGGAGGAGAGGATCCAGTTATTTATTAGGGGACTAAATTCTGAGTTGCAAGTATTATCTGTTCATATGACTTCTGCAGGGAGGAGCTTTAATGAGGTAACATACTATGTTAAGAAAGTGGAGGGGGTAAGGCGAGACGGTCAAGCTAAGGCATGGGCAAAAAGGGCCAAGAACTCGGGTAACTTTCAAGGTTCTTATTCCAAGGGGTTCGGAAGGCCAACGCTTGCAACCAAGCTAATTCAGTCCGCTATGCCCGTCTCTGCAGGTAATGACTCGAAAACTCCATCTCATAATTTTCAGGATAGCCAGGGAGTCTCGCCTTCGACGGGCGGCAGACCATCTTTTGATCGTACTTTCTACAACTGTGGTGAACTTGGGCATATGAGGAGAGATTGTCCCCACCCACGTGTGTTAGATTTCACGCAACAACAGTCTAGAGCAGTGGTACTCGTGGGGAATGGTAATAATGGTCGAGGATGTCCACAAGGTGGGCGAAGAGGTAATCAACGAGGCCGTGGAGGTAGAGGAAATGGTGACGCATGCAGGGGTAACATGCAACAAGGAAGGAAAGTGGCTCGTCAAGATTATAGGGCTTAGTGTTATGCTTTTCTGAGCAAGAATGAGGCAGAGGCGTCTGACACGGTGATCACATGTACTATTCTTGTCTGTGACCGGATGGCTAATGTGTTGTTCGATCCGGGTTCTACTTATTTTTATGTATCCGTGCGATTTACCTCAGAATTGATATGATTTGTGATATACTTATGCCCCCATCCATGTTTCTACCATAGTTGGAAAATCTATCATAGTCACCCATGTCTATCGTGCTTGTCCTATTTTGTTTAAGGTTTTCAGACTTGGGCTGATTTGGTGATTTTGGATATGACTATGACTGACTTTGATATAATCTTAAGCATGACTTGGTTGTCCCCTTATTATGCCATGCTTAATTGTAATACTAAGTCTATAACTCTAGAAATTCTGAAAAGTGAAAAATTAGAGTGGCAAGGAGTGTACAAGCCTAAGCAACCTAAGATTATATCCTCTATTCGGGCAAGTAAATTAGTAGAGCAGGGTTGTTTGGCTTATTAGGCTCATATTAGGGATGTTGAGATTGAGGCTCCATCCATTGGGTCTATTCTTGTGGTGTCAGAATTTAGAGAAGTGTTTCCTAATGACTTGCCTGGTATGCCTCCGGATAGAGATATAGATTTTTGCATTGATTTAGAGCCTGGTACTCGTCCCATTTCCATCCCTTCATATCGCATGGTTCCAGCAGAATTAACAGAACTTAAGGCTCAAATCCAAGAGTTTCATGACATGAGATTTATTCGTCCTAGTGCTTCCCCCTGGGGTGCTCCAGTTTTGTTTGTTAAGAAGAATGATGGTAGTATGAGAATGTGTATAGATTACCGGCAATTAAATAGACTCACTATTCGAAACAAATATCCTTTGCCTCGAATTAATGATCTTTTTGACCAATTGCAAGGTGCATCAGATTTCTCTAAGATTGGTCTAAGGTCTGGCTAACACCAGTTGAAAATTAGGCCTGAGGATGTGCCCAAGACGACATTTAGAACTCGCTATGGGCTCTATGAGTTTTTGGTTATGTCTTTTGGTTTGACCAATGCGCCTGCAACTTTTATGAGTTTGATGAATGGGGTGTTCAAACTATTCCTTGATTCGTTTGTTATAGTTTTTATTGATGATATTTTGGTCTATTCAAAAAGTGAGGAATAGCATGTCAACCATCTTCGTATTTTTTTGGGTGTTCTTGGGAAACAAAGGTTGTATGCTAAATTTTTGAAGTGTGAATTTTCGTTGACTTCGGCTGCATTCTTGGGGCATGTAGTTTCAAAACAAGGGGTAATGGTAATCCTCAAAAGATTGAGGCGGTTAAGAATTGGGTTCGGCCTAGCTCTATGACGGAAGTTAGGAGTTTTGTTGGGCTCGCTAGCTATTATCGTCGGTTTGTGAAGAACTTCGCTTCTATTGCCACTCACTTGACTAATTTGACCAAAAAGGAGATACCATTTGAATGGACTGAAAAATGTGAGGAGAGCTTTCAAAAGCTCAAGACTCTCTTGACCACCACACCTATCCTGTCATTACCGGTAGAAGGTAAAGATTTTATTATTTATTCTGATGCTTCACATTCTAGTTTGGGTGCTGTGTTGATGCAGTATAAGAATGTTATAGCTTATGGCTCGCGTCAATTGAAGGTCCATGAGAGGAATTGTCCAACACTTGATTTAGAGTTGGCAGTGGTAGTGTTTTCTCTTAAGATCTGGCGGCATTACCTTTATGGTGTTAAGTGTGAAGTGTTTACCAATCATCGTAGTTTGCAACATGTGTTCACTCAAAAAGATCTAAATTTGAGACAACGAAGGTGTATGGAGTTACTTAAAGATTATGATGTCACCATTCAATACCATCCGAGCAAGGCTAATGTGGTGGCATACGCTTTGAGTCGAAAAGCGGTGAGTATGGGTAGTTTAGCTTGCTTGAGTGTATCCAAGCGACCTTTGGCTAAAGAAATTCATACCTTAGAGTCTAAGTTCATACAGTTGGGCATCTCAAAAAGAGGTGGAGTTTTAGCTAGTATTGAAGTAAGGCCCACATTCATTGAGGAGATCAAGGCCAAACAATTCGAGGATGAAAATTTGGAGGAGCTTAGAAAGAAGACTGTGATTGGTAAGGCACAAGAGACCATTCTTGATGCGAATGGTGTGCTCAATTTCAAGGGGAGAATATGTGTTCCTAGAGTACATGACTTGATGGAGAATTTGTTGGCAGAATCTCATGGTTCGTGGTATTCTATTTATTTGGGTGTGACTAAGATGTATCGAGATTTGAAGCGAATTTATTGATGGCCGGGCATAAAGAAGGATATAACGGAGTTTGTGGCAAAGTGTCAAAATTGCCAACAAGTGAAGTATGAACATCAAATGCCTACATATTTACTTCAAAGAATGCCAATTCTGAAATGGAAGTGGGAAATGATAGCCATGGATTTTGTGGTTGGTCTTCCCAAGACTTTGGGGAAGTTTGACTCTATTTGGGTAGTGGTTGATAGATTGACTAAGCCAGCCCATTTTATTCCAGTAAGAATAGATTATAATGCTGAACAATTGGCTAAAGTTTATGTGAAAGAGATAGTGAGGTTGCATGGGGTGCCCCCCTCTATCATCTCAGACCGTGGTACCCAATTCACATCCAAGTATTGGAGGAAATTGCATGATGAATAGGGCACACAACTCACTTTTAGTACAGGCTTCCATCCACCGACAGACGAACAATCGGAGAGGACTATTCAAGTATTGGAAGACATGTTGAGGGCATGCATGATTGATTTTGGAGGACATTGGCATAAGTTCTTACCTTTGTGTGAATTCTCTTATAATAATAGTTACCACTCCAGCATTGATATGACACCATAGAGGCATTATATGGGAGGGGATGTAGATCACCCACAGGATAGTTTGAGGGTGGAGATGTGAAACCATTGGGGGTTGATTTAGTGAAGGATGTTCAAGATAAGGCAATGGGTATTCAAGCTAAGCTTTTAGCAGCCCAAAGTAGACAAAAGAAGTTTGCAGATCATAAGGTAACAGACATGGAGTTTCAAACCAATTAAAATGTTCTTCTTAAGGTACCACCCATGAAAGGGGTGATGAGATTCAGCAAGAAGGGTAAGCTAAATCTGCGATACATTGGTCCCTTTTAGGTTCTTGAATGTGTAGGACCGGTAGCGTATATATTGGCTTTACCTCCTAATCTATCGGGTGTTCATTCGATATTTCATGTGTCCATGTTAATGAGATATCATGGTGATGGGTATTACATCATTAAGTGGGACTCAATTGTGGTTGACAAAGACCTCCAATACGAGGAGGAACCAATTGCCATTCTTGATCGTGATGTGCGCAAGTTGAGAACCAAGGAGATTAAGTCCGTGAAAGTTCAATGGAAGTATCGTCCAGTTGAGGAAGCTACTTGGGAAACCGAAAAGGACATCTGAGACAAGTATCCCCAATTGTTCGTCGATTTTGGTACTACTTCATTCTTTCCTTAGCCTATATTTCCTAAATTTTTTCACTCGGGGACGAGTGATGGGTAGATTGGTATCTATTGTAACCACCTGTTTCTGTCGTTATAGAAATGCCAACGGGGAAAATTTGGGGCCAAATTTTTTTTCGTAGTATTTGGATTTTCCCAACCTAGTCCAGATTTGGACGAAATCGTAGTCTTTAAGGTGTAGAGAAATATAGTAACAATCAGTTGAATTATTTATGAATTTGACTACATGAGTAGTTAGATAACTCGTTAAGGAATCTGTACGACTTTACGAAATTGAATTTGGGTGTGTAGAACTCCCAGAATCGACCTTAGCGTGGAGGGTATTTTGTGAGCATCATTGGTTAGAGGTATGTTGTGAAGTGGGGATTTTGGAATTATTAAAATAACTCACTGGTTCATGCAAGCCACCTTGGCGGGGGGTTTTTTGCTGCTCTGGCGGGGCCGCTACAGCGGGATGAGGGCCTCTGTGGCGGGCTCGACGTGACTTAAGGTCGTTAATAAACCCCTAAATGACCTTATTATGCACTTTTTGACTTTTAGAGCTAAAGAACAAACCCCAGGTGACTCCTACTCGTTTTCCACCATTCTTGAGGCAAAAGGTAAGCTTTTAACTCCCCGAATCCATTTTTCGATTCGTAGAACGTAATATAATGGGTAATTAATGATGGGGGAGGGTTTTGATCTAGATTCTATGGTAGAAGCAACCCTAAATTGGATACTTGAGATCATGGGTATGATCTAGGGTTCATAGAATTGTTAGTTATTCGGGTAATTAGTGATTGTTTGTTAATTCCCGTGTTATATTGATTGTTTGTAGACCATGAACAAGCAGAACGAATCCGAAAATGGAAGGATCAAGTTTCTTAGGGTTTCAAGCTTGTTACGTGGTAGGTGATGGTTGTGTGATGTATGCTTGTTCTTGCTTCATTATGATACTTGTATATGTATGAATGTTGCAATGTTGATCACACTTGTTGTAAATGAGATAGATGAATGATGATTTCCATGAAATCTTGAATTAAATGTATGATCTTGAAGATATACTTGTGTTTGTGATTGTGGTGTGTTGAATGGATCGGTTGCCACGTTCTGACATAACTAACTTGGATCGATTGTCGGACATAACTATGGGATCGATTGCCACGTTCTGGCATAATTATTGGATCGGGTACCATGTTCCGGTATGCTAACTGTTTGAGTTTGAGTTCCATGAGAGAACCAATAACGTGACTTAATTGTGTATCTTGCGAAATATGAAGTTGTTCGTAATGTTGATAATATTGTATATGTTCGATATATATGCATGTGATTATATTGCACTTAGTGGGATAGCTGCGTGATCCTACCAGTACACTGTGGTTGTGTACTGATACTACACTTGCTCTTATTTTTGTTGAGTTACATGGCATCTTCAAGCGGCTACTGACAAACCTCGCTTAGGAGATCAGTGATCGCTGTTCGAATTCAATGGTGAGCCAATTTTTCCGGGATGCCATGAGTTCTCTTTCGTCTATGTCCACCATTTCCGAACTTAGACATTTGTTCTAGTTAGTTGATTAGTTCAATAGATTGGGGTTGCATCCCTTCTTGTTTAGACTTGTTGAACTGTAGATGTTTTGGTACATTGACTTTCAGGTTCTAGGTTATTTCTTCCGCATTGTTAGTTGTTAGATCTTTTATTGAAGTTTATGGGAACTGCAGTTTTTAGCTATTATTTCTGCTTTCATATACTTAAATGCCTTGGTTTTTAGAATAGTTGCTTGGTTTGGGTTATAGTAGTGGTTTTCACACCGGAGTGTTAGTGTGGGTGCCAATCACGACGGTCTGGGTCGTGACATTAAACAATTCATTAAGAAATAGATGAAGAGACAAGCATTCAATGCTAGATAAAAAAAAATTGACACTACAAAATTAATGAAAGAATTATGCATATTCACCCGATTAATAAGACTAAAAAGTAAGCAATATGAAAAGTTTACAGAACTCCAAATCCTAAAAGGAATAAAATGTAGATGAAATATTTTTTTTTTCTTTCAATTAATGTAATCAAAATTACTGATAAGTAATTATATTAAAGGGAATCTAATGGTCACTAAACTTTTAAGGGTACTTTTTTAATCCAACATTCAATTATGAGGCTTCCCTCTTCTAGTATCCATGTCAATCAATTTACTAAACATAAACAAATTAATTGATAAGATTGAAATAATAGTCAATTAATCTACCCTAAAATTATACTTCCCCTGTTTAATGTGCAATCATAAAATATTGAACTTTACCTGTATAATGATGGTAGGTGATGGGTACAACTAAATATATAGGTAGTAATAATATTTCTTTTGTAGACATAATTCTTGTTCTATGTTTACTTATGCAAGCAATTTTAGTTACATTATATGGCAAAAGCATTATTGTTATCATATATATGATATTATTGATAAAATAAGTAAGTTTTATTGATCACGTTTGAATTTAACCCCAAACATATGCATACTTGTACCTTAGAATTTCTCATTCCAATTATATAGATATTAGTTTTATGAACCAAAAATCATTAATAGCGTTTAGGTAACAATTTTACGTATCGATCAATTCATCCCACTTAAAATACAAATAATTAAATTTAGAAGCAGCAACAACGTTCACCTGCTCATATTCAAAAATTCAATGCGACACCTTGAATATCCTTTAGAAATTTCATCATACTTCTCAGTATCACCGTGTATAATGCAATTTCTGCTGATTATATGGAGATTGACATTGGTTGAAAAATGAGAGAAATGAAAATGTTAGTCAGTCACACATATGATCACAGGCCTACAGCTCGCACAGTTAACAAGTAGGGAAAATTACGTGGAAAAACCATCCTTAAGACTTAACTACATAAATAATAGTACTTTTCAGCATTACAAATATGAAAGTTTATTTTTTACATATAGCAGTTTAAAGAAGTTGAAAATAAGTTGAAAAGATAATAATTATTATTAATATATATAGATATATTATATATATATATTAAATTAAAAAGAGTACGGTTGGTTCCCACTATTGTGTAGTTATCAAAGTTTGCATCTCTTCCGATAGAAACTTACTTTATTGTTTTTTCACATACTTCAGGTAGGAATAGTATTCAATTTGTGAGTTTCATTCAATTATTTTTGTACGCTATTTTCGGTAACCTTCATCTTTGGTAGTATTGGTGTACATTGTTTCTTTCTGTACACATTTTTTTGAAAATGACAAAGGAAGATTCATCATCTGAAATGGAATTACACAATGAATTTTTTGAGATGGTAACACCAGTTGGTGAGCCTAACTTTCGTTTGTTGTCTCCAACACATGTGTCTCATTCAAACTGTTGTAACGACCAAAGTGTTAGTATTTTGCCATTACCGACAATTGATCATAGTGTTGTTGATCGACGAAATGAGGAGAGGTCAAAAGAGTACTTGAGAACGAGAAAGTTAGAGGAGATCAAAAAAGGAAAATCTATCGCATTTGATCATTAAGATCAAGATCGGGATGGCAACGTCAAAAGGAGAAAATTTATTGAAGTTGCATCACAAAAATCTAAATTGAAGGTATTGTAATCATGAGACTTAGGCGTAGAAAAGTATTTTGTAGTTTTATTTTTTTAAAATTAAATCTTGAGGCTTGTTTAGTAATATTCACCAACAAGTGTATGTTCCTTTAATATGGGTGAGTTGTCTTTATGCACAAATTATCCTTGTACGTGCATATGTTCCATAAGAGCATACTAATTGCAGCCATGTAACTTTTATACTATTGTCACTATTAGTTTTAAAGTTATCAACTTTGTATTGTGCAGAATTGGGAATTTTATTTTGAAGTTGGTAAACATAAAAAACCTAAGCTTGGTGCTCCTAATCTAGATTTCGTCTAATCATTTGATGAGAAGTTGACCAAGAGTCAATTACAAATATTTAGTGACACATGTTTTGGAATCTCAAATTGCCTCCAGTGATGATTCAAACACAATTGATACATTCCTTATTGATGATGAAGGTCGTTCAAGAAAAAAACTGATGAAATTTGGCTACTAGTGAATGGTTCATTGATACATTTTGGGTTGGGTGAATTTGCCATTATGACAGGACTAAAATGTAATGGAGTGACGAATGAAAATTGTATTTCACGGAAAAAAAATGACTTGATTGATTGTTGTTTTGCTGGCATTAAAAAGATTAGTGTTCAAATAGTAGCTGATTGTTTTGAAGGTAAACGTTGGACAACTGATCAGGACGCTGTCAAAATTTCGATTCTTCATTTTATCAAACACCTTTTTATTGTGTGACCTCCCTGAAAATAAAGTACCTAATTGGCATTTTGAAGTGGTAGAGTCTGGTGAGTATGAAACTTATCTGTGGGGAAAATTAGTATTTCATGAGACTTTTGCATCTTTGAAAAAAGTTTTGAGAGGAAAGATCGGAAAGAAATTTAGCAAATTATTGGGATTTCCTCTGGCATTTCAAGATTGGTTTTATGAATGTTGTGCGCAATCAAATGAACAGTTTGCTATTATGATTGGAAAAAGGATTCCACGAATTCTAAGTTGGAAAATGTTAACTAGCCCAAATTCAATCAAGGTTCAGAGATGCTCTTTGCCACAAAGGTGATTTATTTTATACTTCATGAACTACAATTATGAATAATTATATGTTTAATTTATATTGTTGTTAAATTACAATGTAGTTGAAAGTGAGGATTATTTCAGCAACACCATTTGAGAAGTCTACGATGAATTTGAATGATTTATTTGAGGACGTTGTGGTGAATGATGAATCAAATGGAGTCGAAGTTGCAAGTCTATTAGTTGATGACGACTTTACTACAACACCTCCTGTCTCAAGCAAAGCAAAAAACGAACCTGAATTTGATTGATGAGATAAGATGCATATCTGATGGGCAGAAGGAGTTAAGGGAAGACTTTCAAGTAGTATGTTAATTATCCCTTTTTTAATTATTAATATACTATATTCGTGAGAAGTGCTTTGATTATGTTATTTGCTGATCAGGTAAAACAAGAAATTCATAGTTTCAAGAAGCTCATGATAGAATTTGATTCAAAAACTTCCAACGCAATTGAAGCTTTAAGCAATAAAGTTGATAGAAATAATGATTATGAGGTATTCAATTAGTATCTAGATTTTTTTAGATCAAAATATATTTGTGTCTATGTGTATCTTATTTCTTACTTATGTATCTTTATTTAATATCAGTATGAGGAATTTAGAGGCAGAGGCATGAATGTTGATTTTGACGACGACTATTATAAAAATAATATCTATTATGACCAACATGTTACTCTCCACTTAAACAATATTCAAACCATCAATGAAGATTCCAACAATGAAGACTATATTGGTATGTTAAATCTTATTCCAAGTATTAGTAATGTTATTAATAGTAGCTTATTCCAGGTATATGAGCTGTACTTTTATTTGAATGTGATGGTTCTTTATACCAATATGATATATGTACTAGGTATAATATATAAGTAAAAATATATCTATAATTTTTTTTTTCATTTTAATAGTGTATCCTTTATATATGATCTTATAATAAGCAATTACTAACCATATTGTAAATTATACGAGTATTATTTGTTATACATTTCAGTTGGCGAAGTTGAAACGATGGAGTTAGCTCCAAAAGTCTTATCATTAAATTATATTGATGTACCAGAGTCTCAGATTCATCCATTTACATGTTGAGTGGCACACAAACATATTGATAAGTCTTGTTATCCAGAGGTAGAAAACATTATGACATCACATCTCACACGAAATAGGTGTTCTGACCCATTACACCAATCTCCATATCTGAATAGTTATGGATTAGGTGACAATATGAATGGAGGAGCCTCTTCCAAGAGTATTGTAGTTTGGGTTCATCCTTTTGGAAGTTTTACTATGGATGATGATTGTTTTAAGGAGATGGGTGAATTGAGAGAATGGATGAATGAAGGCAGCATACCACGCAACAAGTTAGTATTCCATTATATTTATAGGTGTTTGTGTTATTAAATACGATAATGTGTTCTACTATACAATCTTATAATTATAGGAAGTATCCTTACATTAAAAAGGACAATACTCTCACTCCTCCGTTTGAATTTGGAAAGACGACTGTCAACAAGAAAGATTGGTTCCACAAGTTTGCATTTGGTGGTCAATCTTTGGAAAGTTTGGTATGTAAATATGAAATAATTTTGTATAATTATTTTTGAAAAAATATGCCTTTATGTGATTGATTATTTAGTTATGAACTATATAGTGATATTTGAAATTTCATGATAACATTTGGATGTTATCCTTTATTATATAAGAAAGAAAGGAATGTATGATGATATTCCAGTGAAGTTCACTACAACTGATTATCTATTTGATCTCAAGATACAATCTCTTTATAAGAAATTCATTGAAAATAATGGAGGTAGTGATGTGGTGAAGCCGGAACATGACATAGCCAAGTACATACTTGGTGAATTTGTGCTTTCTAATATGCCGTGGCATACTGTTGATCACATACTGTTTCCTCTTTGTGTTGATGAAAAATGGGTGATGACAAGGTTATCTTTTACAGATAGATTGATATATGTGTATGATTCGATGAGTGATGCTGCTTTCAGAGCCAATATTCATCGTTCTGTTGATGCGTATAGATTTAGTATTCCACTCTTCCTCTTGATTTTGTATTTATTTTTTTTGGGAAAAGGAATGATATTCAATTAAACAATGGACCATATAAGAATAGGGTATTGGTTGATCCTTTCAATGTTATGATGATTAAAGATTTGCCATCACAAGAAGCTGCGTAAGTGCCTTTTATTTCTAAAATTACTAAAATACAGATGGATAAGCTCTTTTAAATTTTTAACCTTTGATGTTATTTGTTTTTTCTTTTATTACAGGGATCGTGGCATTTATGTTGCACTGTTTGCGGAAAGATTCATTTGTGGTAGTAATGTGGTTGACAATGAATGTGATGCCAATACACATCACATCAAGTTTGGCTCGTTGTTGTGGAAGTATGGCAAGATGAAACTAGAGAAACATATTACTAGTGAATCTGAATCGTCGGGAATAAAGAAAATAATGGATTGTGTAAAGCGTTATAGTAATTAGCTTATGTATTTATGAAATTTAGAGGAATAGGAATTTAAGACTCGTCCATTGTGTGTGTTTGAGTCACTGATCTTTCCTAGTTAAGTTGGTATTATGAATTAAGTTTTGAACTAGTACATTTCTTTGTTTAATTTAACCAAGTGATGAACTTATATATATATCTTTTGTCTTATTTTTATGAAGAGTTCTTTTTATTCTAATTTGATATTAAGAGTTTCTTCCATACCTTAAAGCCATGTCGTAACTGCTAGATAGATCTAACAATCATTGACCCAAACTACTTAATTTGGTAAAGGAGTTCAAACCTCCAGTAAACTTATCTTCTATGTGCTTATATAATTCTAGTTCCTTTGTTTGTGTCACCGGTCTTAAACATATGGAATAAGCTACCTTGATTTTTGTCGCTGTTAAGATTTGAACGGTAGTTTCCAAGGATTGCAACAATGCCCTTCGGCTCGGATAAGAGAGTGAGTTGTGTTAGCAACAAAATTTGGTGTTGTTTTAGCATCAGATGATAAGAGAGCATAGAGGAAACAGAGAAGTGCACGATGATCCAGCCCAGGGGCGGACCTACAGTGGTTCAAGTGGGTTCATATGAACCCACTTCGTTGAAAAATAACACTGTATATATATGTATATTTAATCAGTTTTTAAAAGTTTATATGTATATATTAAATTTTGAACCCACTAACACAAGTCTGAAGCTTAGCCAAGTGGTTGAGGGGGTTCAATTTCCCCAGCCAACCCGGGATCGAATCCCCATTGCCACATATTAGTTTTAATTCGTTTTTCACTCAGTTTTTGTCCTCTATGTAGGTGTAACTTTTGTCTTTTTTGTTACTTAGAAACTATAAAAAGTAGAACAACTTTTTACTTTTACAATTAAAAGTCCAAATAGTCAACAACTTTTGTCCTTTTTGTTTTTAATTTTTTTTTTTTTAAAAAAACTCAACTAAAAAAGGCACTAATCCCTATTATTCTCAATTCTAAAAACCCTTGTCTTCTTCTTTGTTGAAATCTTCTTGAACGTCTCTTACTTTTACCCCCAAAATTTTGAGCATATTTTTTTGTTGAAGGAAAAAAAATCTCCCCGTCTCTCAAATCTTGCATCAATAGTTAATATCCATCAAGTATGTTTTTCGCTCTTGATTCTAGTCTTTATATATACATATATGATTATTGTGGTTATTTTTTATTTCTTCAACTAAAAAATCCCTTATCATTCTAAAATCAACAAAAAATTACAAATAAAATATTAGGTATATTTCTATGTATTCGATTATGAAACTAAGGTTATAATTATTTTGTTTAATATTTTGTTTTATTTGTTAAATGTTGAATGGAGAGAAATCATTCATAATATTCTTTTATCTTCTTAGTTTATATTGAAGCCTAGTTTTTCGTCCATCTTGTTATTTACCGTCTCATTCATAAGTCAATGTAATTTTTTTTCAAATGTATTAACATTGTTTAGTATAGTCAGATATGTATGTTGTTAGCCTCATAAAAATTACAAATAATATTAGGTATATTTTTATATCTTGAACCCACTTCATGAAAATCCTGGGTCCGCCACTGATCCAGCCTATGTAAGGGCAGTGTGTGAGGCTAGCTTAAAGCCACTTGATGTTGATTGTATAGACTTGTACTATCGAGATGTCTTTTCATTCTTAATGTTTAATTTGATTCGCAAATTCTTCAAATAGCATATTGCAGTAGCTAACGTCATCCTATATACTTAGTATAAGTTATTCAGTAAAATAACAATAAAATTTATAATTATACCAGATTGTGTTTGCAGTATACTTAATATAGCCTTCACTCTATAGTTTGCGAAACTCTGATCACCCTCATTTGAATTTACATGAGCATATTATCAATTCCTCGCATGGCATATTATAGACAAACAGAAAGCAGGAGCACTCTAATCATTACAAGACCCATTTGTTTCAGGGCTTTCAAGATTAACTTCAAATCCTCGATCTGCTATTAGAAAGTCTGTATTGGAAGTTCTGTTCAACATCTTGTCTGTACCCATCTCTAATAGAAGATTTACATGATGTATCAAAACGTTAAGTAATGTATTCAAAATCGAGATGCATGTATCGAGACGATAGATGCTTGTGTCACTTTCAGAACTGGGAATTCCTTAGGACCAGAAGGCCTAAGTGTTTAAATTGGTACTTTGGGTGGTAGGATAATATCGACTTAGACATCCGGAATAATTTTCAATTATACTTACGTCAGAAATAAGATATATTGGAACTTCATATGTGTTTTGTAGGTTATATTTCTTGCACTATACAGAGCAATATTCATATTCACTCATGTCGTATTTTCTCACAATAGCCAAATCATGCCTTTTCTTTTCCCCTCCATCCCTTCACGTAGTTCAAATCAACACCATATTGATTTCTAATGTCACGTTGTATATAGGCTGGAGTATATATTGTCTTGTATGAGTATGTGGAATAATAAAATTACACTTTCATAGCCCTTTGTACTAAATTGTTATTCCCCAATTTGCCAAAACTAGCAAGGTAGAAGGCAATTGTAAAGCACTTTCAATTTGCTAAAACTAGCAAAGTAGCAGGCAATTAAAGAGGTGTCATCAATTTTTTTAAAAATGTATGCTAGCAACTCTTATTCATATAACCGTCAACAAGAGCTTTGTCGTCAACATTTCATGATAGCAATTTCGTATTATCAGGAAGTGAATAGTCTTATCCAAATGACATCTAATAGATATACATGATATAGGTTTTAACAGACAACAAATGTTACACAAAACGGAAAAAAAAATTCAAACATGAGATTCAACACATTAACTATAAAAAACAGAGTAAAGTAAACATAAAAACTATAGTCAACTATGTTTTAGAAGAAGAAGCCAGATATAAAATTTAAGAACTAAACATGGAAAGCTAAGTTGCTTGTGGAATATTTCGGCATGTTTGCCTATTGTGATCTTGTTGTCCACACAACCCGCATGTAATTCTTGATTTCTTTGGACTTAATTCACCACAATTTTTGTGTCATATCTTTTGTGGCCTGCCAGGTTTGATTTTTCCTTTGGGTGGTAGCACAATATCCGCTATGACATTTGGAGGAATTTCCCATATACTCTCATTAGGAATAGGATACACTAGAACTTCATAGGTGTTCAGTAAGTTATTTTTCTTGTAGTATATCGAGCAATATTCATATTCATTCATGTAGTATTTCTCACAATAGATAAGGCATGCTTACACGACATAACATCCATTTGAAATCGCCTACACGTGCATATCCTTTCACGCATATTGATCATCTTCATCAAGTAATCCAACAAATCATATATAGGAAGATCTCTGGCCTCTTTATCGGCTACATTCACAGATTCTGCAATATTTGAAGTCATCACCATGAATCTATTGATGTTGGAGTGTGCTATCGACCATATGTGATAGCCTATATCGAATAAGTACTCTTTCACCCTCTTGTCAATTCTATAAGTCTCAGCCACGTATTGATCAAATTCTTCTGTTGTGTATGCGTTAGCCATTGCAAAAAAATATTTTTCTCATGAGATAATGGTGTTTCCTCAAATCTTTCTTTACATTTCCCCAAAGGTGGTATAAGCATACACAATGAGGCACCCCTGGATACACAACGGAAGTGGCGTTCAGAATGCTTTCATGCCTATTAGATACGATACTCATACCTTCTCTTGTTCTATAGGTCTCTGGGATCCTTTCTAGAAACCATTTCCATGATGCACCATTCTCTGAATCGACTACATCAAAAGCCAATG
Source organism: Solanum verrucosum (assembly GCF_900185275.1). NCBI lineage: Eukaryota > Viridiplantae > Streptophyta > Magnoliopsida > Solanales > Solanaceae > Solanum > Solanum verrucosum. Next base: position 2,475,547 of record NW_026020173.1, read on the forward strand.
GGAGTATTTTACCTAATTCAGCGACAAAATACATATATAATGTATTAGACAACAAAATCATGTTTAACTATTTCATAATTTATATTTGGATAATGAGACATTATATATAATAATTTTGACAGTAGACTATATATATCGCGATTAAAGATAGCATTTCAGGGAAAAATTAACTTAACGCGTTGATTAACTAATAGATGTTCAATTGTAACTAACCTGCTGCATGTTCTGTGTAAGCTGTCAAAATTGTACCCCTCTATGCTTCTTTTAAGAAGCTACCATCAACAACAACAACGAGCATGCAATGTTCCCATCCTTTAATTGAGGAATAGAAGAATAAAGAACAACATATGCATATAAAAAACGTCCTACCTCTACTTTTTCTAATCTTGTAACAGACCCAGGATTTGTATTCTTCACCATGTACAAGTAACTAGGCAACTTTCTGTACGAATCTCTAGGTTTGCCTCTTAATATCTCCAGTGCATTTTCTTTTGCCCTCCATGCCTTCATGTAGTTCAAATCAACACCATATTGCTTTCTAATGTCACATTATATATCCGCTGGAGTATATATTGTCTTAGGATCATCGACATTGCTCGTTATCAAGCCTCCAACAAACTTTGAAGTAGCATGCCGCTGTGAAAAAAACCTTGATTCATTTCCACATGTGAGAACATTGAAAAATTTTCTTACCTTAAATATACTTAATTATTAAGGCTGGAAGACTTAAAATACCATGAGCACTGATCATCAACACATACAAGATAATACCTGCAAAATTGAATGGTCTCATATCGTAATTGTAACATATTACGACTAAGACATAAGGAAGATGCTTGAGTAGATTATAAATGTTTTAACTTGAGAAGTTCTACGTGCAAGTTATTTTCAGTACTATATGGTGTCACCTATAAAGGATGAGTTTCTCCAACTCAAACTTCTCTATGTATTATGCTGGTATAACTGGTTTTCAGATATATGAAAAGGAAACTAAAATTAAGTTTGGTAAAATTGAAAATAACATGTTAGTTCCAATGAAAGTATGCCTTTCTAGTTTTGTTAACATTAAACTACTACAAAGAAATTTTAGTTTGCAACGGGAGACAGTACATTGGTGTTTTTCATTACATCACATACTTGTACTGTCACGCCTCGAGCCTACACCATGGACATGGCCGGCACTCGAAGACCATTGCTGGCCCTCAAGCGAACCCTTGGCCTAGCTTTCTTAACTCAGCGGAAACTTAACTCGATAGCATAACTCAATGCAACGAAAGGTTATAAAATAACCAAGTGATAAAAATCTGGCCAAAAAGACAACTCCAGTCCCAAAATAGAATATTTACATATATACATAGATGAGAGACTCAAAACCAACTGATTGACTGTCTATGAAGCCTCTATATCACTGAGATGGATGTTGGGACAGACCTCGCAACATCCTAATAAAACAAAACTAAGAGAACAACATAATCGAGTCCTCCGGAACACAAAGAGGCTCACCACTGACTCTGGAGTGCTCAGCTAGATCAACGACGTGCTGAATGCTGACCCTGGATACCTGTGTCGGCATCGTCATAGGATGCAGGTAAACTGGCATCAGTACATTGAATGTACAAGTATGCGAGCTGGAAAGCTAAATCACAACTTAAGCTTGAAAGGAGTACAAAGGAACTCTTACCTTGGCTCTGTTCAACTCATGAATAACTAAACTCAATATATAAAGCAATACGACACATGCAATATATAAAGCTTGTAAAACAGTGTAAACAACTTAGCTTGTTAAAGATAAAACAATAACAACTCAACTTTACTTATATAAAAGTAATATAACTTTAGTGGGAGATTCTTTAACCGACAATCACCACTACGATCCCTAGTGGTGATACAACGTTTTACCTCTCGTTGCCCAAGGACCATCCTATACCTTGCCATGATATAAGAAGCTAACTTTACTAAGTGGATCCACTAGCTTAACTTTCCGTGATCATCTAAAAAGTATGACCCGTTAAATCCCATGTTGGAGCATGATTCTTATGGAGAGTTTAGTTAATATGAACTCATGTCCCCAATTCGGTGCTCAAGACTACTCCCAAAAATACTTAGCTCATAAGTGTTTTAAACACATCTTTCTTTGTTTGAGATAATTACTCAAAACTTTGCACGAAGGCTCACTTGGAATCGATGTTCCTTTTTCTTGAAAACTAGCCCAAAGGCTCTTTTGGAATCATAGTTCCTTTTCTTAGTCAAATGTAAAAACATTTAGAAACTTCTTTGGGAATACATAGTTCCCTAATACTTTTTGAGAAATGAATTCAACTTTAAACTCTTTACTCAACTTGAAACTCTTGACTCTTTACTCTTTACTTGACTTGAAACTTGAGCCTTAAAATGTAGTGAAAACATTCAATAAAGACTCTTGAATAACTTTAAAAACTTGCTTGACTTGCTTCTTAACTTCCAAGCTTAACTCTTAACTTCACTTGACTTGGAAACTAACTCTCCGTGAATTGGATTTATGGATTCAAGGTGTTTGATCACATGATAGGGATGCGTTCTTGACGTTTAGACATACCTTGGAGTGTCAAAAACAACTATAAAACATAGGTACATTACCAAGGAACATGTATGGGAAAGTGGGGAAGGAATGGGAAAACTTGGAGCTCTGAGAGGCGCGGAGCGCCAGACCAAAAACTTCAGAGGGGGCCTGCTGGTGCACTGATGGGCGCGCCACCCCAAGGGGGAAAGTTCAGAGCACGTCTTGGGGCGCGCTGACAGGTGCGACGCCTCATCTTTTTTCCCCAAAAACTGACTTTTCTCCTTAGTTTTCTCCTACTCTAAACCTTCTACACTTCAAATTTCCAGCCCCTAACACTTAAAATCATAAACCTCTCAACATACGATAGATTCAACTCAGAAACACCACCTGAACCATACACCAAACCAACAAGAACTTCAACACGACACAACTACAACTTCAACAATTACAACCAACAACTTCAACAAACATATTCAATCTTTTCTCAAAATTAAACGAGCTTGGCGTGTGGGGGAAAGAACCAACCCAACACTATGAACTCACATACCTTAATAGGGATCACCCCCGAAGAAAACCACGACGATCTTTACGAAGTTTGCTTCTTCTTCTCCTTTCTCTCCTTTTCTCTTAAGAACCCTAACTCTTACTCTTTTAATAAGGGAAAAACTGATCCAAAATCAGTCTTACACCTTAATATATATCCAAAGACAAGGCTAGGGAAAAGACCAAAATACCGTTACAAATTTCTGGACTGACTTCCCTTACCAACAACCCAACTTCGAAAGGACATAACTCACTCATACGAAATCGAAAACGAGCAAACTCAGCGACGTTGGAAAGATCATTCCACAGCCTTTACAAACCTGACTGGAACTACACCTAACTCATCCTGAGCTAGGAGTTATGACTGTTCAAAGTTGGCCAAAAACTCACTTTTTCCCATACTTAACAAAATTTTCCAGAGTTTTAATTCTTTCCAAAAAGACTATTTCGAAGTTTTAAGCTTCTTCCTAGTCACCAACTTGCAAGATGTCACATGTACCTAACCAAATGTTAATTACATTTTATAGTAGGCGAGGAGAGTTAAATACAAAACAAATACCTTATCAAACACATTAATGCAAGAACATATAATGAATAAGACACAAGGAATATGCTTGAAGGTAAACGCTGGACAAATCGATCAATACACTGTCAACATTTTGATACCATATTAAATTGATATAGTCATAATATATATATAATACCTGGTATATAGAATATCTCTTATCTAGGATTTGGAGGATTTTCTGTTTTATCAGTACATATTAGATTTCTAGTTGTACTGATGTGCATTGGTTATCTTTATACAGAGTATTTGAAACATAGCGAAAGAAGATTTTTCATCTGAATTGAAAGTTTGTTATACCAATTGTTATATACTCGAATATACTTTATACCAAGTATAATATACTATAAGTTTAAGATACCAAGAAATATATACTTCATGTTTAAGATACCAAAAATTATATACTAAATGTTTAAGATATCAAGTACTCAATACTAAAAGTTTAAGCTACCAAGAATTATATATTAAAATTTTAAGTATGGTGACAACAAACACAATAACAAGTAATAATAAGAATTTGACACCAACTTATAAAAACAAACGCTGTACTTTGAACTGAAAATATTTAACATACCAAGTATTATATACTAGAATATGCTTTATACCAAATATTATATACTAAATGTTTATATATACTAAAAAGTTTAAGCTACCAAATGTTCTGTACTAAAGTTTAAGTATCGTGACAACAAACACAATAACAAGTAATAATATGAATTTGACACCAACTTATAACAACAATTGTTACCATTAGTTGAACTTCATATATTACCTTGTCGAACTTGAACGCTTAACTTTGAACTGAAAATTCTCCTTGATGGCAATGTGATTTATAACATCTTGGAGTATCTCCTTTTTCATATACAACTGACCTTCTTTAATGTATTTATGAAATCTGTTGTCAATTATACCATCCTCGTCAATTTCTATTTCATCACGTGAGTAGTTTCCATGTATTGACATAAGTGATTGAGTGAGTTCAACACGTTGTACCAATTGCATATCCTGGCTAGAATTTGAAGTTGAATTGTTAGGAATCGAATTTGACAAAATTTCGTCACAATTTGTATCCTTCAATGTTATACACAGAGGAAAATCAGTGAAGCAACTTTATCTTTTCAAATCCAAGTACCATCTCAAACTCCTATCGTTGTATATCTTCATCGGAGTGTAGTTCTGCTTCACGGAATATTTAATTTCAATTGTATACATAGAAGCATAAATACCAAGTATCGTTGTTATTCCATCAAGAATGGTATCCAAATTCGAACTCTCTTTTAATTTCAAGCCATCAACTATGAAATTGTTGAAATTGTACTGTGAAGAGTTGTACTATTTACTTAAAGGTGAAATGTGTATCTCGCAATTGTGCATGGACGTTGCGGGTGAGGAAAGATGATTGTTCGGATAGATTTCGTGTCTACAAGAATATCGGCGAACATAGTTGTGGCGTTGAATATGCCAACAGTAGGCATAGAAAAATTTCAATCAAAGTCATTGCTTCACTTTGTGTAAATATGTATCGTGATAGCTAGGGTCCAAATGTTAAAGAGATTCAAAGAGCTATTTTTAATTATTTTAATTGTAGTCCAAGCTATTGGAAATGGTGGAAGAGTGGTGTGGTTGCCAAGGAAATGGTCTGAGGGACAGTGGAGAACGGATATTCATGCTTATCGGCATTTTCCTACATGTTCGAGACACTTAATGTTGGTTCTATCTATTATATCATGGTAAAAAAGGATAGGCATAGGTTCATGTATTATTTATTATCCTTCGGTGCTTGCATTAAGGGATTTGCCCACATGAGAAAGGTAATTGCGGTTGATGGCACTCATTTACATGGTAAATACGAAGGCGTGTTGTTGCACAAGATACGGAGAATCATGTTTATCCAATTGCCTTTTGTGTTGTGGACAAAAAGAATGATGCATCTTGGACATTCTTCTTTGAGAAGTTGAAGGAAATTGTGGTCGATGAACTAGATTTGTGTCTTATCTTCGATAAACACAAGAGTATAGCCAACGGTATTGTGAACGTTTACAATCATGCTCACCACGGATATTGTATGAGGCACCTTGGTGAAAATCTCCGCGTAAATCATCATTGTGGAGACTCCCTCTATCTTTACTACAATGTGGCAAAGGCTTATTCGTTGGAGGAGTTTGACAATCATTTTGTAGAATTCAAGAACAAATGTCCCATGAAAGACGTCATCCTTGAGCATGATATTGGTTTTGAGAAGTGGAGCAGGGCACATTTTCCTGTCAATAGATATGATGTGATGACCACAAATATTGCCGAGTCACTCAATGTTATGCTGATAGACGAAAGGGAGTATCCCGTGGCATCTATATTTAGTTCTATTGCTAAGAGGTTTGGATAATTGTTTAAGGAGAGACATGCATATATCCTCAAATCAATGAGTAATCAAATGGTGCCGGCTGCTGAAAAAATCCAAACGGAAATAATAGCAGCTCATTTTTGCTGCTGTCGATTCCGATGAGTTTTTCGGCCATAATATCCATTTCCAAGGTAAAATCATCATCATCTTCTACTCCATATTCATGTTTACTCCACTTTCTTTCAAAAACCAAGCTTCAAAATTAGTTTCCCGCCATTTTAGAAATTTGAGAAATCTTCAATAATAATCACTTTATAACTCATTATAGATACATTTTAGTAGTTTAAAAGCATTATAAATCTGTTTTGCCATTGCAGGAGTTGAATTTTGAACCACGATCTCATTCAGTCGCGTTTTTGTACAGATGTTGTACTTCATCGATCGTTAACGACTGATACTGTAATCTAGTATTAATCTTTGTATTCTATAATGACAGTAGAAGAATTTCTTGTTGCTGGTGGTGATTATATGGGAGTATGGGAGGATACTCCCAAAAGCTGGAATTGGAAATCTTTTAGTAAGACGACAGTGCCCATTGCGTTGCGTTGCAATGGTTCATATGACGATATGATTGCAAGCGTAATTGAGGCCGGTAAGTTAACTTGCAAGCCAAATGACTTGGTGATTAGCTATCAAATAAATAGGAGGGGAAAAATAAATCCCACATTCATAAAAAATGATAGGCACGTGAGATTGTACATGTTAGATATTGGTATTGATGTCTCTAGGCCTACATTGAGGATAAACATCAATACGAGTCATCCAATTTAACCAATAAATTCATTTAACGGTGACAATGATTCGATTGGAAATGAAAGATTAGGTGATCATTCAAAGGAGAGCTTGGGTGATCATTCAAATGAGAGTTTGGGTGATCATTCAATGAATATACATGATGATCCAACTAACGTGGAAAATTAGCCAATAGATGCGAAAGATCCCGAACTCGAATGTTGTGAAGAAATGCAGGGAGAATGGGAATTGGGACCACAATCCAACCATTCCTTATCCGATGAAACTAATTTATGCATAAACCAAACTTTCAGTAACAAGAATGAGTTGCAATTGTTATTAGCCGAAGCGGCGACAAAGAAGTCTTTTAATTTTTCTACTGTGAAGAGTTGTACTAAATACTTAAAGGTGAAATGTTTATCTCACAATTGTGCATAGATGTTGCGGGCGAGGAAATATGAGTGTTCAGATAGATTGTGTATCTACAAGTACATCGGCGAACATAGTTGTGGCGTTGAACATGCCAACAGTAGCCATAGAAAAATTTCAACCAAAGTCATTGCTTCACTTTGTGTAAATATGTATCGTGATAGCTAGGGTCCAAATGTTAAAGAGATTCAAAGAGGTATTTTTAATTCGTTTAATTGTAGTCCAAGCTATTGGAAATGGTGGAAGGGTGGTGTGGTTGCCAAGGAAATTGTCTGAGGGACAGTGGAGAACAGATATTCATGCTTACCGGCTTTTTCCTACATGTTCGAGACACTTAATGTTGGTTTTAGCTATTGTATCATGGTAAACAAGGATAGTCATAGGTTCATGTATTATTTATTAGCCTTCGGTGCTTGCATTAAGGGATTTGCCCACATGAGAAAGGTAATTGCGGTTGATGGCACTCATTTACATGGTAAATACGAGGGCGTGTTATTGAGCGTTGTTGCACAAGATACGGAGAATCATGTTTATCCAATTTCCTTTTGTGTTGTGGACAAAGAGAATGATGCATCTTGGACATTTTTCTTTGAGATGTTGAAGGAGATTGTGGTCGATGAACCAGATTTGTGTCTTATCTCCGATAGACACAAGAGTATCTCCAACGGTATTGTGAACATTTACAATCATGCTCACCACGGATATTGTATGAGGCACCTTGGTGAAAATCTCCGCGTAAATCATCATTGTGAAGACTCCCTCTATCTTTACTACAATGTGGCGAAGGCTTATTCGTTGGAGGAGTTTGACAATCATTTTGTAGAATTCAAGAACAAATGTCTCGTGGTATCCGTCATCCTTGAGCATGATATTGCTTTTGAGAAGTGGAGCAAGGAACATTTTCCTGTCAATAGATATGATGTGATGACCACAAATATCGCTGAGTCACTCAATTCTATGTTGATAGACGAAATGGAGTATCCCATGGCTTCTATATTTAATTCGATTGCTAAGAGGTTTGGAGAATTGTTTAAGGAGAGGCATGCATATATCCTAAAATCAATGGGTAATCAAATGGTACCGGCTGCCGAAAATATCGCAAGAAAAAAAATGATCGAGGGCGACTCCTTGTATGTGGAGAATGTAACTGGGGATGACAATCAGTTTAACGTGCTCGGTGAAGGTCTTACAACCAATGTGAACCTACTAGAAAAGTCATGTTCGTGTAGGGAGTATAAATTCATCAAGATACCTTGTTCTCATACGATGGCCACTTTGCGATCGAAGCAAGACAATGATTATGGTATGAGCATCTATGAGTACTCTTCGCCTTTGTATGAAGTTGAAGCATACCTTCTTGCATAAGAATTGCTTAAATTGAAGATTCTTCTGCCTCTTGTCGATACCAAGCTTGGATGAAAAAGAAGAAAACGTATCAAAGACGTCGGTGAGAATTTCAAGAGCAAGAGAAGGAACAAATGTTCAATTTGTAAGAGAACCGGACACAAGAGAACTATATGTGTGACCAACAACAAATCTTAAACAAGCTTGATTGAATTGGTTTTTGTAATCAAGCTACTATTTTTTTTGCTGCCAGCATTTTGGTCAATTTAGTGTCAGCTATTATCGTAATTAGTCATTATATAATATAGATCAATCAAAAGATGACATACATTTTGTATGCTTTCTATTAATGTTTATTATCGAATTCACTCGTTTTCTATTAAATTGTGTGTTATTAATATATGAAAATTCATGGTATTCGTGATGCAATGATTTTAATGCATGAATTAGAATGATTAAAGAAGGAAGTGTTGTAAAAAAAAAATCATGATCAGAAGTTGTGTATTTTAATGCACGTGTATTATTATTATTATTATTATTATTATTATTATTATCATGAGTGCTATTTTTAATGCACCAAATCAAACTATCCATAAGAAATAATCTAAGTATAACTAATCCAAAAATGACTAATACAAACATTATCTGAATATACACTCTACCAAACGACCCTTAAAGAATTATGAAAAAATCATATGTTACTATTCAAATTTGTATATGAAAATATGTACTGGTTGTCAAAATATATAGACCATTTATACAATCAATGCATCTATATGTGTGTGGTGTGTATGACCAATGAGATTTACACTCTGACATTAATAAGGTATATTCAGATTTATATCTATGTTAAAGCATTGTCGATACTACACCTACAAGAATATGACACTTATATATAGACCAAAATAAGTAGAATTTAAAAAAGAAAACAATTAATTAATATTAAGTTATATTTTTGAAATTTATAAAATTAAATAAGTTTAAACAAGTCATATGATCATGTTAGAATCAACATAAATTGAGTGTGGTGATTAGAGATGTATGAGGAAGAGTTGTGGTTATACAATCAACATCCTTAGAACAATGTTTGAGAAAGCATAAGTATGTTGTGAGGATGATCACATGTTGTTCTACCACACATTGTTGATTGCCACACCCAATTTATGTAGACTCATAGATGATCACATGCTTATTCTAAGGATGTTGATTGTATAACCACACATAACAAGTGACATCCTTACAACATACTTATGCTTTCTCAAACATTGTTCTAAGGATGTTGATTGTATAACCTCAACTCTTCCTCATATATCTCAAATCACCACACCCAATTTATGTTGACTATAACATGATCACATGACTTGTTTAAACTTATTTAATTGGATAAATTTCAAAAATATAATTTATTATTAATTAATTGTTGTCTTTTTTAAATTCTACTAGTTTTGGTCTATATATAAGTGTCATATTCTAGTAGGTGCAGTATCGACAATGCTTTAACATAGATATAAACCCGAATATACCTTACTAATGTCAGAGTGTAAATCTAATTAGTCATACACACACCACACACATATAGATGCATCCATTGTATAAGGAGTTTATATATTTTGACAACTAGTACATATTTTCATATACAAATTTCATAACCGTAATAAAAGTTCAAATGCTACTTTTGAATGGTAACATTTGATTTATTTTTTTTATATAAAAGGAAGGTAATCCCTCATAAACAACTCAAACACCTTCATTTTTACAATGTCTCAAGCATCTCAAACATCCAATGCAAAAAAGTATTACAATTGTCATTGTTGTAATCCAGCTACGTTGCGGACGTCACACACCGATACATATCCAGGTCGACAATTCTTTAATTGTGCAGTTGGCATATGATTTTTTTAGGTGGATTGAACATGAATCATCAATGATTAGCCCATCAAATTTTCAAGGCGTTGCCAAATTTGAAATATTTAAAAAGCTATGGAAATCCGAAGAAAATAGGGAACTGCTAATGACTTTCTCAAAAGAAGCCGAAGAGTAGAGGAATCACTTGAAAGTGTAGCTAAAAGATGCTGAAATAGATAGAGATCAACTAAAAGAAAGGTTGATTTTGGCAGAAGAAAAAGAAAAATGCCTAAAAGCTATATTGTGTGGTTTATTTTTGGTGTTTGCTTTATGGAAATGTGTAACAAATGTGTAACAGAAATGTAGTGCTGAATAAATAAAGTATTTCTCTCTATTTATTGCACTCTTATATCTTTTATTTTGATCAATAATGTTATAGATCAACAGTGATAGTTATCTATAGTATTAGACATACAAGTTTATTGTCCATAATTGACTACTAAATAGATCAACAATGATAGAAAAAGCCACATACTATTAAGACATAGATTAATAATAAATTAAAAAACCCTTCATAATTAAATATGTTAAACTGTCAGATGTACATTTATGTCGTCAAAACAGCAAAACAACAAACCACTTTAACCATGTTCTTAAAAATCAATTATTTCAAAAACTAATTGTCTTAAAAAACCAAGTATCTCAAAAAACCAATTGTCTTCAAACCAGGTAAAACACAACTATCACAAAAACCAATTGTCTTAAAAAACCAACTATTTCAAAAACTGTCTTAAAATATCAATAACCACAAATGTCTTCCTCATCACCACCAACCTCATCATTAAGCTCCATCACAATACCCATCACGTCAACTTATTTTTCCACATCAGTTGCCAAGTCTTCTTCTTCCAATTTTTCATTTTCTTCATTCTCTGTTATCTTCTCCTCTTGTTGTTCTTTGTCTTCTTCTCCACTTGCTTCATTTTCTTCATTTTTCTTCTCTTCCAGCTTCTCCTCTTCACTTTCTTCTTCTTTCTTTTCTTCTAGCTTCTCCTCTTATTTTTCTTCATCGTTCTCCTCCAGCTTCTCCTCTTCTTTTTCTGTCATCTTCTCCTCATCTCGTTCTTTCTCTTCTTTTTTCATCTCCTCTTCCTTCATCTCTTCATCAATTTCTTCAGCAAAGTATTCATCAACTGCAGCAAGATCCCGACTATAGCTAATGGAAGGATCTTGTCATCAACTGTTGGTGCTGAAAAGTTGTCATCATCTACTACAAGATTAGTGGCTAGGCATTAATACAAATAAATTATTTTACAGAAATAATATATAAATTTATCTAGCTTTCTTTTTCTTGTTCTTTTCATTTCTTCTCAATTTCTCCCCTCATACATAAGCAAAATTTCCACCATTAATTGCTCGAGGGATGCAACACGCTCACACAGACGTTCATCTTTAGAAGTACTTGGTACATAATTCTCACAAGGTTGATTAGGATCGTGATCACTTAAATACTCATCCTCCACATTCTCTACTGATGAAGTAAGGACAGTCATACCTTTCAAATTTTCCTTTAAGGCATCAAGGACTGTATCCTTCACTTCGTCCACATATGTCTTTTTTGTCTCACGGACAATAGGTGTGAGGTATGGGTGCACAACCTACGAAAAATATATATACAAATATTACATGAGATTAACCAATTTATAAATATGGCTAAATAATGATAAATAAACTTTGTACCTTTGTACTTTTTCCTTAGTACTTAAATGGATCACCTTCAATAATATTATCAGTTTTTACGGTGTGCCATCTAAGTAAATGGGGAATTGGTAAAGGAGAATCCAAGGACATCGTCGCATACTTTCCAAGATGAGGAAAAACCTCATATTTCCAAACCTAAAATTAATAGAAGAACAAATAAATAAAAAGAGGCTATAAAATACTACACAAATATATAAGAATTTATCATAAATCAATTACATAATTTATAAGTAGTACTAGAAATGCCCAGGGGAAGCCATACAGAGCATATGATGCATTTCCTATTTCATTAAACAATTCACTCTACTTATTCAAATTGATTTTATTCTTCAAATACGTCAATGTTAAATTAAAATCTCCCCCCCCCCTTCACATATATTTATTGAAGAAATCTAAATCATCCACCATCTTAATGTGGCTTGAATCAACAATTTTAGATCGATCATGGGCAAGCCACATCGTGTGGACGAACAAAACCAACGAGCACTTCAACTTCTGCTCCTTATTCAACTTGGAACCCTTGATCAAATACATCAACTTTGCAGTAGTAATAGACTTATTCTTAGTCACCTTGTAGTACAATTTCTCTCCCTTTTCAAGAAGTTTTTTCAATTTTGCACCACGAGGGTATGCTGAGCAATTTAGCCCCGTAATCAATGCAAATTCTCTTAAGCCAAAACAAGCAGGCTTATGATTGCGCTACTGATGGTGTTCCTATTGCTGATCCAGCGGGTTCCGGGAAACCAGAACTACCTACTTCTTGATGGGTCATCAGCTCTTATGCGCCACAGGTTTGCTTCACCCTATGTTTTATTTTTCTTTTTTTTGTGCATGGAGGGCAATTGCACCAATTTTTCATGGGGGTGGGGTACATGGGTGTGAGTGATAGGGTGAAGTCTGAGTAACCCAACTAATAACCCTCCCTTGGCATTTTCTTTCCTTTGTTCTTTTTCTTCAAGGGATGGTTTTACTTTTCTGTTGAACCGACATGTGTAGGATTTTATGTGTAGAAGTAGATAGAAAGAATGAGAGCATGATGGCATAAGAAGCATGAAATTGATACATGTCCAAAAATTTTGAAAATGTGCTAGATCTATAGTCTGAATGAGTTGAATGTGTTGGATCTTCATATGACATGATAGGAACTGGTATGATAACATGCTTAAGCTAAAACTTGAACTAGGTGCTTCAATAATGAAACAATGTGCCAAGAGTGTGTGCGATGATTTTGTATGTTCATGTAGTGTGTGCCAATCTAGAACGTGCCATGTTGGTCCTGTTAAGACAAACTAGGCTAACAAATTAGAAGTGATCATAGGCCCTTGTTCAAATTAGTCCACTTAAGCCTTAAATGATCCAACCGAAAGAAATAAATTCTCCCTTTTGATCCAAATGTTTGAGCCTAATGTAGACCACTTCTTTCAATACACCTAACTCCCCTTCCTTAAAAGACTATTTTGGCCCTGGTCCCTTCTTGGACAGATGCACCTTAACTTAGGCCAAAAGCCTAAGTTGAGTGTGGCTAATTGAGAAGTTACCTTAATCTTGGCCATGGTCCATCTGCCGACGTTGTGTGCCTCAACTCATGCAAAATACATTAGTTGAGGGTGGATATGAAAAAGGAAATTGAAAGAAAAGGGTATGAAAAGAGTTGTGTGTAGGAAGAAAAAGGATAGAAAAAAATGTGACTGAATTCAACAACAAAGAAACAGTGATAATGAAGCTGAAAAACAGAGAAAGAAGAAGTAAAAGAAAAAAAAGAAAAGTGAAAAAGAAGAATGAAAAAGTCAAGTCACATCTGTGCTGAAGAAAGACAAGGAAAAGAGCAAAAAATAAAAACATGTCAGAAATGGTTGAGAAAAGAGGTCTTTAGACAATGTAATGTCAAGGAGGGCAGAAAAGTCACTAAAAATACCTAAATGTATCCTACTTGACCTTGAGCTTACGTTACAAGCTAAGAAAGTCTTATAGTGATCCAAGTGGCTAGTCTGGAGAGGTTGTTCAGTGAAAATAAGGGCAAGTATATGGTATTGAGCACTAAATGTATTGAATTCACTTGTGAGAGTGAGTGTTTACTTTCCTTAAGATTAAATATCTTATTATTGTGTGAAAAAGGATTTCTTTGAAGTTAGGGGACTAGTTACATTGTTGGAGAGTTGCTACCTTGGTGATTGTTGAAAGTGTATGTGATGATATCTATTGGTCCATCTATATCATGTTTTGATCTGCATGAGTTAGCTTATTGAGTCTAAATTGAAAGATATGCACTGAGTGAAGGCCTTGATTGAGAAAGCCATGTGATTGCTCGAGTTTGTATGTTTGCTTCTACATAAGTGTCGTTTAAAGTTTTAGTCTGTCGCTTGAGGACAAACAACAATTTTAAGTTGAGGGTGTTGATATACCGTGATTTTACAGTATTTTTGATGCATTTCACTTGGACTTTTGTGAGAGTATTGAGACTTTTGTAAATACATATGATGGTTTTTGTGTAATTCTTGCAAGAAATAGGTACAAATGTAGTTGATTGAGATAAGAGCTGAAAATTGCAGAAGTGGCCAGTGACAGAGCCAACCACGGACCATAGGTCCTGTGACGGGCCACAGGTGAAGTATCGTAGGTGTGAGTTCAAGGAATTTTGACCAAGTGTCAAACCACATAGGCAACTAATGACCCCGTTAATTGAATGACGAACTGTCCTGCACGTCCGTCGTTTGTGATCAGAGAGTTGAAGTTCCAGTATTTGAACCACGGAGGCAAGTGACGGACCATAGTCCAGCCCAAGCTTCGTCTGAAGGCCTGAAATATTTTCCAAGTGCTGATCCACAAAGGGAAACCACAAACCGTAGGTTGACCCACAGTCCGTAGGTCGTGTCGTCGATTGAAACCTCGTCTAAGCTGTAATTTTCCTTATTTTGTTTCCTTCTTGGTTTAGTATTTGTTTACTATAAATATTAGTTCTTATTTCTGTTTTTAAGGTTTAAACAATATTGGGAATCCTTTGTTTTGGCCTTGAGATTTCTTTGCAAACACTTCGGCAAATTTAAATTTTGAAGTTTGGTTTTATTATATTTTTGCTTTGAATTTCCAATTGAAGATTCTGGTATTCATCTACTTTGATTGTAAGTTCATGATTCTTCTGAATAACAATATGAATTGTGAATTCTCAAGCATGAGTAGCTAAATCCACAACTAGGGTTGTGGAACAATGATCAATTAACAACGTATGACTAGTAAATAAGTAATTTTTGAATAGTGTTTAAGCATGTATTGTTAATTCTTTCATTTAAAAGTCTTTCTCGCGTTGCACAATGTTAGAACTCACATTGTTCCTTCTTGCCTTACCAATAGGGTAATGAGTGAGAAAAGAATTAAGCAATGAAGATTTAGTTAAGGATTTGCTTCTATCTAATAGTCTGACTTTAATCAATTGAGGAAAGGGTGAATACACTAAGTTAATTGACACGAGGGTTAATCCGGGATAAAGGTAAGGGTTAGTAAAGCACACACCTGTAGACTTACCAAGTTTCCAGGTGAAAGTTCCTACTTATATTACCAATCACTTAGAGATACCCAACTTATTAGCCTTGCATGACAAACACTATGATAGACTTACTATTATTAGGAATACCGCGTTAAGAACTCGTGGGGAACACATGTGCTCTAGTTTTAATCTCCTATTGATATCTCAAAATTGCAAACCTGGTTACTTGTTACTAATACAATCAACGATCTTTTATTTTATTTGCAAAACCTCCCTTTTGTTACTTTTCACGGAAATAGTTTGACTAAACGAATATAATTTTGAGTTAGCTTAAGTCTAAACCATATTTCTCGTGGGATCGACCCTAACCATCAAAGTTAGGTTCTTTACTTGATAACAATAACTTATACTTCTTTCGGAATGTGTAATTTGAGCGTATCATTTCCGCATTTACAAGCCCTTTTTTTAGAAGTTACCCAAAATCCTCAATTTTTTCGTGTGTTATAGCCATAGATCTGGCACACAGAGCACCCAAAAAAGTTTTCTCAAAAAACTTTATGAGGACCTCCGTAATTAGTTGGAAAACCAACGCGTATACTCACACCATTTTCAAACACCTATTTCCGCATTAACAGGCCCCTTTTGAGGAATTACCTAAAGTCCTCAATATTTCGTGTGTTAAAGCCTATGGATCTAGTGCCTGGAGCATCCAAAACTTTTTTCTCAAAAAACATTATGAGGACCTCCGTAATTAGTTGGGGGAACCACCACGTATACTCACACCATTTTTAACACCGAATTTTGCATTTACTGCCCCTTTTTTAATGATTTAACCAAAATCCTCGATTTTTCGTGTGTTATATATCCCATGGATCTGGCGCTCTGGAGCACCCTAAAAACCTTTCTCAAAAAACTTTATGAGGACCTCCGTAATGAGTTGGGGAACCACCACGTATACCCACACCATTTTTTAACGCTTATTTCCGCATTTACAGGCCCATTTGAGGAATTACCAAATTTTTTTGATTTTTCGTGTGTTAAAGCCCATTGATCTGGAGCCTCGGAGCACCAAAATTTTCTTATCAAAAAACTTTCTGAGGACCTCCATAATGAGTTGGGGGACCAGCACGTATACTCACACGATTTTTCTAATGCCTATTTCTGCATTTACGAGCCTTTTTTTAGGAATTACCCAAAATCATCAATTTTTCTTATGTTATAGCCCATAGATCTGGTGCCCGGAGCACCCAAAAATTTTATTTCAAAAACTTTATGAGGACATTCGTATGGGGTTGGGGAACCACCACGTATACTCACATTATTTTAATGTCTATTTTCGCATTTACAGGCCCTTTTTTAAAAATTACCCAAAAACCTTGATTTTTCGTGTGTTATAGCCCATGGATCTGGCAACTAGAAACACCTCAAATCTTTTTCTCAAAAAACATTATGAGGACCTTCGTAATGAGTTGGGGAACCACCACGAATAGTCACACCATTTTTTAATGCCTATTTTCGCATTTACTAGCCTTTTTTTTAAATACCAACAATCCTAGATTTTTCGTGTGTTAAAGGCCTTGGATCGAGCGCCCGGAGCACCCAATTTTTTTTCTCAAAAAAAATTATGAGGACCTCCGTAATGATTTGGGGAACCACCATGTGTACTCACACCAGTTTCTTAACGCCTATTTTCTGCATTTACAAGCCCCTTTTTAGGAATTACCCAAAATCGTTGTTTTTTCATGTGTTATAACCCACGGATCTGGCGCCTGGAACACCTAAAATTATTTTCTCAAAAAAAATTATAAGGACCTTCGAAATGAGTTGGGAAACCACCACGTTTACTCACACCATTTTTTTAATGCATATTTCCACATGCACAGGCCCTTTTTTAGAAATTACCAAAAATCCTCGATTTTTCGTGTGTATAGTCCATAAATCTGGCGCCCGAAGCTCCCAAAACATTTTTTCTCAAAAAAATATATGGCGACATCCTTAATGAGTTTGGGAACCACCACGTATACTGACAACATTTTTTTAACGCCTATTTCCTCATTTATAGGCCCCTTTGAGGAATTACCCAAAATCCTCATTTTTTCATGTGTATAGCTCATGGATCTTGCGGACCAAAACTTTTTTTCTCAAAAAACTTAATGAGGAACTCCGTAATTAGGTGGGGAACCACCACGTATACTCACACCATTTTAACGCATATTTCCGCATTTACTGGCTCTTTACCCAAAATCCTCTATTTTTCGTGTTTTATATAGCCCATGGATCTGGCACCCTTTAGCACCCAAAAAGTTTTCTAAAAAAACTTTACGAGGACCACCGTATTGAGTTGAGGACCCACGACGTACACTCATACCATTTTTAACGCCTATTTCTGCATTTACTGTCCCTTTTTAGGAATTACCAAAAATCCTTGATTTTTCGTGTGTTAAAGCCCGGATCTGGCGTCCCGGAGCACCCAAAATTATTTATCAAAAAACATTATGAGGACCTCCGTAAAGGATTGGGGGACCACCACGTATACTCACAAGATTTTTCTAACGTGTATTTTCGCATTTACAAGCCATTTTTAGGAATTACCCAAAATCCTCGATTTTTCGTGTGTTATAGCCCATAGATCTGGTCCCCGAAGCACCCAAAAGTTTAACTCAAAAAACCTTATAAGGACCTCCTTAATGAGTTGTGAAACCACCATGTATATTCACACTATTTTTAACACCTATTTATGCATTTACAGGGCCTTTTTTATGAATTACCCAAAATCCTCGATTTTTAGTGTGTTATAGCCTATGGATATGGAACCCCAAAGCACCCAAAATGTTTTTATCAAAAAACTTTATGAGGACCTCCGTAGAGAGTTGGGGAACCACCACGTATAATTACACCATTTTAATGCCTATTTCTGCATTTACAAACTATTTTTAATAATTACCCAAAATCCTTGATTTTTCATGTAGTATATAGCCCATTGATCTGGCGTCCGGAGCACCCAAAATGTTTTTCTCAAAAAACATTATGAGGACCTCCGTAATGAGTTAAGGAACAACCACGTATACTCACACCATTTTTAACGCCTGTTTGATCATTTAAAGGCCCTTTTTTAGGATTTACCGAAAATCCTTGATATTTCATGGGTTAGACCATGGATTTCGCGCCCCGGAGCATCAAAAATTTTTTCTTCAAAAAACTTTATGAGGACCTCCATATAGTTGGGAAACCGTCATGTATACTCACATAATTTTTAATGCCTATTTCCGCATTTACATCCCCCTTTTAGAAATTACCCAAAATATTCAATTTTTCGTGTGTTATAGCCCATGAATCTGGCGCCCTCGAACACCTCAAATGTTTTTCTCAAAAAACTTTATGAGGACCTTCGTAATGAGTTGGGGAACCACCATGTATACTCACACCATTTTTAACGCATATTTCCGCATTTACAGGCCCTTTTTTTGAAAGTACCAAAAATCCTAGATTTTTCGTGTGTTAAAGCCCATGGATCTGGCGCCCGAAGCACCCTAAAATATTTTATCTCAAAAAACATTATGAGGACCTCCGTAATGAGTAGGGGAACCACCACGTATACTCACACCATTTTCTTAACGCCTATTTTCCATATTTACAAGCCATTTTTTAGGAATTACCCAAAATCCTCGTTTTTCTTGTGTTATAGCCCACAAATCTGGCGCGTGGAGCACCTAAATTTTTTTCTCAAAAAACATTATGAAGACCTTCGTAATTATTTGGGGAACCACCACGTTTAATCCCTCCAATGTTAACGCCTATTTCCGCATATGCAGGCCCTTTTTTAGGAAGTACCAAAAATCCTTGATTTTTCTTGTGTTAAAGCCCATGGATCTGGCGCCCCGGAGCACCCAAAATGTTTTATAAAAAACTTTATGAGGACCTCAGTAATGAGTTGGGGGACCACCATGATTACTCACACCATTTTTCTAACGCCTATTTCCGCATTTACAAGCCCTTTTTTTAGGAATTACCATAATCCTAGATTTTTCATTTGTTAAAGTCGATAGATCTGGCGCCTGAAGCACCCATAACGTTTTTCTAAAAACACTTTATGACGACCTCCTTAATTAGTTTGGGAACCACCACATATACTCACACAATTTTTAACGCCTATTTTCTCATTTACATGCCTTTTTTTATGAATTATCCAAAATCCTCGATTTTTCTTGTGTTATAGGCATGGATATGGCGCCCTGGAGAAACCAAATTTTTTTTATCAAAAAACTATATGAGGACCTCCGTAATGAGTTGGGGAACCCCCACGTATACTTACACCATTTATAACGCCTATTTCCTCATTTACAAGCCTTTTTCAAAAAGAGGAACTTTTGCATATAGCCACTCAAAAATAGCCTAATTACGTTCAACAACTATAGTTTGTTAATTACAATTCGTAGCTACATGTTATAGGGGGAGAGTGGCTAGTGAGATTGGAGAGGGAGGAGAAAGGCGAGCGAGAAGGGCAGAGAGTGGGAGAGAGGTAAATTGTATATGTATATCGATTAGATAATTGTAAATTATACATATGTATTTGTATATTTTGGCGAGAGAGATTGGGAGAGGGTGGAGAGAGGCGAGCGAGAGAGGACAATAGTTTGTATAATTCGCAACTCGTTTTTATAATTCACAGGTACGTTTGTATAATTTATGTGTATTTGTAATGAATAATATAACGTCTAGAATTATAAAAATATAATAAAACTCGAAATAACGAATTGATACAAACATAAACATATGAATTTTAAACAATTATACAAAATATATTATACAAATTACATTATATAAATTATATTAGACAAAATTAGAAAACTACACGTTTATACAAAGCTTAAAAAGTTATACACAAAAAGATTGAATGTATATGATGAAAAAACTGAAAAATCAAAGGAAATCATCGTCATATACAAATATAAACAATTGTATACAAATAGAAATAACACAGAATTGTTAGTTGTGAATTATACAAATATGGTGAATTATACATATACAAATGTGGCAAATATATAAACTCTAAGTCAGCCCACGTAATTAATGTATAATGTTAGTCGCGAGTGGTAATTATAGCAAACTATAACTATGATGAGTAATTAAGTAGTATAAGTTTGTTTAACCATGTAATTTTCCCTTTTAATAATTACCCAAAATCCTCAATTTTTCGTGTTATAAAGCCCATGAATGTAGCACTCGGAGCACCCAAAATTGTTTTTCTCAAAATCTTTATGAGGATCTCCGTAATGAGTTGGGGAACAACCACATATACTCACATTATATTTTAATGCCTATTTCTACATTTACAGACCCTTTTTTAGGAATTACCCAAAATCCTTGATTTTTCGTGTGTTTTAACCCATTGATCTAGCGCCCCGGAGCACAAAAAAAATTTTCTCAAATTATTCTATGAGAAACCTCCTTAATGAGTTTAGGACCCACCACGTATACTCACAACATTTTTATAATGTTTATTTCCACATTTACAAGCACCTTTTTAGAAAATACTGGCACCTAGAGCGCCTAAAATATTTTTCTCAACAAACTTTATGAGGGCATTCGTAATGAGTTGGGGAATCACCATATATACTCACACAATTTTAAAGCCTATTTCTGCATTTACAAGCTCTTTTTTAGGAATTAGCAAAAAACCTTGATTTTTCATGTGTTAAAGCCCATTGATCTAGCACCCCGGAGCACTCAAATTGTTTTCTCAAAAAACTTTAAGAGGATCTCCGTAATGAGTTGAGTACCCACCACGTATACTCACACAATTTTTTTAATGCATATTTTCGCATTCACAGGGCCTTTATAATGAATTACCAAAATCTTTGATTTTTCGTGTGTTATAGCCATATCTAGAGCGCCAGAGCACCTAAATTTTTTTTGTCAATAAACCTTATGAGAAACTCCGTAATGTGTTGGGGAACCACCACGTACACTCACACCATTTTTAATGTCTATTTCCACATTTACAAGCCATTCTTTTAGGAATTAACCAAAATTCTCAATTTTTCGTCTGTTATATGGATTTGGTGCCCCAGAGAACCTCAAATGTTTTTTGAAAAAAATTTTATCAGGACCTTCGTAATGAGTTGGGGAACAACCATATATACTCACACAATTTTTAACGCCTATTTCCGCATTTACAAGCTTTTTTTTGAAATTACCAAAAAATCCTCGTTTTCGTGTGTTGAAGCCAGTGGATGTGGCACCAGGAGCACCCAAAAAGTTTTTTCGAAAAAACTTTATGAGAACCTCCATAATGAGTTGGGGAACCACCACATATACTCACACATATTTTTTAATTCTTATTTCCACATTTACAAGCCCTTTTTTATAAACTACCCAAAATTCTCAATTTTTTGTGTGTTATAGTCCGTAGATCTGGCGCCCCTGAGCACTCAAATTTTTTTGTCAATAACTTTATAAAGACATCTGTAATGAGTTGGGGAACCACCACGCATACCTTTTTAGTCGAAAACCTTTATCAGGACCTCCGTAATGAGTTGGGAAACCGCCACATATGCTTATACCATTTTTTAACGCCTTATTCCGCATTTAGAAGATTTTTTTTCTTTCAGAAATTACACAAATTCCTCAATTTTTCATGTGTTATACCCCATGGATCTGGCGCCCCGGAACACCTAAACTGTTTTTTTCTCTAAAACCTTTATAAGGACCTTCTAATGAGTTGGGGAACCACCACGTATACTCATACTATTTTTTTAACGCCTGTTTCCGCACTTACAAGCCCTTTTTAGGAATGGCCCAAAATCCTTGATTTTTCGTGTGTTATAGCCCATGGATTTGGCGTCCAATCAACCAAAATTTTCTTCTAAAAAAACATTATGAGGACTTCCATAATGAGATAGGGAACCACCATGTACACTCACACCAATTTTTTAATCCCTATTTTTGCTTTAACCGGCCTATTTTTAGGAATTACCAAAAATCCTCAATTGTTCGTGTGTTATAGCCATGGATGTGGCGTCCCAGAGCACCTAAATTTTTTTTTCTCAAAAAACTTTATGAGGACTTCCATAACGAATTGGGGAACCACCACATATACTCACACCATTTTTTAATGACTACTTCTGCATTTACATGCCCTTTTTTAGAAATGACCGAAAATCCTCATTTTTTTTTGTTTGTTATAGCCCATGGATCTAGCGCTTTGAGCACCCAAAATGTTTTTCTCAAAAAATTTATGGGGACCTCCGTAATGAGTTGGGGAACCACTACGTATACTCACATAATTTTTAACATCTATTTCTACATTTACAGGCCCTTTTTTGGGAATTACCCAAAATCCTTGAATTTTCGTGTGTTATATAGCCCATGGATTTGGCGCCCTGGAGAACCGAAATTTTTTTCTCAAAAACCTTTATGAGGACCTCCTTAATGAGTTGGTGAACCAGCAAATATGCTCACACCATTTAAACGTCTATTTCTGCATTTACAAGCTTCTTTTTTTATAAATTGTCCAAATTCCTCAATATTTTATATGTTATACCCATGGATCTGGCGCCCCGGAACACCCAAAATGTTTTTCTCAAAAAGCTTTATGAGGACCTCCGTAATGAGTTGGGAAACCACCACGTATACTCACTATTTTTTAACGCATATTTCCGCATTTACAAGGGCCCTTTTTAGGAATTGACCAAAATCCTTGATTTTCCGTGTGTTAGCCCATGGATTTGGCACCCGGAGCACCAAAAACATTTTTCTCAAAAAACGTTATGAGGACCTCTGTAATGAGTTGGGGAACCACCACATATACTCACACCAATTTTTTAACGATTATTTCTGCTTTTACAGGCCATTTTTAAGGTATTACCAAAAATCCTCGATTTTTCGTGTGTTATAGCCCATGGATGTGGCGTCCTAGAACACCTAAGATTTTTTCTCAAAAAACTTTATGAGGACGTCTGTAACGAGTAGGGGAACCACCAAGTCTACTCATATAATTTTTTAATTCCTATTTCCGCATTACCAAGCCCTTTTTGAGGAATTACTCAAAATCCTCAATTTTTTGTATGATATAGCAATAGAGATCTGGCGCACTGAGCACCTAAAATTATTTTTTCAAAAAACTTTATGAGGACCTCCGTAATGAGTTGGGGCACAACCATGTATACTCACACCATATTTTTAGCACTTATTTTCGCATTTACATGCCCCTTTTTAGAAATTACCCGAAATTCTTGATTTTTCGTGTGTTATAGCCAATGGATTGGTGCCTAGAGCACCCAATATTGTTTTCTCAAAAAACATTATGAGGACCTAGTAATAAGTTGGGGAACCACCACGTATACTCACATCATTTTTAAGGTCTATTTTAGCTTTTACAAGCCATTTTTTAAGAATTACCCAAACTCCTTCATTTTTTGTTATAGCCCATCTCATTGCACCCGGAGCACCAAAATTTTTTTTCTCAAAAAACTTAATGAGGACCTCTGTAATGAGTTGGGGGACCACCACGTATACTCACACCATTTTTAACGCATATTTCTACTTTTACAGTGCCTTTTTAGGAATTATCCAAAATCTTCGATTTTCTTGTGTTATAGGTCATGGATCTACCGCCCGTAGCACCTAACAAACTTTCTAAAAAAACTATATGAGAACCTCCGTAATTATTTGGGGAACCACCAGGTATAAGTACACCCTTTTATTAACGACTATTTTTGCATTTCCAAGCACTTTTTTAGAAATTATCAAAAATCCTCAATTTTTTGTGTTATAGCACCAAATTTTTTTTCTCAAAATACTTTATGAGGACCTCCGTAATTAATTGAGAACCACCACATACACTCATACCATTTTTTTAATACATTTTTCGCATTTACAAGCTCTTTGTTAGAATTACCCGAAATCCTCAAATTTTCGTGTGCTACAGGTCATGAATGTAGCACCCCGTAGTACCTATAAAAATTTCTCAAAAAATTATATGAGAACCTTTGTAATGATTTGGGGAACCGCCATGTATTGTTACACCATTTTTGTAACATCTATTTCCACATTTACAACCCCTTTTTTAGAAATTACCAAAACAACTTGATTTTTGGTGTTATAGCCCATGGATCTGGCACTTGGAGCAGCCAAATTTTTTTCTCGAAAAGCTTTATGAGGACCTCTGTAATGAACTTTGGGAACCACCACATATACTCATACAATTTTTAACGCCTTTTTCTGCATTTACAAGTACTTTTTAGGAATTACCCAAAATCCTCAATTTTTCGTGTGTTATATGCCATGGATCTGGCGCCCCAGAGCACCCAAAAAGTTTTTCTCAAAAAATATTTATGAAGACCTCTGTAATGAGTTGGGGAACCACTACATATACTCACAACATTTTAGCGCATAGTTTCACATTTACAATCCTTTTTTTAGGAATTACCCAAAATCCTCGATTTGTCATGTGTTATAGCCTATGGATCTGGCGCCTAGATCACCAAAAAAATTTCTCAAAAAACTTTATGAAGACCTCCGTAATAAATTGGTGAACCACCACGTATACTCACACCATTCTTAATGCCTATTTCTGCATCGAGAGGCCCCTTTTTAGGAATTACCCAAAATTCTTGATTTTTCGTGTGTAATAGCCCATGGATCTGGCGCCCCGAAAAAACCAAAATTTTGTAACACCTCAAAAATTTAAAGTTGAAACTAGAGCCTAACATTTGAGTCTTAAAATTTTATGCATAATTTGGAGTTGTAAAACAGCCCAAAAATTTGACTAAGTATATTGTCAAGTGAGGGTTCAAGGAAGGCGAAAGCCTTCACTGCCCTTAGAAGCACCCTTGAACCAATGCCTTAGCCGTATAGGCAAGAGGCATTGTTCAAGGAAGGCTTCAAGGTACGTGAAATGCTTTCACTACCCTTAGAAGCTTCCGTGAACTTTGCCTTAGCCATTTTGAGGCAAGGAAGGAAGTTCACGAGAGGATCCACAAGGCGTGAAGTACTTCACTGCCTGTGGAGAGACTCGTGAAGCTTGCCTTAGTCGCATGGGCGATAGGCAGCACACTCCACACAAGGGTCCACGGCAAGTGGACAAGCTCACTGCCCGTGTGGAGCCCTCGTGGACAAATGCCTTAGGTTTAAAAGCCAAGGGCATAGTCCATGTGATGGACCACAGAAGGTGGAGCAGTCCATTGCCCATGGAAGCTCCCTTGTACTTTGCCTTAGTTTTTTTAAGACAAGTCCACTTGGGCAAGGGGCAATTTTGTAAATTCCAATTTTTAGTCCAAATTAAATGGGTATATTTTAAATTATATTTAAAAAAATAAAAATAAAAAATAAAAAATATTTTTTTTTTTTTATATATATATATATATATACTATCTTAAAAGCATGAACTCCCAAACATAAATGTTGAATTACTATAATATCCCCAATTCAAAATACTCAATTTATTTACTTATGTTATATTAAAAGTTGATACCTTTCCACATTAATGGATTGTGACTTCTGCGATGAGTTGTGACTTTTCTAAAGGGTTGTGGCTTTTTTGACGGGTTGTGACATTTTCGATGAGTTGTGACTTTTCCAAAGGATTGTGATTTTTTCAAAGGGTTGTGCCTTATCTGATGAGTTGTGACTTTTTCAAAGGGTTATGTCTTTTCCGATGAGCAGGGACTTTTTGAAGGGTTGTGACTTATCTAATAAGGCACAATCAGAACATATTCATACTACTATTTGTTAGCTATAAATAGAGGGGTTTCCTCTCACTTTTAAACTACAATTTTTTTTAAGTTTTATACTCTTCTTCTTAAACATCTCAACTGTTATTTGCAACAGTTGATTAAGTTCAAAACCCAACGAAATTCGAGGTACCACATAAGAAAGAGTTGGTGAACAAATTGTAGCAAATCATTCATCAATTCACACTCATATTTTCCTCTGACGATTTTCATAACATACATACATCAATATTATTTCTATTGTTTCGAAACATTAATACTCTTTAATTAACCTACATATTTTATTCATTAAAAAAAGACTAATTTCCTACGAATAGTCACAACAATTTCTACCTTCATGTTTCTTCGGTCATAAATCACAACCATTCACGCCTTATAAATTCTTGAGGATCTCTTTTTTTGTGACAATTTTGAGATCATTTAAAATTTTCATAAATGATTCATCCCCAATCCATTGCTATGTTTCGCCGAAGTTCTTAGCATTGGAATTTAGGTATTGACTTTCTATTAAAGAAGAAAAGTAGAGAACAAAGAAATATGCAATTATCTATGAGCTTTGCTTCACACAAAAATCTTCTACATATAATGTGCGGGAATTTTCATTTATTTTTCTTATTTTGTTTCTTGAATAAATTTTTTTGTGTTTTCATTCGAGAGAGAATTTATATACACACATTGTTGATTATTTTTCCTAATTAAATAAATAGATAAATATGTGGGTGAGACTACAATAATAAAAAAAATACAAAAAAGGCACATGATTGGGGTAAGATATTTCTTCTTTGTATTTCAATTTCTTATTCTTTCAACATCAAATGAAGGAGTTTCTTCCTAATTTTGCTAAAACATCGGGCATCAACATAGTCCATTGAATTAATAGTTTTGACGTTAAATCTACTGTTTCAAAAATAGATTTTAACTTTTACTTATAATATGATAATATAACCATGATAATAATTATTTTTAATAGATATGTAACTAAAAATGAATGGGGAAAGTAAAGTGTTGGTGGCAAGAGATTTCAATCAAATGAAACATTAGGGTGAATATATATTATGAACATATATTTTCGCTTTCCTTCTTCATTGGCCATGAATTAATGCACATATTTTTACTTTTTTATATTTATGTTGAGTATGAATTTTTTCAAGTATGAATTTCATGTTATTTTGTGTTCATTTTGATCTAAGAAAATGTTATTGCACAAGATACACTCTTTGCTAGCTATATAAAAATGATAAGAAAATTGTGATTGATCATAAATAATCTTAAATCAAATTAAAGATTCTATAAATAATACTTTAAATTTTATTCATCTTTTAATTTTTTAATTGAAAACGTCTAATGTTTTATATCATGATAGAACATCTATAAGATACTAGATACTCTCATAAGAAACATCTATATGATATGTATGCGGCAAAATAAATGATAGTTTTCTTTAGAACTAATTATTGACGTAATATATTTCTCTCTATAACATTCTACATATAAAAGTATTGACATTCACTATATAAGTACACTTTTTGTTTTTGTAAAATTACATCTATATCATAGCCTTACTCAAATATTAATTGAATAATAATATTTTGTAAAAGATATATCACGTTTAAAGAAAAAATATTAAATATTTATGAAAATCGTTCTTAGTGTCATGCACATATTAAATTTCAAGTATTAATATCTAAGAGAATAATTGTACTTAAATGGTGTCCATCATTTACAGTCATAACCTCAAGAGGAAAAGTTTTTGCTGACCATTTTTTTATCTTGATATTATTTTTCTATTTTGTTGGTTAAGTTTGTTTGCCAAATTGAGTAAAGTAAAGAACAATGCTACTTAAGAATTACCACTTTCTCCCCATATTAAAATTTTTTGAATGCATTTTGAAATGTTTCAATGATATCTGGTCATTTTTGTCTCAAAACACAATTAAGTCTATGAAAATATATATTAATCATTTAAAAGCACTTGTCCGATATTCTTTCAGTTATAATTATTTACTAAAAAACTTTAATTTAGTAATATTAATTCTATTTTACAACATCGAATACCATATGATATGATACACACGTGCAACGCACGTGCCGTGAAACTAGTATATATATATATATATATATATATATATATATATATATATATATATATATATAATATTTTAAGTCATTAAACACCCAATCAAAAGCATTTTCACGAAGACCCAAATCAAAATCAAAAGTTCATCTTCCTCACAATATTTCTCTCTCTAAAAACCCAAGAAGAAGAAAAGTAAAATTGAAGCTTGGGCTGCAAGAAATCAAGGTTATTTCATCAAATTATTCAAGGATTCATCATCAAGGTATAGTAGTTTTCATCTTTGGGTAGATTCCACCCATAGGGCCCCTTCAAAACTTGATTTCAAAACTTCCAATTTTCCCCAATTTCAAGGGTTTTGTTCGAAATTCATGAGTTCTTTTTAAAAATGATTTCAATGGTTTAATTATGTTGGGTTATGATTTGAATTGATGATTTATGGTTGAATTTTGGTGAAATTCCCGTAAGAACCCATCAATCCCCTCTATTGCTAAAATTTGATCTTAATGTGGGTTAATTGATTTTAGAAGCATGTAAATGGTCTTGTATGAATTAATTGGAATTGATTGAATTGTGTTATTACCCATGTCTATTGTAGAAGTTCTAGATGTTGGGTTGAATGAGATTCAATTTATTCATGAATATGAGAATTATGCATGTTTTTCAAGAATTATGTTGACATTGAAGATCCTATGACTATGGTGTAATTGTGGTATTGATTGAAAGATCATTCTCCCCTATACCCTTACACATTATTATGTATGAATTAATCATGACTACAATGCATATGTGTTATTATTGAAAGGTTTTTCTCAATTATACACTTGTGAATGATAATGATATATTGTGAAAGGTTTCTTCAATGTAATGATACATCTTGAATTGGTAGGCTTAGGGCATCCTCTTCTTGTGAAATTTAAAGTGATCTTGATTGATGTACCTTGAATTGGTAGGCTTAGGGCATCCTCTTCTTGTATAATTAATGTATCTTGAATTAGTAAACATTGAATCGGTAGACCTAATGGTGGTATCCCTTTCATGTGTTTAATAATGTACCTTGAATCGGTAGACCTAATGGTGGTAGCCCTTCCATAAATGATTAATGAAGTATTCTAAGGCTATGTCTTGAACCGGTAGACCTAATGGTAGTAGCCCTTTCATGAGGAATCTATGAAATACTATAATGATGTACCTTGAATCGGTAGACCTAATGGTGGTAGCCCTTTCATGTGTATAATGATGAACCTTGAATCGGTAGACATAATGGTGGTGGCACTTTCTTGAGGATTCAATGAGCTATCCTAATAATATACCTTGAATTGATAGACCTAATGGTTGTGGCCCTTTTATTTGATAATGATGTACTTTGACTCGGTACACCTAATGGTGGTATCGCTCTCAAGTATAATAACGTTAATGAGAATGAACTACTCTATGGGAATTTAAAGCTTAGCACCAAGTGGATATTATAAGGTGGAAGTTATTCCCATGGTAGGCCGGGTTTATATGAATACCTTCCTTGTCCCATAACTATGTGCCCACATAGGTTATTAGCTAGTGGATCCACCTAAGCTAAAATTTTACCGGTCCTACCTTAGGCAAGTAGACCAACCCTTTATGGTGTGAGATAGACACCAGATTCTATGATTTGCTCACATGGTCTATGTCGGTTAATGCTTATTCCCATCATGTGAGTTACGTGCTATGGTTACTCAAGAGGTTCTATGAAGTGTGGGTGGTAGTATGGGATACCATTCATGCATTGCACGAGTAGGGTTTCAGAGGGCTATGTCGTGTTTCTCTAATGTCATAATGTCTAATGAAATGAATGTGCTCATAAGGATGCTATTGAGAAGGTTGACTTAAAGGCTTAATGTTATGATGAATGCTTAACTTGGAAATGTTATTATGAGTTGCTTTCCTTGTCATGACTTATTAAATGTGAATGTTCCTTGTCTATGGTTATTGACTAAAGATGAGAATGAAGAATCGTAAGTATGTCTATGGTGGCCTCAAAGTGGTACTTAGTATGAATGGTATTATGGGATGTCATTCCTACATTGCACAAGTATAACTTAGGGTTACTTAAGATGATGGTTCTAATGTTTTATAATGATTTATATGTTGAATATGCTTATGGCATATGTGTTTATACTAAAAGTGCATGATGTTTCTCAAACTTGGCATATAGCATGGTTTTCAACCAAAATGTCCTTTTTAAGTATGATTTTTTCATGGCTATCATACTTAGTACATTTTTGTGCTAACCCATATTTCTTCTATTTTTCTACAAAGTGTAGGTTCCGGATCTTAAGGTGACTTCTAGTGTTCAAAGCTTGGATTGATTCTCTCTAAAGCTAGCTGGTGAGTCCTCATGGTTCGAGGACGAAAGTTGTTCATTTCTAGTTTCTTTTATGTCATTTTCAGTTTCAGACTATGTTGAAGGGCTATGATGCTATCTTTGATTCAAGTTGTATTAGATGGCCATGTGAGACAAAGTTAGACTTCCGATGTTTGTTTTTAAATAAAGACTTTGATTGTATGGATTAAAAGTTTTAAATTATGTACCATTTTCTTATGTCTTACATTAAGAATGTTATAAGGCTTGTATGAGGCTCTTTAGAGTCTTGTATGTCGTGTTACATCCGGGGTGGTGGCTCGGGTCGTGAAAAACATGGTATTAGAGCACAAGATGTTGGGATGGTTTTTAGGATTGATGTCTCATAAGCCACGTCTAGTAGAGTCTTGTTCATGAGTGTTAAGCGCGCCACATTTATGAATGAGAGGCTATAAGATGTTAGGAAACTACACTTCTTTCATTACTCTTTAAGTCGTGTCATAGAGTTTAGCTCTATAGAAGTCCCTTTCCTAACCCTTCTCTTGTGTCTTCAGGAAATGAATACATGAAGGGCAAATGCTAGAAGGGTGGAAGAGGAGAATGTGAATCAAGGAGTTCCACAAGGCAATCAAGCCCCGATTAACACTCTAGCTATGTTGGATGAGGAAGTTAGGTCGGCTCTTCTAATGATGGCTCAAGCCGTGACTACTCAAGCCCAAGCTTTGACGGCACAAGCTAATAGGGGTGTTAAGACTTATATGAACCCTAATGTGAGCACTACAACTTCTAGGTTGAGGGATTTTGTTAGGATGAACCCTCCGGTGTTCCTTGGTTCCAAGGTGGGAGAGGATCCCCAAGAATTAATGGATGAGATGTATAAGGTAGTTGATGCTATGGGGGAGACTTCGGTAGAAAAAGCGGAGCTAGCCGCTTACCAATTGAAGGGTGTTCCCCAAGTTTGGTTTACTCAATGGAAGAGCAGTAGGTCTGTAGGAATAGGTCCCATAGATTGGGAAGTGTTTAATAAAGCATTCCTCGATAGGTTCTTTCCCCATGAGAAGAGGGAAGATAAGGTGGAAGAATTTATCACCCTTAGGCAAGGTAGCATGAATGTTCAAGAGTATTCTTTGAAATTTACCCTATTGTCTAAGCATGCTCCATCTTTGGTGTCAAACCCAAAGGATGAGATGAGTAGATATGTGACAGGTGTGTCCTACTTAGTTGAGGAAGAATGTCGTACGACAATGCTCTATGATGACATGAATATCTCTAGGCTTATGGTGTATGCTCAACAAATTTAGGAGTCCAAACTTAAGAAAAAAAATAGGGAGATGAAGAGAGCTAGGTCCGATGAACAAGGTTAACCAAGGTTCAAAAAGAGATCTTCCAACCAAGGCTCTTCCAACACTCCTAGGGTCAACCAAGAGAAAGGTAGTGGACCTCCATTTCCTAAGCCTACTTACACCAATTGTGGAAAGCAGCATAATGGGAAGTGCCTAGCCGGTACAAATGGGTTTTATGGTTGTGGAAAGAGTGATCATGAAGTGAAATATTGCCCTACACACACAGCCAAAGGAAGGGAGGCAAAGCAAGCTTCTCTTAATGGTACGGTTCCTAATCCTCAAAATTATGGTCGTTTTTATGCACTCTAGTCTAGAGAGGACAAAGGATCCCTTCCGGATTAAGGCACCGATATGTTGATAGTTTCTTAAAGTTGTAAATGTTTTATTAAGGTCCGTATGCTATTTTGATGTTAGCCTTAGTATGGGTTTACTCTCAAGGGGGAGATGGTATGTTTGGATAGTAAGGTTGTTGAGAGTTCCATTATTCTTATCACTTTCTTCTATTCCTATTCAAGTTTGAGACCAAGAGTTCCTTGTGGCTTGTTTCATGTTTTGGAGTCATGTGTGATCTATGTGTTTCCATGGTCTCCTTATGATATGCATGTTCTTGATGAGTTCATGTTTAATGAGAAAATGAGTTTTTATGATTTTTTCCTCATGATGATGTGCATTTAGTATGAGTTGCCTATATGCTTCATGAGATGAATTGTTGAACATGCTTAAATGTGTTTTTGATAATAATTGCATAATTTTCTTCATGATGTTATGATGAGCATGCTTTGAGTTGGAGAAGGTAATTCCTCCAATGATATGAGAAATGTTGAAGTTTTCATACATAATGAGTTTGTAGATGTAGTTCCTACTTCCTTGTGTGCATTGAGTATATTGAGATGGAGTTGATGTTTCCTGCTTGTTTGTGCATTGTTATGATGTTTCATGCATGATGGACTGCTAGCATTGAGTCTTTAATTTCGTAAGGCATTTGAAGTGTCATTCAAGGACGAATGTTCCCAAGGGGCATATAATGTAACACACGGAAAATTAATTAATGAAACTAGAGCCTAACGTTGAGTCTTAAAATTTTATTCATAATTTGGAGTTGTAAAATAGCCCAAAAATTTGACCAAGTATATTTTCAAGTGAGGGTTGAAGGAAGGTGAAAGCCTTCAGTGCCCTTAGAAGCACCCTTGAACCAATGCCTTAGTCGTATAGGCAAGAGGCATTGTTCAAGGAAGGCTTCAAGGCACGTGAAAGGCCTTCACTGCCCTTAGAAGCTTCCGTGAACTTTTCCTTAGCCATTTTGGGGAAAGGAAGGCAGTTCACACGAGGATCCACGAGGCGTGAAGTACTTCACTGCCTGTGGAGCGCCTCATGAAGCTTGCCTTAGTCGCATGGGCAATAGGCAACACACTCCATGCAAGGGTCCACGACAAGTGGACAAGCTCACTGCCCGTGTGGAGACCTAGTGGACAAATGCCTTAGATTTAAAAGCCAAGGGCATAGTCCATGTGAGGGACCATGGAAGGTGGAGCAGTCCATTTGGGCAAGGGGCAATTTTGTAAATTCCAATTTCAAGTCCAAATTAAATGGATATATTTTATATTATTTTTAAATAAATATGTATATATATATATATATATATATATATATATAGAAGATATTTTAAGTCATTAAACACCCAATCAAAAGCATTTTCACAAAGACCCAAATCAAAATCAAAAGTTTATCTTCCTCACAATATTTCTCTATTTAAAAACCCAAAAAGAAGAGTAAAATTGAAGCTTGGGCTGCAAGAAATCAGTGGTTTTTAATCAAATTCTTCAAGGATTCATCATCAAGGTATGATAGTTTTCATCTTTGGGTAGATTCCACCCATAGAGAAACTTGATTTCAAAACTTCCAATTTTCCCCAATTTCAAGGATTTTGTTCGAAATTCATGGGTTCTTTTTAAAAATGATTTCAATGGTTTAATTATATTGGGTTATGATTTAATTGATGATTTATGGTTGAATTTTGGTGAATTCCCCCAAGAACCCATGGATCCCCTCTATTGCTAAATTTTTATCTTAATGTGGGTTAATTAATTTTAGAAGCATGTAAATGGGTCTTGTATGAATTAATTGGAATTGATTGAATTGTTTTATTACCCGTGTTTATTGTAGGAATTATAGATGTTAGGTTGAATGTGATTCATGATTCTTGATTGGTAAATTATGAGAATTTGTTCATGAATATGAGAATTTTGCATGTGCTTCAAGAATTATGTTTAGATTGAAGATCCTATGACTATGGTGTAATTGTGGTATTGATTGAAAGATCATTCTCCCCTATACCCTTACACATTATTATGTATGAATTAATCATGACTACAATGCAATTGTGTTATTATTGAAAGGTTATTCTCAATTATACACTTGTGAATGATAATGACATATTGTGAAAGGTTTCTTCAATGTAATGATACATCTTGAATTGGTAGGCTTCGGGCATCCTCGTCTTGTGTAATTAATGTATCTTGACTTAATGAACATTGAATTGGTAGACCTAATGGTGGTAGCCCTTTCATGTGTTTAATAATGTACCTTGAATCGGTAGACCTAATGGTAGTAGCCCTTTCATGTTTTTAATAATGTACCTTCAATCGGGAGACCTAATGGTGGTAGCCCTTTCATGAAGAGTCTATGAAATACTATAGTTATGTACCTTGAATACGTAGACCTAATGGTGGTAACCCTTACAAGTGTATAATCATGAACCTTGAATTGGTAAACCTAATGGTGGTGGCCCTTTCTTGTGGATTCAATGAGCTATCCTAATAATGTACCTTGAATCGGTAGACCTAATGGTGGTGGCCCTTTCATGTGTTAATGATGTACTTTGACTCGGTAGACCTAATGGCGGTAGCCCTCTCAATTATAATAATGTTAATGAGAATGAACTACTCTATGGGAATTTAAAGCTTAGCACCGAGTGGATATTGTAAGGTGGAAGCTCTCCCCATGTTAGGCCGGGTTTCTATGAACACCTTCCTTATCCCATAAATATGTGCCCACATAGGATTTTAGCTACTGGATCCACCTAAGCTAAAATGTTACCGGTCCTACCTTAGGCAAGTAGATCAACCCTTTACGGTGTGGGATAGACACCGGATTCCATGATTTGCTCACATGGTCTATGTCGGTTAATGCATATTCCCATCATGTGAGTTACGTGCTATGGTTACTCAAGAGGTTCTATGAAGTGTGGGTGGTAGTATGGAATCCACTTCATGCATTGCACAAGTAGGCCTTGAGAGGGCTATGGTGTGTTTCTCTAATATCATAATTTCTAATGAAATGAATGTGCTCATAAGGATGCTAATGAGAAGGCTGACTAAAAGGCTTAATGTAATGATGAATGCTTAACTTGGAAATGTTATTATGAGTTGCTTTCCTTGTCATGACTTATTAAATGTGAATGTTCCTTGTCTATGGTTATTGACTAAAGATGAGAATGAAGAATGGTAAGTATGTCTGTGGTGGCCTTAAAGTGGTACTTAGTATGAATGGTATTATGGGATGCCATTCCTACATTGCACAAGTATAACTTAGGGTTACTTAAGATGATGTTTCTAATGTGTTATAATGATTTATATGTTGAATATGCTTATGTCATATGTGTTTATACTAAAAGTGCATGATGTTTCTTAAACTTGGCATATAGCATGGTTTTCAACCAAAATGTCCTTGTTAAGCATGATTTTTGCATGGCTATCATATTTAGTACAGTTTTGTGCTAACCCATATTTCTTCTATTTTTCTACAAAGTGTAGTTTTCGGATCTTAAGGTGACTTCTAGTGTTCAAAGCTTGGATTGATTCTCTCCAAAGCTAGGTTGTGAGTCATCATGGTTCGAGGAAGAAAGTTGTTTATTTCTAGTTTCTTTTATGTCATTTTATGGTTCGGACTATGTTGAAGGGCTATGACCCTATCTTTGATTCAAGTTGTATTAGATAGCCATGTGAGACAAAGTTAGACTTCCGCTGTTTGTTTTTAAATAAAGACTTCAATTTAATGGATTAAAATATTTAAATTTTGTACCATTTTCTTATGTCTTATGTTATGAATGTTATGAGGCTTGTATGAGGCTCTTCGGAGTTTTGTACACCGTGTTACGTCCGAGGTGTAGGCTCGGGTCGTGACAATTTTTTTCTCAAAAAACTCTTTGAGGACATCCGTAATGAGTCGGGGAACCACCATGTATACTCACACAATTTTTTTAACGCCTATTTCCACATTTACAAACTCATTTTTAGTAATTACCCAAAATAATCAATTTTTCGTGTGTTATAGACTATAGATCTCGCACCCGGAGCACCCAAAATGTTTTTCTAAAAAAAACTTATTAGGACTTCCGTAATGAGTTAGGGAACCACGACACATACTTGCAGCATTTCTTTACGCCTATTTCTGCATTTACAGGCCCTTTTTTAGGAACTAACCAAAATCATTTATTTTTCATGTGTTATAGCCCATGGATCTGGCGCCTTGGAACACCCAAATTTTTTTTTCTCAAAATACCTTATGAGTACCTCCGAATAAGTTGGAGATCCTTCACGTAAAGTGACAATATTTTTTTAATGCCTATTTCCGCATTTACAGTCCCCTTTTGAGGAATTAGCCAAAATTCTCGATTTTTGTGTGTTATACCCTTGGATGTGGCGCCTAGAGCACCCAAAAAAGATTCTCAAAAAACTTTATAAGGACCTTCGTAATTAGTTGGGGAACCATCACACCATTTTTCGAACACCTATATCTGCATTTACTGACCCTTTTTTAGGAATTACCCGAAATCCTCGATTTTTCGTGTGTTATATATAGCCTATGGATCTGGCGCCCTGGTACACCCAAAAAAAAAATTCTCAAAAATCTTTATGAGGACCTCCGTAATGATTTGGGAAACCACCACTTATACTCATACCATTTTTAACGTCTATTTCCGTATTTACAAGCCCTTTTTGAGGAATTATCCAAAATCCTCGCTTTTTCATATGTTATAGCCCACAGATCTGGCGCCTGGAGCACCTAAAATATTTTTCTCAAAAAAATTTATGAGTACCTTCGTAATGAGTTGTGGGACCATCACGTAAACTCACACTATTTTTCTAACGCCTATTTTCACATTTACAAGCCTTATTTTAAGAATTACCAATAATTCTCGTTTTTTGTTTGTTATAGCCCATAGATCTGGTGCCTGGAGCATCCAAAAAGTTTTTCTTAAAAACCTTTATGAAGACTTCCTTAATGAGTTGGGGAACCACCACATATACTCACACAATATTTTTTAACGCCTATTTTCTCATTTACATGCCCTTTTTTTTATGAATTACCCAAAATCCTCGATTTTTCTGGTGTTAAAGCCTATGGATCTAGCGCCCTAGAGCACCCAAATTCTTTTATCAAAAAACTTTATGAGGACCTTTGTAATGAGTTGAGGAACCTCCACATATACTTACATTATTTTAAGGCATATTTCCACATTTAGATGCCCTTTTTTATTAATTACCCAAAATCCTCAATTTCTCGTGTAGTATATTTCCCATGGATCTGGCGCCCTGAGCACCTAAAAAATTTTTTCGCAAAAAAACTATTTTCGGAACTCCGTAATGAGTTGGGGGAACTACCACGTATATTCACACCATTTTTAACGCCCTTTTATGAGAATTACCGAAAATCCTCAATTTTTCATGGGTGCCCATGGATCTAGCGCTTCGGAGCACCCAAAAAGATTTTCGAAAAACTTTATGAGGACCTCAGTAATGAATTGAGGAACCACCACGTTCACTCACATTATTTTATAACTATATTTCTGCATTTACAGGCGTTTTTTTAGGAATTACCCAAAATCCTTGATTTTTCGTGTGTTAAAGCCCATGGTTCTGGCGCCCTGGAGCACCGAAATTTTTTTCTAAAAAAAACTTTATGAGGACCTCCTTAATGAGTTGTGCACCCACCACATATATTCACACCATTTTTATAACGTCTATTTTCACATTACAATCCATTTTTTAGGAATTACTGGCGCCTTGGAGCACCTAAAAATATTTTCTCAAAAAACTTTATGCGGATCTCTGTAATGAGTTGGGTTACCACCACATGTACTCACACCATTTTTAACGCCTCTTTCAGTATTTAAAGACCCCTTTTTTAGGATTTACCAAATATCCTCGATTTTTTATGGGTTACAACCCATGCATTTGGTGCTCTTGAGCACCCAATTTTTTTTTCTCAAAAAACATTATGAGTACCTCCCTAGTGAGTTGGGGAACCACCACATATGCTCACACCATTTTTTGAATGCCTATTTTCGCATTTACAAGCCTTTTTTTAGGAATTACCCAAATTCTCGATTTTTCTTATGTTATATCCCATGGATCTGGCGCCCAGAGCACTCAAAATATTTTTCTCAAAAAACTTTATGAGGACCTTTGTAATGAGTTGGGGAACCACCACATATACTCACACCACTTTTTAACGCCTATTTCTACAATTACATGCATTTTTTTGGAATTACCCAAAATCCTTAATTTTTCGTGTGTTGTAGCCCATGGATCTGGCGCACTGGAGCACCCAATTTTTTTTCTCAAAAACCTTTATGAGGAACGGCGTAATGAGTTGGGGACGCACCACGTATACTCACACTATTTTTAACGCATATTTTCGCATTTACAAAACCTTTTTTAAGAATTACCTAAAATCATTGATTCTTTGTGTGTTATAGCAATGGATCTGTCGCCTGGAGCACCCAAAAGAATTTCTCAAAAAGCTTTATGAGGACCTCCATAATGAATTGGGGAACCACAACGTATACTCACACCATTTTTAATGCATATTTCCACATTTACATGCCCTTTTTTTAATAACTCAAAAAAAATTATTTTTCGTATGTTATTGCCCATGAATCTGACTCCTCAGGCACTCAAATATTTGTTCTCAAAAAGCATTATTAGGACCTCCATAATGAGTTCGGGAATCACCACGATACTCTCACCATTTTTAACGCCTATTTCAGCATTTACAATCCCTTTTTTTAAGAATTACCCAAAATACTCGTTTTTGTGTGTTATAGCCCATGGATCTGGCGCCCTAATCACCCAAAACTTTTCTCTCAAAAAACTTTTTGAAGACCTCCATAATGAGTTGGGGAACAACCATGTATACTGACACCATTTTTTTTAACGCCTCTTTCTGCATTTAAAGGCACTTTTTTAGGTATTACTTAAAAATCCTAGATTTTTTGTGTGTAATAGCCCATGTATCTGGCACCCCGGAGCACCCAAAATTCCTTTCTCAAAAAAACTGTATGAATACCTCCTTAAAGAGTTAAGGAAGCACATACCCACACCATTTTTAATGTCTATTTCCGCATTTACAAGCCCTTTTTTAGGAATTACCCAAATTCTTAATTTTTCGTGTGTTATATCCCATGGATCTGGCACCCAGAGCACCCAAAATATTTTTCTCAAAAACCTTTATGAGGACCTCCATAATGAGTTGGAGAACCACCACGTATACCCACACCATATTTTTAGTTCCTATTTCCGCATTAACATGCCCTTTTTGGAATTACCCAAAATCCTCAATTTTTCGTGTATTCTAGCCCATGGATCTGGCGCCCTAGAACACCCAAAAATCTT
Source organism: Solanum verrucosum (assembly GCF_900185275.1). NCBI lineage: Eukaryota > Viridiplantae > Streptophyta > Magnoliopsida > Solanales > Solanaceae > Solanum > Solanum verrucosum. Next base: position 2,515,351 of record NW_026020173.1, read on the forward strand.
TTTCTAAAAAAACTTTATGAGGAACTCAGTAATAAGTTGGAGAACCACCACGTATACTCACACCATTTTGAAAGCCTTTTTCTGCATTTGCAAACCCTTTTATAAAAATTACCCAAAATCCTTAATTTTTTGTGTGTTATATATAGCCCATGGATTCTCGCCTAGAGCATCCAAAAAGTTTTTCTCAAAAAACTTTATGCGGACCTCTGTAATGAGTTGGGGAACCACCACGTATACTCACACCATTTTTAACGCCTATTTCCACCTTTACAGGCCTTTTTTAGGAATTACTCAAAATTCTCAACTGTTCGTGTGTTATTACCCATGGATCTGGCACCTCGTAGCACCCAAAATTTTGTTCTCAAAAAACTTTATGAGGAACTCCATAATGAGTTGGGGAACCACCACGTATACTCACACCAAGAAGGCTTCTTTCAATTCAGTCCAAGTCCTAACTAAATCATCAGGCAGTTCATTCAGCCAATTTGTCGCCTCCCCAGTGAGAGACAACATAAATAGTCTCTGTCTTATAGTCGTATGACTAACCCCAGGAATTTCCTGTGATTTGCATATTGCCACGAAGTTCATTAAGTGCTAGTTGGCATCATCACCAGTTGCACCTCTGAACATACCCTTCATGTTCAGCAGCTGAATTATCGTGCTAGTAATCGTTAATTTCACACTTGGAGGTAATGCATGTAGCACTATTGCTCCGGTGGCTCCAGCTCCATCTAAGTCCAGATCATCCTTTTCGAACACCATATGGGCTGGTTGTTATGCTCGACCCATTTGAGCTAGTGGTTGTCAGTGGGGAGGAGCTATCTCTTCCACTCCTTCATGTTCCTCCACCACCCTAGGTGGGTCATTCGCAACATTTTGTTGACCACCTCTAGCAGCATTCTCAACCTCAAGTCCATGTCTCTGCCTATGAGCCTTAAGTTTCTGTGCATTCACCATATCGCGGATAGTTTTTCTCAGTTGCGTATCGTAAGAAATCAAAGGATCTCCCTTACTTCTGGTATTTGGCATGCACGGTTGAACGTACCTGTCAAAGACACAGCCAAAGAACAAGACGTAAAATTAGGAAATATAACTATAATTTGAATAATTTCTAGTAAAATATTTCTGAATTGAAATTCCCCAGCAGCGGCGCAAAAATTTGATACGACCAAACTTACACTTCAATTAAGAAGTATAAATGGTCGAAGTCAATTTATAGAACTCAACATGAGTTGAGGTCGATCCCATAGAGAATGTACTTACAGAAATAGTTTCAGTGTCGCTTTTATTCAACTATTGTTATTATTTACTAAAGAAATTGACAATGAAATGTAAACTGGGTTTCGTTGTAATGTCAAGTAACTAAAATTTGTTATAATACTCAGATTAACACAAGTAACGGCATTTTAACTTCAAGATTGTAATGATAAATGAATGAAACTAGGGTTGTGTTTTCGATGACGTTCCATCTAGTGTTGATTCGTCAACAAGTTTCAAGCAATTATTTCTTTGTGAATTATCAGCGAGTTAAATGTATCCAACACCTTTCAGTCTAGTTAGATAACTCTCGCTCAAATCCTCTCGGTCTTTGAGTGTTATCAGATTTTACCCTCGCATATTCTGTTGTCAAAATTCTCTTCTCTCGAACTCAAAATTTTACTCCAAACTAACAAGTTAACTCAACTTTTTCCTAACTACCAATTTTCTCTCGAACAATTGATAGATACAGGCAAGTTCTAATGCATGCACTCATTAGAAAGAATGAAGAACCAAAGTACGAATTATATTTTGCAAATAATAATCACACTCTACTCGTTTTGTGAATCTACACTTCGATTCCTGTCATAGTTCCCACTACCTTAGTTGTGGTGTTTACTCATGCTTTCAATTAAATACGCAAGAATAAGTATTGAGTTCACTAATAGAGATTACTTACGCAGATTGCAAATTCAAAGAAAGCTTGATATTAAAAAAAAAATTAAACTTCAAGTCTTGATCCAATGTTAATCGATAAAAACCAAAAGTAGAGAATAAGGAAAGTAGTCTATTGTTCAAGATATGACGAGATAATTCAAAAATTAAACATAATTAATTCAAATGGTCTGTGTAAAAAGAGTCCTACTAGAAGTAGGATTGAAATATCGGGACTTTTCACGGACAGTAGGACGGTTCGTCATGAGCTTCACGGCCCGTGAGGCCTTCCGTTGTCTCACACTTAGATAGTTTGAGACCCTTTTTATCCTGATCTTTCATGAACCACAACACGAATCATTAAGGGGACCACGACCCGTCTGGGTGTCCGTGGTCCTTACTTAGTTGTACCATACCTAGTTCCTCCATGCCTTCACGCAGGTTAACCTTCACGAACTGCATCACGAACCGTCATGAGCGCCATGACCCATTTGGGTGTCTGAGGTCCTTACTTAGACATACCAAACTTAGCTCCTCAAAGCCTGTACACTGGAAATCCTTCACGAACTTTAGGACGGACCTTAAAAGAGACGATGGTCAGTCATAGTCTCCATGGTCCTGACTTGATCAAACTCAGATTTCCTTACTGACACTGATTCATCTCCACAAGCCTCCAACCGTCTCGTCATCATGACCACGACCCGTCTGGGACTCAGTGGTGTATATTCGAGGATATTTTGCTTATTCTTTCTATCTCCCGTGTCTAAGTGTTTTACCTATTCAACATTACCAAGCACATCATATCCACATAAAAACACTTGGGTTCTAACATTAATCCTTGGTTTTGAGAGTCAGATGTGTCAAGATTTCGCAGCACATCAACACCCTCAACTTAGAACGATTAGTTGTCCTCAAGTGACGAGAAAGACAAAGTCGTTGACGCTCAACTACCCAAAACCTCTTCCTAACATGCAGTAGCTAACTCGACCACAACTTGTATCCAAAATCATATATCTAACATGCAAGGATCAATGCATGATATCCCATTTCTCACAGTCAACCATGCTTATGCTCGTGTACATTATCAGCCAACACAATTTTACTATCAAATGTAAACATAGTGTCCTCACACCAAAGAAGTCTCGCACACATGATAATTGGGACTAAATTCATTTCAGTACATCCTAGCAGCCACACCTTTTTTTTCTTTATCTTTTCATTTTTTTTCTTTTTTTTTTATGTACATTCCTCCTGATCAAGCGAGTAATTAGACTTTGTTCTTTAAAGCTAACTGAGTGAACCTTCCTTTTATACTTTTCCTTTCTGCTCGGGGTGTAATCACCCTAAACTTAGGCTTTTGGCCTGAGTTATGGCATCGTATCTTCGGAGACCCAAGGATATGATATCAAATGGGTAAGAACAAAATTAGTTTCAAGGCTCAAATAGGGTTCAAGGGTCATGCTTTACATTTGGTGGTTTATTTTTAGGTTTAAGTGGACTTAGACCATCTCCAACCAAACACCAAATTTTACACCAAATTCTAAATTTGGTGTTTGGAGCTCCAACCCACACCAATTTTTACACCAAATTTGATGTAACACTATTCATCACACCAATTCACTTTTTGAATATTTTAATATTATTTCATTATACAAACTTTTAATTAACCATTATATAAATTTTATTTTTTTATTAAATCTCTTGTATATTTAATTATTTTTTATGTAATATTTTTATAATATTAATTTTAGATATAAAAATTAGCTTTTTTATAAATTAATTTTTCTATATAGGACTTTTTTTAAAACTAAATTTATGTTAATTCTACAATAAATTATAATTGGATATAACTACAATTAACCTTCACAAAAATTAAAAATGCAAACATTGTTCATATTGAACTACATAATGCATTAATAGAGCATTTATGGAAGGACTGTAGTGATATTGAAAATTGAATATTTATGTAGAATATAAAATAATATTTTCAATTATGTAATGTTTATTTAATTGTATTTCATTAATGATTGCACTTTTATTTGTATTATCCATTATTATGTATAATGTATAATATTTGCTAGCAATTTATATTATTTAAAAAATTATGGTACAGAATAATTTTATATTAAACGATTATAAAAGGAAATAATATGAATTATATATGGTGAATGTTTTAAAAAGAATTTGTTTTATGAAATATAATAATGAAGAGAGAGAAAAATATTCTTTTTTGGTGTAAAATTTAGTGTAGTGGGTTGGAGTTGATTACACCTAAAATAGTGCTGACACCAAATTTGGTGTAAAATTTGGTGTTTGGGTTGGAGATGCCCTTAGCAAAAATGGCCTACTAATCACTTCCTATCCAATTATTCTCAGATTCTAGCAAGACTACCCAGGCAAGTTCTAGTTTATGCACCTAGTATTAGACTTCATGCAAACCTCACACGCACATGACACATGTCTACATTTTCCAGTTTCTTAGTTAACCAATTTATGTTTCATGCTAGCAATGTTCAATACGTGAGTATCTAGGATGTCTTATAAAGAGTCTAACAGTCAAACTTTCAGGTTAAGGACTTATTTGTTAGTATTTCAGAAACAACACAAGCTCAGAATTTAGTTGTTGATGTTGCTAGCACTTCTTCACAACTCCAAACACACAGAATTTTCACACAATTTTTTTAACACAAAAAGAGGCAAACTCCATGCATGGTGACATCTAATGGCAGGTAGCTCACCACCCCCTCCCCATACAAAAAGACTTTTCCCTCAAAGGAAAGAAATAAACACAAGACTAGGGTTGTAAGAAGTGGTCATACATGCGACGCCCTAGGCGCCAGTAGTCGGTGTAGCGTCGAAACCCTTATCAACGGGTGCGCTCTCAGAAACCTACATTGGGTCAGGCTAACTCCTATCACCGGGGCTGATATGGCACTACTAGAAGCGCCAGCTACCACTACATCTCGCCTCTGCTGCTCAAGTGTTTCTTCTTTCCGAGCTAGTTTCCTAGACTCATTGCATGCTCTCTTGTGCTGCCTTATTTCCTCTTTGGAGAGGTTTGTTTGCAGCTCCCCATCAGAATCCCCAACCTTCTGCTTTCTCTTGTTGGATTTCTCTTTAGGTACGTCACCCTAAATGTCGTCAAGTGCCTGACTGGTGGGAGGCTCACTGAACAGGATCATCAAGGACTCCGGCACAACAAAAAGAGGTACATTAATTGGCTTGTCGGGCAATTTTGCAATTTCAGCTTGCATCTCTGCCAATTGTGCCTTGAACTCCTCAAAATCTACCGAACCTTCACCCTGTAATTGATTTTGCACATGGACCTCGAGACCATCGATCCTATCGTTTAGCACGACAAGTTCTTTCCGCATCTCATCCTTCACACACTTCTCCACAACTAAAACATCTATCTGTACTACCGGAGGTAGTTTGAAAAAAATTTAGTCTACAATGGACCAGGTCTACCTCTTATCTATAACTAATCTTTCAAAAATTGCAGTAGGTATGGTGATGAAAGTACTTGTAGCCTGAGAGGCTAAAGTTGGTGGTGGTGCTGTACTGACATCTAGTTAGAAAGCTGCACCCTGCTTACTACTGTCATCAGCTCGTGGCATGTCAACTGGTATATATGGTACTACTGCTAGTGGTCCCACCGATCCAGATTTGGCACCAAAAAGGTGATTAGTGACATCTTTTATTTTGGATGTCGCGATGACCTTGTATGCCTCAATCCATTTGTCTATTAGCTTATTGGGAGGAATATCAGCTTGCAGGCACAGTTTCCATATTAGACAGGGAAATGGTAAACCGACTCTCTTATTCAGTGCTTTGTCTTGCATTTTTGTGGTGGTGATCCAACCTACATTGATGGGGTAACCAGCCATGAGGCAAGCGACCAGTGATGCGAGAGATGGTGACAAAGTATTATCATTTGCGGTAGGCCACAATTGTGCATGAACAACAACCAACCAAACCTTTGTCGGGAATGACAGTGATGCCTTAGTAATCTGCACATGTGTCCTTGCTACCCATGCTGCATTCTCACCCTCTGAGGTATTCAACCCACCAATCCAGCGAATGACCCGCTCTCGTGAACTTTGATCCTCCATCTCATCCTTACTCGTCACTACATGGTGTTTACCTTCAAAAAGACCAACCGAGAATGGTGTTTTATATTCCAGACCATGCAGCTTCCTACTGATCGTGGCTTCAGAGATATCCACGGATTTACCCCTTACTACAACAAAATTAAGTGGTCCCCTTATACTGGTGAACGCTTTATGCCCCCTCTTTGTTGTTTCAGTGTCAGCAGTAAAATTCATCAATGTAGCTGCATAAGTGGCATAGAATTGTCATGTTAGGTGGCGGGAAAATCTCCAGGTGGGTTGTTCATCCATTCGAAGTGATGCATTTTGAAAATCCTTTAGATATCTGGAAATGCCTAGATATCCGGTACCACTACTCGAGTTTTAGGTATGATTGGCCTTCCACAAAAACCGCCCAACTTGGACACTATCCCATTCTTGAAGAAATCTTCCGACCTATTCACATCCACATACAACGAAAGAAATCAATTATCTATTGTCTCACCACTGAGTAAGATTCATGTTGGTGAAGATATTAGATCATCGGGACCCAGTGATGTCGTCATCATCATCTCCTTCGGCATCTTCTTCTTCTTATGCTCCTATTTTGGTTTCTGCTCCTACTTCTGGTTGAGGATCAGCTGCACTCTCCTGAGAGCCATTATTAGAAACCTCACCACTCCCAGACTCACTACCTTCCCCTTCATACTGGGAAGGAGTATTCTGTAAGATAGCACTCCTTGTCCGTGATCTAGTAGCTCGATTGGAGTGATCTTCAATTGCAGTATTTATTTGTACATCTGAGCTACAAGATTCCACCTCATTCGCACTTTGAGTTGGGTAGGGATGTGGTAAGGTATGTGGCAGTACAGTCTTTCTTCGTGGCCCCATAGCACCTAAAAAGACAAAAATGGATTAGTAATTTCACTAACTAAAATGACATAATAACGGGTACTAAGACTTCCCTTGGGTACATGCATCGTGACGCCTTGCCTTAGAATGTCGTCACCCAATCTATCATTGGGAAAGACCACATATTAAAAATGAGAAACTTGATTACTTACGAAGAAAAGAAAATGAGTATAATATTTTTTTATACGAAGGCCATTATGGGTCGTGGTGGGTACCACACTCTTTGATGTCCCTCGTGAACATGACTCAGTACCAATGTTCATCAGTGACCTTCACTGGTTATGGTTCACAGAGGGCTTCACGGTCTGTGGAGTGAACCACGGTCTTTTTGGTCCTTGTGAACTTAGCAGTGTTCACTTAATTTTCCAAGTGTGGACCACGAGTGGTTTTACCGCCCGTGTCTCCCTACACGGTCTATGAAGCCCCCCTCGTGGACTAACACTTGGTCCAATTTTCAAATACATCTCATCCCATACTCAATTATCAGCACACAATCCCAAATTTATGAGATATTTTCGCACATGGATGCAACTAATCTACCGAATCTCACCAACCATTATTCAAATAAGAGCAATATTTGTCTATTACGAACATACCCATACACAAACATTTATCTTTTCTCAACTTTAACATAATTTAATTGCAAAACTCACATGGGCATAATTTACTTACGCAATTCGGACTCAAATTCACACTTATATCATCATACATCACTAACCCCATACAAATTAATCATACCGACAAAAACAAATCACCAATTTCAACATATCCACAACATACAAACTCTAAAAATCAATTCATCAAGTGAGAATATTGAAAATCAAACAAACATTAGTAGTTCTAACTTGATTCTAGATAAGATCAAACTTATATCATGTAGGGAGATGAACTCACTTCAATATTTGCCCAAATTTTCGTACTAGTATGAAGAGAGGAACTCCAAGGATGATTTCTTGCCAATATAGAACTAGGGTTGGAATTCAATGTTTGATTTTGGAGTTATGGGGGATGAGAAATTGTTTAATAGCACTCTACATAGTTACACGTGATAGAAAAGAGGAAGAAATCCGATCATTGGTGCTTTGGGGACTATATAAAACGTTTACAAACATTTTAAAATGTGCGCGAGTCGAGTCGGGTTGGGTTGGAACTGGTCTTGCCAACTTAACTCATGACGGACCGTGATTGTGCTCGTGAGGAGCACCACGTCCGTGTGAGTGCTCGTGGACATTTCTTCGGTTAAAGAACTAACCTGAGGTTCACGAGAGGCTAAACAATCTGTACAGGGTCTGATGGACCGTAAATCCTTCTATGAACCTATTGTTGCATATTCCAGTAGCTCCTCTAAGGGTACTGGTGACTGAGACGGGTCATGAGGTTGCTCGTGAAGAGCATCACGGCTCGTGAGGGTACCCGTGAAGAGCTTCTAGATCCCAGCTCCTTAGTTTTTTGTCCAACTCTTTCCTACACACACCAACACACAGTGACACCATAAAAACAATGAAAAATATGCTAAAATGTAAACTGCCTAATACATTTACAATCATGGGTTGCCTCCCAAGAAGCGCACAATTTAACGTCGCGGCACGATGCAAGTTAATTGATTACTCAGACTTCATCAAGCTTGCATTCCTCCATTATTTTTACTTTCTATAGGATTCCTAAGTATTCCTTGATTCGCTGACCATTGGCTTTGAACCTTTCACCTTAGTAATTCTCAAGCTCAATCACACCCGACTGAAATATATGAGTTGCCTTAAATATCCCAGACTATTTGGATCTCAATTTCCCAGGAAATAGACGAAGTTTGGAGTTGAAAGTAGCACCAAGTCACTAGGACTAAAAGTCATTTTTCTCAATGTGATTATCATGATACAACTTCAGCTTTTCCTTCTACAGTGCAGACCGTTCATAAGCCCTTAAACGAAATTCATCCATTTCATTTATCTGATTTAGTATCAGGTTCGCTTTCTTCAATTAACTGAGGCTCAACTTTTTAAGTGCCCAAAGTGCCTTATGCTCCAGCTCGACAGGCAAATAACATGCATTTCCAAACACCAACTGATATGGAGACATACCAATGGGTGTCCTGAAAGCTGTCTGATATGCCCATAGAGCATCATCCAACTTCATTGCCCAATCTGTTCTTTTGACATTCACTATCTTTGCCAATATTGCTTTGATCTCCCGGTTCGATACCTCGACTTAACCACTTGTTTGCGGATGACACAGTGTTTCCACCTTGTGCTGTTTAACCCTATATTTGGCCAAAAGTGCACTAAACACTTTATTATAAAAATGTGAGCCATCATCGATGATAATCACTCTAGGTGTGCCAAACCTTGAGAAAATGTTCTTCTTCAGAAAACCAACAACATTTTTACCATCATTTTCAGGCAAGTTGACTGCCTCAACCCATTTGGACACCTAGTCCACTGCCACCAGTATATACTTTTTCCCATAGGAGCTCACAAATGGTCCCATAAAGTCAATTCCCACACATCAAACAAGTCCACCTCCAAAATAGGTGTCATTGGCAATTCATGCTGACGAGAGATGGCTCATTGCCTTAGATACACGTCACAACCCTTGACTAAGTCAATTGAATCATGATGGATTGTAGGCAAGTAGTACCTACTTCGGAGTACCTTCTGGGCAGTCTGTGCACCCCCATGATGACCACCTATCAAAGAGGAGTGACATGCTTTTATGATATTCAGCATCTCAGCCTCAAGGGTAAATCGCATGATCATGTTGTCAGCACACACCCTGTATAGATATGTTTCATCCCAGAAATACTTTCCCACATCATGTAGGAATTTTTTCCTTTGTTGGAATGTCAACCCTTCAGGCATCAACTCGTTGACAATTAAATTAGCAAAATCAGCTAACCAAGGAATGAGATCAAGAGTGGCTTCTAATACCTGCTCATCTGGGAATGAGTCATTTATGTCTAACTAAAGTTCTTCTTTCTTCTCTGCCTCCAACCTAGACAGGTGATCAGCCACCTGATTTTCACAATCTCTTATATCTTTGACTTCAAAGTCGAATTCTTGCAATAACAACACCCATCTTATCAATCTCGGCTTTGACTCTTTCTTTGCCATTAAATATTGCAGTGCTGCATTATCAATGTATCACTCTAGTGCCCAGCAAGTATGCCCTGAACTTCTCAAATGCATATACTACAGCAAGTAGCTCCTGCTCAATAATAGTTATAATGTGCTCCATTTAGCGATTTGCTAGCATAGTAGATCGGATCACTACTAAAAAACTACAGAAACGACGGCCAAAAGCGACGGACTGCATCACTTTTTTGGTCAAAATCAACGAAAAAGCAATGCAGTCATGTTTGTCGCTTTTTGGCTCGATGCTTTTCAAAAAGCAACGGACTCCATCGCTTTTTTTATATTTTCATTTATTTTTTATTTCCAAAGAGCGATGCAGTCCGTCGCTTTTTTGGAAATTAACTTTTTTAAATAACCAGAAAAGTGACGGACTAAAGGACCCTGTCCGTCGCTTTTCTGGGTTACTTTGAAAAAAATAATGCAAAAAAGCAACGGACAAAACCACCATGTCCGTCGCTTTTTTTTTGCAATTTTTTGGTAGCAAAAACTTGCAAACAAACAATATAATGTAAACACACAACATATACAACATCAAACTTAAATCACTCTTCAAAAATATCTAAATCATAATAAAAAAACTTATATTTAAAATGTGTTTTAAAATGTGTTTCAAAAGAAACCTAAACTAGGGTGTGGCATCTACAAAATCATCCTCCTCCTCCTCACTGTCATCGTCGGTGTCCTCGGTAGGAGAAAATGTAGTAGGTCGACGAGCGAGGTTCAACACTTGTTCTTTGATTTTCTGAACGGTCGCACTCTTTCTTTGTTGTTCAGTTACTCTTCTCCGCTCTGACTCTGCCAATGCCGATGTAAGCTGTGCTATTTGAGCCGACATAGCAGCAATCTGAACACAGTCAAGTGCCTCAGCTTGACGTGACGATCCAATACCTTGTAATCATGACAAGAGTCGTCTTACATCGTTTTGAGACCATAGACTCTACCCTTGTGTGTCCCCCCTACCACTTTCTCTGTCCAAATTTGGGTGGATAGTTCAGGTGTCATTTGGACCGAACTATCTAGATTCTCAACAACGTACTGATGAAACTCATTCTGCAATATTAAATTGACATCAATATATATACATATCATAAGTATATTCATTGTTAATATATATTATTCATATTAAATAACTTACAAAAGTTCGATCGGCCCTTTCCTCGACCCACACATCCAGATCTGACTCATTTTCTTTCTTCTTCACATGAGTCTTCTTGAAAACCTCCGTTCCAATAGGAGTGCACCTCAATTCTTTTTCCTATAAGTAAAAACTGAAATTTATAACGATATATATGAATCAACTAATTATTTATTTAAAAGTTTGAATTAGAACTTACCATCTCTCTTGTAATTGTTCCAACGGTCTTTGCACCTCCGGTGTGCAACGAGTCACCCTTAAGACTGCCTCTAGCCTTTCTGGATTGTTCGGACATTGCCTTAAACTTATCTGTGTTCCAATACACACCGAAATCATCAATAACATGAGGCAACATCCAACCTGGACGTTGATCAGTATCCCGAACTTTCTTTAGCCAGCTAGACAGTCTCGCGGATTCCCTTCTCTCAAATGTGGTCGCAATTCCCAAATTGTACCTCAACTCCCAAGTACACATAGTTTGAAAAAAAAATTGAATAGCGTTAATTAGATCGATAGTACAAAAAAGTAAAGTATACTAAAATTATTAAACTTAACTAAAAAATATATACCTTAAATTCATTAAACATCGCTTGGCGTATACTGTTTGGAATCTCGCTCCAAGAGTGATAAGCCTATGTTTAAAGTCTTCCAACACAGTCTTTTAAAGCCCGGGCAGCATCGTTTGTAGAATGCCACCTAAAAAACACATAATAAATATGTTAGTTCATGAATAATATATTAAAGTATAAGAAATAAATAAAGTAAAGTAACAAATAGATAACAAAAACAACTTACGATGATCCATCCGGCTAAATCATAAATCTACCAAGTCTGTCCTTTTGGCCAGGAGCTAGAGCAGGCATCTCAGCAACTAGTGTAGCACTAGGTGCAGTAGAAGGTGATACACTAGGATGCATAAAATGTTGAGTCAATGGAGGCGTACCGGCCATAGCATCTGACTACTCGTTACTAGAATCTACAATCCTCATGGTAGATAACTGAGAAGATGTACCTGTGGGAGATAGAGTACCATCCGATATCCTACATGCCGATAAGTCGATGATAATTTGGATAATATGCCCGAGGATCCACCGTACCAAACGGAATAACAAATAAATGAGTATCATGATTGATGCGTTCGGGCGCAGAAGAATAGATCCTGGAATATCCTCAAGATCTATGGGTCTCCTAGACTTTTTCTTTTTAGCCTTATTAGTCTGGCTAACTCCAATATGCTCGCGATGTATATCACCGTCACCGCCTGATGACATTTGTATGCAAATTTACATGTATAATATATAAAAATCATAAATTAAATAAAATTAGCAAAATAAATTAACTTACATATACTAGCTTTCATTCTACTACTATTACTCCTCGCTTGTTTCAATTCCATCATTCTCCCATTCTTCCTCCCAAGTTCTTTCATTTTCATTATCATCCCATTATTTATCATCAAATGATTCATTCTCCTCATTCTCGGATATTTCTTCCTTAACATTCAATATCTCATCATCAGATACTTCTTCTAATATGTGTTGAGGATATTGTAGTGTGGTTTCCAATTCAATATCAACTTGTTGATGAACAATTGCAAAATCCTTTTGATACGCCACATCTAAGATATTGTCAACCTTAGTTTTTATAACAACCCACCAATCAGCTTTGTCTCTATGCAATGGATATGGAGCGTAATACACATGTTTAGCATTTTGTGCAATAATAAAAGGATCATAACTTATGTATATCCTGGTGTGAACTTCAATTATATTATGTTGATAGTCCACCTTTGTGCCTCTCTGTGATGGGTCAAACGACTCACACCGAAACAATACAATTTTCTTCTTAGGCCAACCTAAATACCTCACTTGAATAATCTCATGAATGACACCATAATATTCAATAGTTTGGCCAGTACCATCAACATCACCTTGTATGTAGACACCGCTATTATTTGTTTTCTTGTTCCTAGAAACTTCTTCAGTTTGAAACTTAAAACCATTGACACAATACTTATTCATCATTAGTACTTGAGATTCAGGTCCAAGTGCTACTTCTTTCACTAATTGCAAATGTTGGACACTTGAGTATTCATCGTAAACCTACGTGATTGTTATTTCAAGTAATATAATTTAGTATAACATGAATAAATTATTAAATACTTAGTGATTCAATGTAAGCTTGCACACTTACATAGTTTGTTAGCCATTTGGAAAATTCTGTATAGATGGCTTCATTACCCCATGTGTTTACGAACAAGATAATCATTTTACATTCAAGTATTTCATTAGTTAATGAACACTTATTAGTATGTAATTTGATAACATATTAATAATACTTACTTGAGATATGATTGAATCTCTGGACAATTAAGCAAAATATGTGTCACAACTGATTGCATTTCCATATTAGTGAAGCCTCGCTTTCCACGCTCTTTAGATCCTCAACCATTTTGATTAAAAATTGATAGCGATGGAAATAAAGGATCAATATCGCCTTCATCATTGCGATTGGGCCTGTTTCTCCTACATGACACATCATCACCAAAGTAATAAGAATAAAAATCACCAGTTTCTCTCCCAATATGACCTTGAACAACTGATCCTTCGATCTTTCCCCTTTGCTTAATTGTTTGTTTGGAACTGCCAATTTTTCTACATGTATATATGTGTATAATAGACTTGGTGAATATATAGAACTTAGTGAATATTTAAAAATCGATACCTCTCAAATGGATACATCCATCTCGTTTGGACCGGACCTCCGAGGCGAGCCTCTTGTACAGGTGGATTGGAAGATGCTCCATCACATCAAAGAAACCACATGGAAATATCATCTCCAACTTAGTAGTAATAACAAGAATATTTTATTCCATCCTGTCTAAACTTCTCTCCAACAACTTTCCAGAACACAAATCTTTAAAAAAAAGACTTATCTCTGTGATTGGTTTCCATATCCTTCCAGGTAGATGGCTAAAAGCGATAGGAATTAAAGTTTCCATGAACACATGACAATCATGACTTTTCATACCTATCAATTTTACTTCATTCATATCTGCCCACTTTCCTAAATTCGAAGCATATCCCTCCGACATCCTCAAATTTTTAACCCACTCACAAATTTCACGTTTCTCTTCCAATGTGAATGAAAAGCTGGCTTTGGGCTTAACTATTTTACCATTTTGTAATTCTTGCAACCATAACTCTTTTCTCCTACAATATTCCTTTATGTCCATTCTAACTTTTCGATTGTCTTTTGTCTTACCCTTAACATCCATGACTGTGTTAAACAAATTGTCAAAATAATTTTTTTCAATGTACATCACATCAAGATTATGCCGTAGTAGATTGTCCTTCCCATACAGCAACTCCCAAAATATGCTTTGTTTGTTCCAATTATGTTCAACACCATATCTAGGAAGTCTAGAGGTGAAGCTTCTGTAACTTAAGGTAATTGAGAAATTTTCTCCCAAATTTGATGCCCTGTGAGTAATAGGGGTGGGGAGGCACTTTCAATCTTATTTTTCCTGAATGCATTTTTCATCTTTCCAAACTCATGGTCCATTGGCAAGAACTAGCGATGACAATCAAACCATGTATTTTTTCTGCCATGCTTTAAAGTGAATACCTTACTATTTTCCATGGAATACGAACATGTTATCTTTGCAACTGTCATCCAACCAGACAACATCCCGTATGCAGGAAAATCATTAATAGTCCACATTAATGAAGTAAGCATAACAAAATTCTGCTTAGTTGATATATCATAAGTCAAAACGCCTTCAACCCACAATTGTTTGAGCTCATCTAACAATGGTTGTAGATAGACATCAATCAACATTTTTGGATTACGAGGACCTGGAATAACATAACTTAGAAATATGTAGGGACTGGTCATGAACATTTCAGAAGGAAGATTATACGAAGTAAGAAATACCGTCCAGCATGAATAAGGCGAAGCAGCATTAGAGAATGGTGTGAAGACATCTGCACACAACCCCAATCTAATATTTCTTGGTTCACTAGCAAAATTAGGATATACATTATCAAAATGCTTCCATACTTCGCCATCAGATGGATGAGACAAGACACCCAGTGGCCTTCTATATTCGTGATGCCATCTCATATGTAGGGTAGACATCATTGATGCATACAACCTCTTTAACCTAGAAATAAGAGGTAGATGATGCATCACCTTAACTGGGACCATCTTTCCAGCCAGAGTCCTTTTATAACGAGCATATCCACAAAACTTGCAATTTTCTATTTCACTATGAGTCTTATAAAACAACATGCAGCCATTTACACAACAATGAATTCTATCATACGTCAATCCTAACTTGGAAACCAAACGCTTTGCCTGATAGAAGTTCTTAGGTATGTTAAACTCTGGATTAACTAGTTCACCCAAAAGATCAACCATTGAGTCCATAGACACATTAGGAACATTCCTATCTGATTTAATATTGATTAATCTAACCACGACTGACAAAGCAGGATGCGGACTCCCATCACATACTGGATGACTAGATTCTTCTAATTGATCATAGAAGCATTTTGCTTCTTCATTATGAGCTTCATCAAAATATTGTTCGGGTTCCATCCCACCTTGAACCCCGAAAGCATCATTGATCATTTCATGAACCCTATCATGTTCAACCCTATCTTGTTCAACCCTATCATCATGTTCAACCCTAATTTGACCATGTGGTGCAAGCATATTATATTCATCCACAGACATCGAATTATAAAAAATACCATTCAATCCATCTCTTTCTCCATGATCAATCAATACAAAATATCTAGGCTTAAATACATTATGGTACAAATGAACCATGACTGTATCTGGTTCAAAAAAATTTAAGCACCTACATGCACTACAAGGACACCTAACCAATCAATTATTCTTGAAAATGTCAAGTTTCATTGTATGTTCAATAAAATTTCTAACGCCGTTAATAAACTCAGGTTTCAAACCAGCACCTGTTTCATAATGCATATTATACATCCAGAAACGATGATCCATCTACAAATATATATATATATTCAATTATATTAATAAATTAAATAATAATTTTACTACATTAAACTAATTTATATTGTTAATATAAATACTACATTTCAAGATCTACAAAGTTAACGCTTAATTAATTAATGAATACTAATTAATTAAGTTCAAATATATTAAGTTCAAGTTCTAGTTAAGTTCAAAATTAAGTTTATATTAATTCATAATTAAGTTTTCAAGTTATTATAAATTAATTAAGTTCAAGAAAGTTCTAATTAATTTAAGTTTAGATTAATTAAGGTCAATAAGATTTTCAAGTACTACAAAATTCCAATTAAGTTCAAATAAAATCCAAGTTCTAATAAGAATAAAAATTAAGTTCTAATTAATTAAGGTCAACAACATTTCAAGTTCATATTCCTAATTAAGTTCAATTTATAGTAAATTCAAGTTATAATTAATTATAAGTTCTAATTAAGTTGTAATTCAAATCCCTTATAAAATCCCAAATGCAAAACTAGCTAGCTAGTGCTAAAATCCCAAATTTAGTTAAGATCAACAAGATTTCAAGTTCATATTCCTAATTAAGTTCAAGTTATAATTAATTATAAAATCTAATAAGTTGTAATTCAAATCCCTAAAATACCAAATTCAAACCTAGCTAGTCCTAAAATCTCAAATTCAAACTATTAGTCATAAAATCTCAAATATAATTCAAACAAGTCCTATATTCCAAATTCAAACTATTCTTAAAATCACAAATTCAAAGTAGTCCTAGAATCCCAAAATCAAACTAGTGCTAAAATCCCAAATTCAAACTATTAGTCCTAAAATCTCAAATATAATTCAAATTAGTCCTAAATTCAAAATTCAAATTAATCTTAAAATAACAAATTCGAACTAGTCCTAAAATCTCAAAATCAAACTAATTAACTCAAGAAATACCCAAATTCAAACAAGTCTTTAAATACCCTAATTCAAACTACTCCCAAAATCTCTAATTCAAACTAGCTAGTCCTAAAATCCAAATTCAAAAATTACTCCTAAAATACCCTAATTCAAACTAATCCTAAAATTACACAAATTCACTCACTAACTAATCATCCCTAATTCAAACTAACAATCAATAAACACAAATTCAATAAACTAACTACAATTAAATAGCTAACAAAATCAAAATATAGCTCAATTTAGAAAAAAAATTTGTTGAATTATTAAACCCTAACCTTAAAGGAGAAGGAGAGATTGAAGAGAGAGGAGAAGCAGGCGGCGGATGGTTTGGCAGCAATGGAGAGGCGACGGAGGCGGAGGCTGGCTCGCGGCAGTCCCGACAGCAGCAACAATGCAGTGGTGGCGGTGAGGAGTGGAGAGAAGGAGGAGAGTTTTCAGAAATAGGGAAATGGGGAAACGGGGGAAAATCGCATCTCTATTTTAGATATTTAATGAAAAGCGACGGATAGCGTCTCTATGTCCGGCGCTTTTTAAAAAAATAGTTGACCAACATTTTGACCAAAAAGAGACGGACTAAGAGACTCTGTCCGTCGCTTTTTAAAAATAGTTGACCAAGTATTTTGACCAAGAAGCGACGGACATAAAGATGTTGTCCGTCGCTATAACAAAAAAATTAATATCTTAAAATAAGTTAAAAACGATGGACAGTGTGGTTAATATTTTAATTTATAATATAATTATTTTTAATAAAAGCGACGGACGGCATCGCTATATATATTAAATAAATAATTATTAATTATATATATATTTTGCACAAAAATCCGCTAAAATAAGTGACGAACTAAGAGATGATGTCCGTCGCTTTTTGTCAAATAATTTTAAAAATAATTATTTTTATTAAAAAGCGACGGACAACGTGGCAAAAGCGTCGTGTTTTTTAGCGATGTCGTCCGTTGCTTTTCAGTCCGTCGTTTTTTAGCAGTTTTTTAGTAGTGGGAAGATCTTGTTGCACGTCTGCCCTAACAAAACTCCCAAAGCAGTACCACTTGCATCACACATCACCTCAAATGGTTCCAACCAATCCGGGCCAATGATCATTGGGGCTAACACCAGCTTTTCTTTCAGGCACTCAAAGGCTTTTAAGCATGAATCATCCAAGGCAAATTTCACCTCTTTCTCCAACAGTTTGCACAAGGGGTGTGCAATTTTTGAGAAATCCTTGATGAATCGCCTATAGAATCCTGCATGACCCAAAAAACTCTAAATACCTTTTACACAAATAGGCGAAGGCAACTTTTCAATTACCTCAATCTTTGCTTTGTCTACCTCCGGTCCCTTCTATGACACCTTGTGGCCTAGGACTATGCCTTTCTTAACCAAAATGACAATTTTCCCAATTAAGCACCAAATTAGCCTTCGCGCATCTCTATAGTGCCCTGCTAAAATTCAACAAACAATCATCAAATGTGTCTCCTACCAAAGAGAAATCATTCATGAACACTTCCAAAGTGTCCTATTGGTACATCAAATGGATGTCAAAACAACATTTCTAATTGGTGATTTAGAGGAAGAGATCTATATGACTCAACCTGAGGGTTTTGTGGTTCCAATACAAGAGGATAAAGTATGTAAATTGAGAAAGTCCTTGTATGGACTAAAACAAGCACATAAGCAATGATATGAAAATTTTAATATCACATTAGCGGATAATGACTTTGTTATAAATTCCTCTAATACATGTGTTTATTCTAAAATGATAGGTTCAGATTGTGTGATTATATGTTTATATGTAGATGACATGTTAATCTTTGGTCCTAATGTGATTATTATTAATGAGACCAAGAGCTTTTTGTCTTCTAAATTTGAAATGAAAGCCCTTGGTGAAGCAAATGTGATTTTTGGAGTGAAAATCAAACGAACTGCTAATGGTTTCTCCTTGTGTCAGTCTCATCACATTGAAAAAGTTTGATTGTTTTTATGTAGTTCCAGTGAGAGCTCCTTATGATCCTAGCATACACTTGAGGAAGAATAAAGAATTTAGTGTTTCACAAACTGAATACGCTAAAATAATTGGGGGTGTAATGCTTCTCATGAACTATACTCGGCCTAATATAGCTTATGTTGTTAGTAGATTGAGTAGATATACTCATAATTCCTGTAGTGAACATTGTAATGATCTCCATCACTTGCTGAAGTATTTAAGAGGTACTATGCATTTGTGTTTGCATTTTAATAAATTTTCTACTGTTTTAGAATGGTTTTGTGATGCAAACTGGGTAACTGATAACAATGAAGTTACCTCCACCAATGGCTATGTAGTTACTATGAGTGCAAGTGTTATTTCGTGGAAGTCATCCAAACAGACTTGTATAGCACGTTCTACCATGGATTCTGAATTTATTGCTCTCGAGTTGGTAGGGAAAGAAGCTGAGTGGCTGAGAAATCTTTTGGCGGATATGCCATTGTGGGGAAGACAAGCTTCATTAGTCTCTCTTCATTGTGACTCACAAGCAACAATTAGATTTGCCAAAAATAGTGTGTACAATGGAAAAAAGAGACATATTCGCATCAGACATGGTGCAGTTAAATAGTTGTTAAAACTAGGTGTTATTTCCTTGGAATATGTAAGGTCCCAAAGAAATTTGACGAATCATATGACCAAGGGCTTGAGAAGGAAAATAATTCTTGAAATGTCGAGGGGGATGGGGCTAAAGACCATTGATTGAGGTAATGTGATGGACCTGTTAGGCCTCAATATACACCACATATTCTATCCCTTTGACGTGAGGCAGTGTTTTATAAGGTTGAACTTATTTTTATCTTAATGATTCTATAACCTTAAGGTGGTCTATTTGAGATGGACTTGATGGAATCACCTATGTAAGTGTAAAGGTGTGGTCTCCTTTTATGAAAGACTTAGGTCGTCTGTTTAGAGCACTCATAAGACCCAAGGTATGTATGCATGACCATAAAAGCACTTTGTTTGTATCGCAGAGGTTGCTTAAATTTTAAGGATATAGTATGTGTTATGGGGGTCTCAATACATATCCATTCAGTTCAAGAGTACATCACTTTGTGAATTTTAAGTTTTGGCCTCATTTCACTATGTGTTAATTCAAATCGAAAGATATTGACACTTAAGTAGATGTTCCTTCCTTTTGTCCAAATTTTGTTCTTACTCTTTATCTTTGCATTAGTGGGGGATTGTGAAATTAATCACACCTTTATTCATTTTGTGTAATGCAAATAACAATATTTCCGTTCTTTGTAAAATACGTTATAAAGAGAATAACATTTCTGTTCCAAAACAAAAAGGAGAGTTTATGTAGAATGTGGTGTAATGGCCTTTAATGCCATTAACATTCACAATACGTTATACAAATTAACTCTTCACTTTGAAACTCCTCTTTTCAAATCCTATATAAGCATGGCCTTTTGTGAACAAGAATATAACACACCGACACAAACAAAAAGAAGAGAAAGACATTTTCTTCGTTTCTTCTTATCTTATTCTTAGATTTTTTTTTTGGCCAATTGGTTTGGGGCAACCTCCAAACTTTAATCCACGAGTGCACATGTTTGAGAGTAACAGTGGAACTTTGGGGTGTGACCGGCTATAAAGATTTACACCGGAGTCGGGCTGAAATCGCTTTCAAGGCAGTGGCTTGCCATGACACAGTGTCTGTGATAAGCTTTTCAGTTCATTGTAATTCCTATACAATATCAATATTGTAGTATTTTTCCTAACAGTGGTTGATGGTGGACGTGCTCAAAAACATGAGATAGTCTCACTTGACTTGAGAATACATCAATGAATTGAAACATTGGGAATTTATATTAAAATACCAAGCTGAGGTGTCTATATGTGCACTATCAAAGTTAGAGTACTTACTTGCCAACTGAGATCTAGTTGAGTGGTTTTTTTTTTTTTTTTATGTATTATGCCTTTTATTTTTACTGTAATTGGAATGGAAATATCTGCATCTCATCTAGAAGATACATTATTTATATTCTACTCCCCAAAAAGAAAAGAGATGTTGTAATTTGTTATTTTAAGCTTTTTACTATTCATGAGTCTAGATTATTGTAATCTGTGTGGTATTAAATATTTATTACTCTCTCCCTCATTTTCCTCTATCATTTTGTTTGATTGAAGAGAAATATTTTCTCTCCGCCGCTCTGTCACACTCTTCTTTGTAAGTTGTCCTGCATTTTTTCTCTTAATAGTTGAATTATTTTGTTTTAATTTAGAATTTTTTGGATGAAAGTAGGAATAAAAAGTGCAGAGGTTATGATTTTTTTTTTGTTGAATTAGAATTTTTGGGATGAAAGGTTGAATAAAAAGTGTAAAGGATCGCAAAGTGGAGTTCTATACTTTTTTGCTTAGTCATTTTTCCTTGGTTTCATATTATTCTGCTCAAATTAAACAATTTTTTTTCTTTCAAAGTGTGTATGAATATGGTTTGAGGTTCTATGGCATTTGATTTGGTTTTAGTTTGTTCTTAGCCCTTTTATCCATTAAACTTTTAACAAAACCACTTAATATTAGTCCAACGATGATGAACCTTCTAAATAGTTTAAGAACAAGAGGTTTAATTGGATTTCTTGGGTTTGAGGAAGATCTTATATACAATCGAATAGATTCGAAGGGAGTCATATAGAAAACCTATGAAATTTTGAATTGAGGAAAAATTGATTGATTAATTGATAAGTTACATGCGTAACAATATTTTTTTGGGTGATTATCATTGATCTTTTAGTTCGGATTAATTAGATACCAATGATGCTCCTTTCCTTCTTGAAGAAGACTAGCTTATAATTAAAGTAAAAAATCCAATGGCTAGATACTTCTTTATGGCAAGAGAGAATGGTTTTTTTTCTCTATTTAACAATCATTACCTATCACTATTAGATACAGATGAACTTCTTTTGTAGTTTTTCTATCTCCGGTAACTACAATTTCTTGTAAACCTTTTAGTGGGATTTTTTCCTTTTGCAATTTTGTTTATGTGAAAGTTGGCTTAATGTTGAATTAATTTGATGGATGATCCTTGCTGAATAGAAAAGGGGGACTTTTTGGTGTGGGGTGGGGCGTTGACAGCTCAGGCTAATTAGTGGTCTAAAGGCAAAAATAAATCTGAGCTCTAACTTTTAATTTGTTATTTTTTAAATGCAAAGTTATTTCTTTTTTTTTAATGAAATTATATATATATATATATATATATATATATATATATATATATATATATTAATCTTGTGGTCTTAAACATGAAATGTGAAAGTTAAATTTAAAAACTGAAAAAAAAAAAGAAAAAATACACTCTTTAATGTTTCGAAACGAACTAAAAAAGACAAATAAATTGAAAGACGCAATATTTTATTTTATTTGTTAAAAA
Source organism: Solanum verrucosum (assembly GCF_900185275.1). Taxonomy (NCBI): domain Eukaryota; kingdom Viridiplantae; phylum Streptophyta; class Magnoliopsida; order Solanales; family Solanaceae; genus Solanum; species Solanum verrucosum. Next base: position 2,537,879 of record NW_026020173.1, read on the forward strand.
AGACTTGAAACAAATCTATTATTACTACAAATGGGGGCTTCAAATTTGGGTAACTATGACGGATTCCTCATTTATGAAGGCATTGAGCCATCCCTGGGCGGGGGTGGGTATGGCTTAGAACAGGGGATCATTTACCCCACGTGCATGTGCGGTTGCGGTTTGGGGAAGCCTTGCGGTGGTTGAACACTTTAAGGATAGATTTTCCCTTTAGGTAATCTCGAATATGATATAAGGAAATTTGGTACAAAGTTATAAGTTATTTAATATGTCGAATTAAATCCTCTTTTTTCCTCTGAGTGCATTCGATTCTCAGAGAAGTACTTCAGTCATATATTCAAAATATATGTGTAAAAGATAGTAAGAACGGAAAGTGATGTTCTTGCTAGCAGCTCCAACAAGTTACCATTAAATTTATTAAATAACACTACTCAATTACACATGTATTTAAAATCTTGTAAAATATGAAAGTACTTTCCATATGATGGTGAGGAATAAGTTAGTATGTAACAATATTATCTTTATAGATGATAATATACACTAGACATTCAACATGTTGCTTTAAAGATGTTCTTGTGTAACACAAGTGTTCTTTATATGTGCTAACCATTGTCTACTCGTGTCACTTTCATGTTCTTTGTGTACACTTCAGTTTTTATTTCAAAAGAACATTTCAAAATCTCAACCAATCATTCTAACACACAACAAAACATTTTTCGTTGCAGCTCAGATGGAGAGCAACAATTCTCACGTTGACAACTCGACCTTCAATGGGAATTCAACCCCTGCTAGTGTGCCAAGAGATGTAGGCACAACTGAAAGTATTGTTGGTAATGTCCTACCCCAAATCGAGGAACAACGGGCAGCCTACCAAGAATTTTATCATAGATATCTTGCTCTATTTCCTACACTAAATGTGATTCCAGTTAAGTTTCTTCTCTTAACCAAGGTTGTTTTGTTTATCTTTTCCATGCCTTATCAATTAAACTGTGTTTGTCACTTGATTTTAAACTTAATCGTATGCTTATATTTAATTTAGGTATTTGTTGCTTAGATATAAAGATACCCACTCAGAAAACATTTTTTGTTATTTTTCAATAATTCTTGGTTGAGTTATTCTCAATTGAAAATATTCCAAAAATTGTCAGATGTTTTAACAACATTCAACTCCTAATTGTAACCTGAAATCTAATAAGTGTTTGATGAGTAGTATTCAGTTGGGCAACATTTCCCCTATAAATGATACTCCCTCGGTTTCAAAAAGAATGACCAATGACTTGACATGTAGTTTAAGAAAATAAAGTAGACTTTTCAATCTTGTAGTCCTAAATTAATGTTGTGTCAAATTTACCAAAATTCCCTTTAATCTAGTGGATTTAAACATTTCTCACAGAAAGTGGAAATTGAAGTGTTGTTCTTTTCATTTTCTTGATGCCTTTGATATCCTTTTCATCTCCTTGTGAGTTGATGGTTCTTAAAGTCTGGCGAACTTGTATGTTTTTCCATATTAGATGTTTTTTTCTATTTTGTTGTGCAATGAGTCTGCTCCTAAATGAGTTCAATATTTCAGGAAAGAGATGGAGATGATGGGCAGGTAATGCTTTGAAAACACAATAATTTGAAGTTTGATATTTGAATTTTCTTTTTATGGATATGTTTTCATGTTACATGGTGTTTTATGTTTTAGGAAATTTTGGAACTTCACACGCGTATAACTGCTGGTTTAAGATTAATGGCTTTCCATTTAAGCACTAAAGTCCATACATACCAATTGCCCAAGTCAACATGTCTTGACGGCAAGGAGCGTTGCTCCATATGCTTGGTAAGTGACACCTAATTTTAGAACCCCATCCCGAGTCTGTAAGCTTATTTAAGTTTGGTTCTGACCTTCTCCATTTTTGGGTCATGTTTGTCTTAGGATGACTATTACGACAAGGAAAAACTCACTGAAATCAATTGTGGTCATTTATACCACTTTGGTTGTATTAGAGAGTGGATCAAGCTCAAGAACTGTTGCCCTATTTGCAAGAGAGATGCAGGTGCAAGAATCAATTAAATTTTTCGGTGGGTGGACTAACTAGTGGAGTGGCGTCGTTAAGCTCAAGAGAGTTGAATTAAACCCAAAATTAAGGAACCATTTGAATGCCTCCCGATTTGTTTCTATATAGAAGGTAGGCATTCTATTCAACTAAACACCACCACCAACAAAATTATATATTGTCATTCAAAACCATCAATAACAAAAATCGCTAGGTTGATTCAACTCTCTAAGCTTCTCTGCTGACATTATCACAGTGATAACCCTAGAAATCACAAGCACATATATTTTGTTGAGAGAGAGATCGCCATCAGAGAGCATCTAGAATATGAGAAGATTGACATGATCTAAGATCTTCTTATGTAATAAGCATGATAATTAATTTAAGTATTTGCTTCCTTTTTATTTTGTTGTCTCCGTGACCATCATCTAAAATGAACAAGTTTTGTGTTTGTCATTTAAAATAGAGATCCATCTCTTTCTCATGGGGCGGGTATATTGTTTTCAATCAGGTAAATTCTAATCAAAAAAAAAAATTCACCCAATAAGAAAAAGTGACACGTAATAATTAATTTTGTAAAAAAAATAGAGGGAAATATTAGTTTCAAGGGTATAAGTAGGCTGAAAAGATGAATCAAGGGTATTTTTAAACCTTTTCCTTCAGCTCAGCATATTTTTAATCCACATTGCCAGAAACTTTTTTCCATAGGAACTTTAGTGTTGGGTAGAGAATTCACTCCACCCATGGCTAAACCTTTTATTTGAGAGAATAAGAAAACGTGATGTTTGATCTCAATTTAGATAGTGTACTTATAGTGATAATGTCACGCCCCGAGCATACACCATGGACGTGGCCGACACTCGAGAATCATTGTTGATCCCCAAGCGATTCCTTGGCCTGACTGACCAATCAGCTGAACACCAACTCAAGTAGATTTAAGCTATAATACAAAATTTAAATTTAAAGTCTCAAAACTTCTTAAGATTCAAACAATCTCAAAATAGTATACACAAAAATTATCTAAAAGTACTCTGAAAACAATAATTGTTTGCAAAATAGTTCAAAGGAAATACTTAAAGAAACTCAATACTAGCTATCTATGATGCCTCTATAGTTAAACATGGATGTCAGAAGAAGACCCATGACACGTCAAAACTACAAAACTGAAACACAAAAGTGAAGTCTTCTGGAATGCAAGGAAGGCTCACCAAACTAGGAAGCAGTGCAAAGTGATCTCAACGGAGCGCCTATTGATGATCACAATCAATTGTATCTAAATCATGAAAACTTGCAGGTTGAATGACACCGATACATTGTATGTGCTAATATGTAATATATCTGAGGAAAATAAATAACAAAACTGAAGAAGTTAACGCAAAATACTCAACTAAATGTAAAGCATAAGTAGAGATAAAATCATTTCAAAGATTTACAAATAAATATGCTAAATCAATGATCTATACTCATATAAAATTTGATAATGAAATACTCTTTATTAATCTCACGAACAACCATCTTTATAAGCTTTGTGATGATACATCACCTCGTTCACGCTGCCAGAACTATCTTATTCTTTGTAAAGTTATAGAACATACTAAACTCATGGAACCATCTAATAGGCCTTCTCAAAGGGAGTAAGGAGTTACCCGTATGTCGGTGTGATACTATCCCACACTTGGCTATGTGGTTTACGAGAAATGTGAGTTGTCTGAGCTCTTATCTCATATCGGTGCTCAATACTACTCCCAAAATATATAACTTAATGCTCAAGTAAAAATACTCTCTCTGGATTGAGAAAAGTTCTCAAAAGGGCCTCTTTAAGAGGCAACTACTCTATACTCAATTTCTTGTGAACTCTGAAAACTCTTTATACCATTCTGAAAAACAGTACTCTCCTTTTAACATAAAATGAAACATTTGGGAATCCTTTCGTTCCCTTAAACTATTCTCAAAATAGAATTTTAAAATTTAACTTGTTCTTGAACTCATTGTAACCTCTCAAAAATCAATTCAAGAAAGAATTCTCGTTTTAACGATTCTCAATAAAAAAGCAAAAATTAGGGTTCATGTGGGATTGTCAACATGAATAATAACTCAATAATCTCCAAGAATAATATAGTGCAACTTATAATCAATAGTTTAGAATTCATAAACAGTAACTCGACTCATATAAGATATTCTCGAAACAATGGGTATATCCCTAAATTTCACTCTTAGTGATTGAATTTAGATGTAGGACATGAGAATGAACTCAGTCCATCACTATGAATAACCTTAAATACCTGGGAGGATAAAGTTTTTGACGAAACTCGAATATTGGCTTGAAAACCCTAGATTATTCTTCTTGAATCCTTGCTCTAAGACAAGGAAGTGTATAATGAATGTGTTATCTCCTATATTCAGGTTAGTCACAAATACAGAAACAGAAAAAGATGAAATAGACAGAATGATTTTCAATCCGAGTCCACAGAAACCACTGTGTTTCCTTAAGAAATTTAATCCCCTCACTGTACCCGAGGTTGCAGATTAATTCCTCCCAAGATAAAAAAGATTAACCTGTTAAAGAAGTAGCGGTACCTCAAACTTCAATAAATTCAGCGAACGCAAGAACAGCAACAAGAGCACACACAGATTCAGTAGATCGACAATTTTGTTTATGTAAGAAAATGTATGCAAAGAGAAAAAAAAAATCAGTGTTTGAAAAACGAAAACGACCTCTTATTTATAGCCATTAGTAGCAAGGAACGCGTCTATTAAGATAAATTTGTTCAGACCCATTTTTTCCAGAACGTTATGTCTTTTGGGAAAAGTAACGACTTTTTGAAAGGAACAAATCCTTTCAAATGAATTTACCATCACACACGAACTTCAAATAATTCGTTGCGAAATTAATTCTGTTATTTAACTAACATTTTGAATTAATTTATAAGAGAAAAGATATAAATTAACAAGATTGACTAAATAAATTTTGTCCAAAAAATATTATCAATCAATCACATCATTTGTCAAATCCAAATCCAAAGCCAAAGCCAAATCTGAGGCCGAGCGAGCGACGAAGACGGCGCGATGGGGCACCTTCTTCTTAACCCTTTAAGAACTAAAGGAAGTGTTTCCTAATATAAGGACAACAATTTCCTTTCTTCTACCAATATGGTAAAAATGACTTTTCATTTGCACTTTGCAATGACTTTTCATTTTCCCTCCAAAATTGGTTCCCCCACTTTCATTGGTTCTTCCACTTTCCATTTTCTCTTTTTATTTCCCATTCACACCTTGCTAAACCCAACAATCCCCCACATGAATGGGGAATGGCTATAGTTAAAACATATGCATGAAAAACTTGTGTGTCTTGTAAGTAAGGGTTAATCGCATCTGGATAAGTAGGTTTCCCTTTAAACTTTCCGTAGTGAACATATATCAGATACTCGGTCAATCGGTAGATTTGATATCTTTGAACCGTCGAGCTTTGGTGTATACCTAGACAACATAAGTCACACAATCAACCCTGAATTGTTTTTGGTTCTCATTGTTTTGTTCGTTTCAGCCATGAACACATCTCGGTTAATAAGTGCTTAGAGAACTAGCATTACCGGATTCTCCTTGAAGCGGGTTACACTTCACACTTACATTGGTGATTTCTAAATGTGTTATCCCTTAGATACACTATTTGATATACCCTGTATCAAACTTAGAAACCATTAAAAAGTCCTTATGCCTTTATCCTAGTTACTGAACATTGTCTCATCATGAGAATGGACATAAAATAATTTTTGACAATGTTAAACCGTCATCTATGACTTTGTTTTATCTCATTGAACCTAGATCTTGGGATCTCCAGTCTTCTAGGTAGAGTTACCGCCACGATGACTTGTTCTCGGCCATAGTCCCATTCCCGTCGATGATCTCTCAACTCCCTCTCTAGTTAGGCCTTTTGTAAGTAGATCCGACACATTATCCTTTAACTTTACATAGTCAATTGTGATAATTCCACTAGAGAGTAGTTGTCTAACAGAGTTATGTCTTCGTCTTATGTAACGAGACTTCCCGTTATACATAACGCTTCCAGCCCTGCCTATTGCAGCTTGACTATCACAGTGTATGCATATAGGGGCCATTGGTTTGGGCCAAAACAGAATATCTTCTAAGAAATTTCGGAGCCATTCAGCTTTGTCACCTACCTTGTCTAAGGCGATGAATTCAGACTCCATTGTAGAGCGAGCTATACATGTTTGTTTGGATGATTTCCAAGATATTGCTCCTCCACCAATAGTGAAAACATATCCACTTGTGGATTTCGTTTCAGTTGACCCAGTAATCCAATTTGCATCACTATATCCTTCAAGAACTGCTGGATATTTGTTGTAATACAAAGCATAGTTTTGAGTGTCTTCTAAGTACCCCAAAACTCTTTTCATTGCCAACCAATGATTTTGATTGGGATTACTTGTGTATCGACTCAGTTTACTTATAGCACAGGCAATGTCTGGTCGTGTACAATTCATGACATACATCAAACTTCTCAATACTCTGGCATAATCCAATTGAGACTGACTTTCACCTTTATTCTTAGCAAGATTAAGGTTCACATCAATTGGGGTCTTTGCCTTTTTGAAATTCAAATACTTGAACTTTTCAAGTACCTTTTGAATATAATGAGATTGAGACAATGCTAGACCGTTAGGAGGTCTATGAATCTTAATCCCCAATATCAAATTGGCTACTCCTAAATCTTTCATATCAAACTTACTAGCGAGCATACGCTTAGTAGCTTTTACATTGGCAATGTCCTTGCTCATTATCAACATGTTATCCACACATAGGCATATAATAACTTCCTGATCTGGAGTGTCTTTAATGTAAACACATTTATCACACTCATTGATCTTAAATCCATTTGACAACATAGTTTGATCAAACTTTGCATGCCATTATTTCGGTGCTTTTTTTAGTCCATAAAGTGACTTAACAAGTTTGCATACTTTCTTTTCTTTACCAGGAACTACGAAGCGCTTAGGCTGCTCCATGTAAATCTCTTCCTCCAGCTCTCCATTTAAGAAGGCGGTTTTCACATCCATTTGATGGATTTCAAGAACGTATACTAAATCTAGGGCAAATAACATCCGAATTGATGTAATCCTAGTCACTGGCGAGTATGTGTCAAAATAATCAAGACCTTCTTTCTGTTTAAAGCCTTTGACAACAAGTCTTGCTTTATATTTGTCAATAGTTCCATAATCTTTCATCTTCTTTTTGAAGATCCACTTTGAACCCAAGGGTTTGTTCCCTGGAGGAAGATCAATCAACTCCCAAGTATGATTGCTTCAGATTGGTTCAATCTCACTATTGACAGCCTCCTTCCAAGAGGTTGAGTCGCTAGACAACATTGCTTCCTTGAATATTTGAGGCTCACTTTCAAGAAGGAATGTTACAAAATCAAATCCAAATTAAATAGTTGTCCTTTGACGTTTACTGCGCCTTGGACTCTCTTCATTGGTTTCATTCTCTTTTGGTTTTTCTCGAGATTGTTTAGAACCCCCCCCCCCCCCACTAGATGATTCAAATCTAGTTTTATACGGATATATATGTTCAAAAAATTCAGCATTATCTAATTCCATTACTATATTATCATGAATATCCAGATGTTCGGACTTATGAACCAAAAATCGACATGCCTTACTATTTGTGGCATATCCAATGAATAGACAATCCACAGTCTTAGGCCCTATTTTCACCCTCTTAGGTATAGGAACCTGGACTTTGACTAGACACCCCCACACTTTGAAATATTTCAAGTTGGGTTTTCTACCTTTCCATTTCTCATATGGAATAACATGTGTCTTCGTATGAGGTACTCTATTGAGTATTCGATTGCTATAAGGATAGCTTTCCCCCACAAGTTTTGTGGTAAACCTAAACTTATAAGTAAGGCATTCATCATTTCCTTTAAAGTTTGGTTTTTCCTTTCTGCAAAATGAGATTCATATTCTCCACCTCTATCACTTCTGATCATTTTGATCTTTCTATCCAACTAATTTTCAACTTTAGTTTTATATTGCCTAAATGCATCTATTGCTTCATCCTTACCATTTAGCAAATAGACATAACAATATCTAGTGCAATCGTCAATAAAAGTTATGAAATACTTTTTCCCACCACGTGTAGGTGTTGACTTCATGTCACAAATGTCTGTGTGAATCAGTTCTAAGGGATATGAATTCCTTTCAACAGACTTATAAGGATGCTTAGCATACTTAGATTCAAGGTAAACTTGACATTTTGATTTATTGCACTCAAATTTAGGCAAAACATTTAAGTTAATCAGTTTTCGCAAGGTTTTGTTATTAACGTGTCCCAACCGTTCATGCCATAAACATTTAGACTCAAGCAAGTAAGAAGAAGCAAAATCTTTATTCATATCAACTGCAATTACATTGAGTTTAAAGAGGCCCTCAGTGAGGTAACTTTTTCCTACATACATTTCATTCTTACTCACTACAACTTTATCTGAAACAAATACACATTTGAATCCGTTCTTAGTTAGAACTGGTATAGAAACTAAGTTCTTTCGCAATTTCGGAACATACGAAACCATGTTCAAAGTCACCACCTTGCCTGATATCATCTTTAAGAGGACCTTGCCTGTTCCTTCCACCTTTGCAACAACGGAGTTTTCCATAAACAACTTCTCATCTGTTGGTGCTGGAGTATATGATGCAAATAATTCTTTGTTGGCACAAACATGGCATGAGGCACCAGAATCTATCCACCATTCTCTTGGATTTCCAACCAAGTTGCATTCTAAAAGCATTGTACAGAGATCGTCCATCTCTCCTTTGGATTCAGCCAAATTTGCTTGATCCTTCTTCTTGTCCTTCTTGGGACCCCGACATTCAGTAGCCTTATGACCACGTTTGCCACAATTGAAGCAACTTCCATTGAATTTCTTCTTAGGAGGATTGCTCTTTGGACCAGATGATATTTTTCTTTTCTTTGATTTTGTGGGATCTTCTTCAACAATATTTACTCCAGATATTGCTAAATTACCACGTGACCTCTTTTTTGCGGCCTTATTATCCTCTTCGATTCTCAGCCTTACCATGAGATCTTCAACAGTCATCTCCTTGCGTTTACGTTTCAAGTAGTTTTTGAAGTCCTTCCACAATGGAGGTAATTTCTCAATAATGACAGCCACTTGAAAAGCATCATTCACAACCAATCCTACATTATAGATTATGTGAGTATTAAGAATAAACTTAACATTTCCAACATAGGTATTAAATAAATTTATACCTTCAGCAATGAGATCATGGATTATGACCTGCAATTCTTGAACTTGGGTGACGACGGTCTTACTGTCTATCATCTTATTGTCCAGAAACTTTGCCACAATGAACTTCTTCATTCTGACATCCTCTGTTTTGTACTTCTTTTCTAAATCATCTCAGAGTTCTTTTAAGGTTTTGACATTACTGTACACATTGTATAGATCATCCTGCAGGCCACTCAAAATATAATTTTTACACAAAAAATCAGAATATGTACATGCTTCTGTTAACAAAAATCGTTCTTCAGGCGGAGTTTCATTCGACATAACAAGGACGTTCTCATTAATGAACCTCTGCAAACTCAATGTAGTCAGATAGAAGAACATCTTTTGCTGCCATCTCTTGAAGTCGACTCCAGAAAACTTTGTAGGCTTCTCAGTCGGTGCTAGGGAAACAGTTGAACGATTGTGTGCAACCGATGTTGTTACAGCACTTACTGTTCCAGCATTTACTTGACTTGAATTAGTCATTTTTCTGTCACAAATGGCGGACAATTTTAGTATGTGAAATACTAACAGTAAAGAATAAATCCTTACACAGGCTATTTCTGATTTAACGATAAAGTTTTTATGTTCTTTTAATCGTTAATCGAATGAATTTTAAAAATTCAAACAGAGTAGAAAATCATAAAGGTTTTAATATCCAGAAACCTCAAATACATAAACTATAAATTTCTTAAGATTATTATCTCCTGTATTCAGGTTAGTCACAAATACAGAAACAGAAAAAGATGAAATAGACAGAATGATTTTTAATCTGAGTCCACAAAAACCACTGTGTTTCCTTAAGAAATTTAATCCCCTCACTGTACCCGAGGTTGCAGATTAATTCCTCCCAAGATAAAACAGATTAACCTATTAAAGAAGTAGTGGTACCTCAAACTTCAATAACTTCAGCAAACGCAAAAACTGCAACAAGAGCACACACATATTCAGTCGATCGACAATTTTGTTTATATAAGAAAATGTATGCAGAGAGGAAAAAATTTTCAGTGTTTGAAAAATGAAAACGACCTCTTATTTATAACCATTAGCAGCAAGGAACACGTCTGTTCAGGCAAATATGTTCAGACCCATTTTTTCCAGAACGTTGTGTCTTTTGGGAAAAGTAACGACTTTTCGAAAGGAACAAATCCTTTCAAACGAATTTACCCTTATGCGCGAATTTCAAATAATTCGTTGCGAAATTTATTCCGTTATTTTACTAACATTCTGAATTAATTTATAAGAGAAAAGAAATGAATTAACAAGATTGACTAAATAAATTTTGTCCAAAAAATATTATCAATCAATCATTTGTCAAATCCAAAGCCAAAGCCAAAGCCGAAGCCGAGGCCGAGTGAGCGACGACGACGGCGCGAGGGGGCACCTTCTTCTTAACCTTTTAAGAACTAAAGGAAGTGTTTCCTAATATAAGGACAACAATTTCCTTTCTTCTACCAATATGGTAAAAATGACTTTTCATTTGTACTTTGCAAAGACTTTTCATTTTTCCTCCAAAATTGGTTCCCCCACTTTCATTGGGTCTTCCACTTTCCATTTTCTCTTTTTATTTCCCATTCACACCTTGCTAAACCCAACAAAATGTAATCAGGTTGATTAACACTGCCTAAACCCTTAATGAGGTGAAAAAACATTAGGGTTTAGGTTTAGAAGGATGTGGGAAAAGAACAAAATGCCCTTCATTAAAAATTGTCGGAGGGTTCTACTGTTTCGACCTACGGTCCCTATGAATTTCTGCATCCTATACTGGTCATCCATAGGAATAACATTAGAAACCTAAAATTCCTCCAACTTCCTATGAGATCTTTCTACTGTTACAGTCCATAGACCCCTTCCGTAGAGCTTAACTTTAAGTCCAAAATTTTACTAAGTCCCTATCACTCCTACAGGTCCCTTCTACGAACTGTAGATCCTCTCGTAGGTCAAAAGTATTTAACAACTTTTTCTTTGTAAGTCTGGAACCATTCTACAAGCACCTCATACTACCTATAGAAGTTTTTATGACTCCTCCTGCCATTCCATAGAACACATTACTAGGACTTGACATAATAGAAAAATATAACTTGGTTTCTACGGCTCCTTTACTACGGCCTGTAGAACTTCTTACGGTCCATAGGTGGGTTCCGTAGAACCATTCTCAACAAAATTTTCTATAACTATTATTCCTTCCAACTTCCAAGGTGTTACAATATCTAAATCTTTGGAACATTCGTCTTCAAATGAGATCAAACCAAGCACGAAAGGGGTGGGGAAAGGTCTATCAACACAAAATAATGCATAAATACACATAAAACTCATGAACTCAACATGCTAAACAAAGGGTACTTTTAGAAGAGTTAGTAACTTGGATTGGAACTAAATTTGGGGAAAAGAGATGAGTGTATCTAGCTTTTATATCCTCTAGCTAATTACCTCCACAATATACTTATTTCTCTATAAAACTTCGGCTGATGAAACCTCTTTGATTCTCGACTTGCGATCAATCAACATAAATACTAGGGCTTAAGAAACTTTAATAATTATACTTAAATAAGTGATTGCCATCTTTGTTTTATCTTGATGAAAATTAATAGATCTGTGTATCTACTTGAAAAGGGAGGGAAAATTAGAGCAAAAGAAATATTCATAGTACTGACTCCACTGATAGGGAATTGAGGTATAGTTGATTGATTGTGTAAATAAGTATTAAAAAGAGATCCAAGGATGAGATATTCTTAAAGCATCTGACTTCTTTTATGATTATGTTACAACACTCTTTGTGACATCCTTGTAACCATAGGACTGCAGTCCTTTCAATGGTTTCTTAGAGACCGATCCACTATATTCACTAACTCAGGAAACCTTCTATTATGGGAAAAGCAAAGGGCAAAAAAAATTCATTTTAAATTCTAATTCCTTTTTTTTGACTTTCTATCTTCCTGCACTCTATTTTCTTATCGGTCTCTCTTCCTTCTCATTTTTTATCAATAAAATTCTTCCTATAAAGGAGTTAACCTACTCGTGTTCAATGATAGTGATAGCATTGCGGCACTAGGTTCAGTTGAACCTAATACTTTAAGTGCAAGAAGTGATATGTGTAAAAATTTACTAAAAATGCAATAAATAATAGGTATGAACCCATAACTTTAGAAATATAATGGGCTCAATTCTAAGAGTTTTAATGAGCTCATAGAAAATAAATCATGAATCCATCTTTACTCATGTTGGCATGGAAATCGGATGATAAACTATGGCAAGAACGACCACTAGATTGAGAAATTTAAAATTTCAGTCCCCAGCCAAATAGATCAGCGGAAGAATCTCATCTGATCTATATTATATTTAATCCACAATACTCTACCAAAACAAGGAATTGATGGAAAACAAAGAAAACAATACTTCCTAGTTGTAGATATTCATATCTTTTTTTTAACAAGTAGGTACATAGACATATCTATTGATTTCATCAACAAAAAAATAGAAGGTGACATTCATTTATTTAAATATAATTGTTAAAGCTTCGAGCCTTAGAATTTATGTTGACTGATCCATTGATTGGATGAGAAAAATCATTGAAGGGGGAAAACATCTTGAGTGATAAGTTTTTCTACCAAAATTTATTTCAAGGCTTCAATTTGCCAAATTTCCCAAAAGCTAGTTTAGAAAAGCAGTAATGTTTTGCATGTCTTGCACCCCCCCCCCCCCCCCAAAAAAATGTTAATGTTCTACAAATTAAAAGCCCACAAAGGCCCAAATCAAGGAAATAGAAAAGTGAAAGAAAGAAGGATCTAAAAAGAATTGTAGAAGGAATCAATACACAAATCTTGAACTGCTATTAAAAGAAAAATGAGAAGAAAAAATGGTAGATCATTCAAAAAAATTTATAGGTTTCCTTCTGATTCCTTTCTTTACTTACACCCGTAGAAACGACTTGACATATAGGTTTGATATATAAAGGGTTGATTGGCCAGGTGTTGGAGAATAATGAGATAGAATTGATAAAACTACATCACATTTTCTAAATTCTTCTTTATGCTTATTCGGTTGAAAATAATAAGAAGTTAAGTCATTTATGGAGAGTAAAACCTACATTTTCCTAACATGAGAACAAACATTCAGAATGACAAGAACTTTTCTAAATAAAAAGAATATTTTTGAATGTTTTTTCTCATGCTATGACGATGCAACTTTTACTCTACATATATAATTGACTAACTTTCTAATTATTTTTCACCAAATCATCCAAAAGTGGAGATCTAGAAAATGTGATCTAGTTTTATCGTCATATTATTCTCCAACACTCGACTGCCCCTTATATATCCCCTAACTATATGAGAAACCCTCTATCCGAGTGTAAACAAAGAAAAAAATCAAAAGGAGACCTAAAATTCTTTAAATGGTCTAACTGATTTTCTTATCATTTTTCTTTGAATGGCAGAGCAAGATTTAGGTATTGATACGTTCTACCATTCTTTTAGCTTCTTCTTGCTTTCACATTTCTGTTTTTCTGATTTGTGTCTTGTGGATTTTAAAATTCTAGAGCATTAACAGTGTTTTGGAGGTTCATGACATACAATACTTTATTTCTCTTCTAAAATATTTTTGGACAAATTTGAAAAATTGAAATATGAAAAGAAACTTTGGGTACAAAATTCCTTATAAAACATAACCAGAGATTCTATGAAGTCATTCAAGATATTTTTCCCCCTTTTCTGATATTTGTAATCCAATAAATTGATCAATCAACATAAATTCTATGGCTCAAGAAAATTTTAAAATCATACTTAACTTAAGTAGTTTTCCTAATCTTTTCATCAAAATGAAAACAATAGACACGTTTATATACTTGTTGAATAATGAATTTCTACTGATTGTTTTCTTCTTCTTTCCTTCGGTTCCTTGTTTTGGTGGAGAATTAAGGATAAAATGTGATATATACCAGATGAAATACTTTAGGTAATCCATTTAGCTGAGAACCGTAATTTGAAATTTAAATCTAGTGACCATTCTAGCCATAGTTTCTCAGCTGAATTCCATGCCAACATGAGTAGAGGCGGATTTAGGATGAAAGTTCAACGGGTTCAATATTTTTGTTATGTGTCTCATGATATATTTGGAGAGGGCTAGATACTTCAGCACATAGCTAGGAGATTAGTTTTTTTCTTTTAGTCATTATCGTAATAACTAGTTATAGTTGTTCTTAATTATATTCAAGGCATGTTAGTAGTCTTTTAGCAGTCCATGTTCTTTTTCTGTTATACTGCTCCTCTATTTATTTATTTATTTAGCTTGATGTTCAATATAGTGAGCTCTTCTTATTAAATTCATCTTTCTATTTTAGTTATAATAACATAAGTATCCAAGCCCTACTTCTTACGGGACATGTGAGAGCCTTGTGAGGTTATTTTTTGAGTGTTTTATCCAAACCTATTTCTATAGAACACCATTAAAACAATGGAGACTGTTGATGTTTTTTCTGCTATAGCTCAACCATTTTTTGACGGAGAAACTATCAGAGTCTGTGCAATGAAAATGGAAGCCTCTTGTAATGACCTTCATGTCATTTATGTTTTTATGCCTCATATTCGTCGTTTAGAGCTTTTCTACAGCGAGCCAAAGTTATTTATGACCTGTTGGGACTAACAGTTCAGTCACTTGGTCATTCATTTGGTTTTTATGTGAGTTTAAGTGATTTTGGAGCTTTTGAACCTTGAATGATCATTTTTTATCTGCAATTCAAGCAGATGACTTCAGAATTCAATTCTAACAATTTCATCAACTCAAGAAAGGTCATTTTAGGCTAGTAGAATAGCTGGCACAACTCCTAAGGCTTTCAGTGTGAGTCTGTGCGATTAGGCATTTTAACTTTCAAGTTGAAGCATAAGTTTGAATTTAGTCAACATTGTGAGTAAATAATCTAGGATGAGAATTACGTCAGTGCGGTTAGCTTTGCAATGCTGAGTTGGTCTACAGCAACCCTTCGTTTAGGTCACAAGGCTTCCAGGCTAATTCTGAAGCCCTTTGTGAAATTTGGCTTTAAATGAAAATTGGTGTAGGACCCATTTTTCATCAAAATGACCTCAAATGGGAATTTCTATGGAACCGTTGAGTCCAGAACCAATGGGGTAGCTATCTTGTTCATGCTTAGAAGCTAGTGACTAGAAGGTGTTTGTCTTATTTGTCTTATGTGTGTGATGTGAGTAGGGAGGTTCCTCCAGTTTAGTCCATTCCTATTGTCCGTCATTTTGCAGATGTATTTCCTACCAACCTACGTGGCCTACCCTCAGAGCGTGATATTGACTTTCCTATCGAGCTTGAGCCAGATAATCTACCTATTTATATTCCACCATATCAAATTACCCTTGTAGAGCTCATGGAGCTGTGTATTTAGCTTCAGGACCTCTTGAGTAAGGGATTCATCAGGCCTAGTGTGTCTCCTTGGGGTGCCCCTGTTCTATTTGTGAAGAAGAAGGATGGTACGATGTGTATGTGTATTGATTATAGGTAGTTGAATAAGGTGACGATGAAGAACCGTTACCCCCATTGGTAAGATTGATGATCCATTCGTCCAGCTTCAGGGTATCGTAGTGTTTTGAAAGATTTATTTGAGACCTAGTTACTATCAACTAAGGATTAGGGCAGCATACATCCTTAAGACTGCATTTAGGACTATGTCCACTATGAGTTCCTAGTGATGTCTGGATTGACTAAAGCCCCTGCCGCCTCTATGGACTTGATGAAGCGGGTATTCAGGCCATATCTTAATTTGCTTGTCATTGTGTTCATAGATTATATTCTAGTATACTCACAAAGCAAAAGTGATCATGAGCAACATTTGAGGATTCTGCTCCAAACTTTGAGAGATCAACGACTTTATGTCAAGTTCTCAAAGTGTGAGTTTTTGCTTAAGTCTGTAGCATTCTTGGGTCAAGTGGTGTCCAAGGATGGCATCATGGTAATTCTGGTGATTATTGAGCCTATTCGTGATTGGGCTTGGCCCACTTCAATTACTAAGGTTCGGAGCTTCGTCGGTTTAGAAGGCTACTACAAATGATTTTTGGAGGACTTCTCCACAGTGCAGCACCTTTAACCCGGTTGACTCGTCTTGATGTACCTTTCAAGTGATCTGAGGAGTGTGAGTTGAGCTTTTGGAAGCTCAAGGAAGTGCTGACTATTTCTCTTATATTGACTCTTCTAGTTTAGGGTGAGGGCTTCACGGGTTTATTCTGATACAACCAGCATTTGTTTAGGTTGTGTATTTATTCAGTCGGGCCGGGTTATAGCTTATGAATTGATGCAGCCTAGGACACATGAGTGCAACTACCCTACTCATGACTTGGAGTTGGAAACATTAGTTTTTGCACTTGAGATCTGGAGGCACTACTTGTATGGAGTCCGTTTTGAGATCTACAGTGATCATAGGAGCCTTAAGTACATCATGAGCTAAAGGTATCTTAATTCGAGGCAGTATCGCTGGATTGAGCTTCTAAAAGGACTATTACCTATTTATTTTCTACCATCCGGGCTAGGCGAATGTGGATGGGGAAACCGTGAGTCAGAAGGAAGTGAGTATGGGTTGTCTACCCTTCTTATTTACTGTGGAGCGACCTTTAGCTTTGGACATTCAATCCTTAGCTAAGCAGATGGTAAAGTTGGATGTCTTAGATTTTAAGCATGTCTTAACTTATATGGTAGTTCAGTTCTCTCTACTTTATCAGATCCATAGATGATAGTTTGAGAATTAGGCCTTGGTGGAACTTCGAAATCGAGTGTTAGTGGGTGATTCCTTTTTGCTTACCCTGGTTTAAGATGGGGTTTTGACGTTTGCAGGTTGTATTTGTGTCCCGAGAGTTAGGGGTGTGATTTAGTTGATACTTCATGAGACCCATGCTTCTAGATATTCTATTAATCATGGCACCGCGATGATGTATCATTACTTGAGGCAGGATTACTGGTGGGTCGAAATAAGGAGATATATTGCAGAATATCTATCACATTGCTTGAGTGGTCAATAGGTGAAAGCCAAGCATGCGAGACCCAGTGGTGCATTTCATAGATTACCTATTTCGGAGTGGAAATGCGATCATATCATTATGGACTTACTGGTAGGTTTGCCTTAGACTTCTAGAGGTATTGACAATATTTGGGGTCATCGTTTGTAGATTGACCTAATCAACACACTTTAGCCATTTCTTGTCATCATTCAGTGCCGAGAGGTTGGCCCGTATCTACATTCGTGAGGTGGTTCATCTTCATGGTGTGCCTATCTCCATTATATCAAATCGGGGTCCTCAGTTTACTTTTAGCTTTTGGAGGACTTTTTAAGATGAGTTGTGCACCTATGTTAATCTTAGCACTGTTTTTCACCCATAGACTAATGGTCAATTATTGTGTACTATTAAGGTTCTTGAGGACATGTTACGGGTTTGTGTATTCGAGTTTGGAGGTCAATGGGACCAATTCTTGCCTTTGGGTTAGTTTGCGTACAACAAAAGCTACCATTCTAGCATCAAGATGGCCCCGTTTGAGACCTTATATGGTAGGCATTGTCGCTCTCCAATTGATTGGTTTGAGTTTATAGAGCCTAGAGCGTGTGGCATAGATTTAATTCAAGAGTCCTTAGAGTAGGTGAGGGTGATTCAAGACAGACTTTGGACGACTCAAAGTAGGTACAAGAGTTATGATGATCTTAGGCAGTGGCCTTTAAGGTATTCAGTTGGTGATAGAATTTTCCTCCTTTTGTCTCCCATGAAAGGCGTGATGAGATTTGGGAGGCGGGGCAAGCTTAGCCCCTGGTATATTGAGCCTTTTGAGATCCTTCAGATAGTTGGAGAGGTTGTTAATGAATTAGCTTTGCCTCTTAAGTTCTCAACTATCCACCAGTCTTTCATGTTTTGACGTTGAATGGGTATGTTCCTGATGAGTCACATGTGCTTCAGTATGATGAGGTGGAGTTGGATCATCGCTTGACCTTCGTAGATGAGCCTGCCACCATTCTTGGTAGTGATATGTGGTAGTTGCACTCAAGAGTCATTCTTGTGGATAAGGTCCATTGGAAGCATCGTCCGATTGAGGAGGCTACCTAGGAGACCAAGCATGATATGCGAGAGAAGTTTCCTTGCTTGTTTGAGCCTTTATTTACTTCTTTATTGTTACTTTCATAGACGAAAGTCCTTTTAAGGAGTGTATATTGTAATGACCTTCAGGTCATTTCTCTGTTTATGCTTCCTATTCATCGTTTATAGCTTTGTTGTAGCGACCCCAACTCATTTATGACTTGGTGGGACAAACAGTTCAATCAACTAGTCGTTTGTTTGGTTTTAATGTGAGTTTTTGTGTTTTAGGAGCGGTTGAACCTTGAATGGTCATTTTTAATCAGCCATTCAGGAAGATGACCTCAGAATCAAATTCTGACAATTCCATAAGGGTCATGTTAGGCTAGTAGCATAGTCGGCATTACTCCCAAAGCTTTCGGTGTGAGTCTGTGTAATTAGGCATTTTAACTTTCAAGTTGAATTCTAAGTTTCACTTTAGTTAACATGCTGAGTAAATGATCTCGGATAAGAATTACGTCAGCACAATTAGCTCTAGAATGTTGAATTTTTTCTAGAACGACCATTCGTTCAAGTCCCAAACGAGTCCCTGGCACCCTGTCAAAATTTTGGGGCCTTAGCCCTTTTTGTTGTCAATTGAGGCACATTCGCGTTCACGCTCCCATGGCCATGTTCACGAACGGCTGCTAGAACGCATAGTCGCCCCGCTTTTGCAGACGGAACTTGGCATGCATGGTCGCCCTGTGTTCGCATCGATCAGCCGTCAGACCTATTTCAGGCTGGTCTGGGGAATAAAATTAGAATTGCAATTCCTCCCTTATTTTAACTCCAATTTTGGTGATTCTAAGTGCCACACACTAGTAGTTTTTGGGACTATATGGTGGAGAAGTTGAATTGTGTCAGTAACACTCATTTCCTCTTTTAATTTGAATTTCGTTGTGTTGTTGTGTTAGCTGATTTTTTATCCTTGAATTATGTTCTATTGTGGGATATAAGTTCAAGGCATATATTAGGACCTTTTAACGGAGTCAATTCTGGAATTTTCGGCATGAATTCCACAATTCCCATTTGACTTTAAAAATTGGTCCATCTTCATTTTGGTTGATTTAGTGTCTAAATGATTGTATTGATTTTTTAATCCTATTTTTGATTGTGTGGCAGTGTTCAACGGCCGCTCGGAAGGGAAAAGCTCTAGTCTTGTGATTTAGAGCACGCGCGATCGGCCTACAGGTAGGCTACTACTTCGTTTTTATTTAGATTGAGCATGAATATGTGAATTCATGATGATGAGTGTGAATTGGGGGTGGGACCTAGTTATTTCTACTTTTCTTCTTTGAAACCATGATCTAGGGTTGATTAATTTTGTTTCGATGGTAGTACCATACTGGTAGAGGGTAGTATGTGTGTTGTGGCATTTTATGTGATTTACTTGTTTGGTTACATGTTTTTTGATCATGCTTTGGCCTTAGTCTAGGATAGACTAATGTTGTCGTTGACGCATGCACCTTGTGACTACGGTATGTCTCCGACATCGTTTCAGATAAACTAGATCCTTGTAGATTGGAATAGCATACTTGAGTTTGATAGTATGAGTCTTAGTTTAGGCATTAGCTCTTCTTGTTTGTTAATTAATGGATTCAAGTTATTATTTGAAGATAAAGTGTGTCTGATCAATGACTCTAGTGGTCAGAAAATATTCTGAATTAAAATCCTGGGATAAAGATTTTCCTTGAATCCATTTGAGAAGGAACACATAGTTTTTCTAAGTCATTCTACAATTGCGGAAATGTTGTACAAGAGAAGGGTTTTTAAATACAGAAAAATGCAATAACTAATGCCTTGAATCCCTTGGAGAAGGATCACATAGCTTTTCCAAGTCATTCTACAATTGTGGAAATGTGGCCCAAGAGATTGGTGTTTAAATACATAAAAATGTAATAACTAAAGCTTATATCTAAGCAACTACTTTGCACATGATTCCATGATAAACAAACTCTTAAAAATTCATATAGCCGACTTTAACTTGTTTGGAACTGAGGTGTAGTTTTTGTTGTGTTGCACATAGTGTTGTTAATTGGTTTATCTTGTATTTTCGATGAAGTAATATTACTCCCCCTTAATGAGTGTAATGGATTAAACCTTTGTGTCATTGTGTGCATGCTTTGTTGAATCTGATATTCCACAACTACTTAATCACTGGCTATTGAAGATTGATGTTTTGGGTTGTAAAAATGTGTACGACTTATTGATCAATTTCTCATTGGCTGGTTGTCAGTTCTCTTTATTTTTTGTAGTGGGTTATTAATAAGTAACTTAGCTTATCTTGTGAGTAGTGATACCAGTACAACTAACTAGTTTCTATGTGGATTGTTAAAAATAATTCTTTATATGTCTACACGTTTGCCGCCATGAAGAGGTAATAATCATAATAGTTTGCCTAAAACAAAAACATTCAGCCTAATTTTTTTTCTAGCTTAATAAAAATATAAAATGGTTAAATTTTCAGTGTAATAGGCTAATAGTTACTAAATTGAATCACTGTTGAGAAATATCATATAACCGCTTGAATAAATGACATGATAAAAACGTTTATCTATTAAATGGCAGAGCCCTCTTCGGGGATGTGTATGAGAAAATATTTTGATAAAACTAAAATATTTAACAATTTTGAAAATGGACACACTCAGCAATCCTGCATGAAACTAGTACAATGTACTAGGGCACAACATAAGCTTAGTTGTTAATAGCCCACCAAAAGCAAGTGGGAATTGAATGAATAATTCAAAACTGTATGCATTTGATTTCATGGAAAACTATTGAAAAATGCAATAAAAAATATGTATGAACCATAATTTTAGAAATAGAATGGGTTCAACGCTAGGAGCTTTAGAATTGAACCCATAGAAAATAAATCTTAAATCAATCTTTTCTCGCTTTTGCATGGAATTCAGCTGATAAACTATGAATAGAATTTCTAACCACTAGATTGAAATTTCAAATTCCGTTCCCAGCAAAATTGATCAGCTGAAGCATCTCACAAGGGTGTAAGCAAATAAGGAAATCAAAAGGAGACCTAAACTTCTTTAAATGGTCCAACTATTTTTTCTTCTTATTTTGATTTTAATGGCAAATCAGGATTATGTATTGATTGTTTCTACCATTCTTTTAGTTTAATGTGAGCTTCAAAATTGTAGAGCATTAACATTTTTTTCGAGGGTGCATGGCATGGAAAACGTTACTGCTCTTCGAAACTAGCTTTTGACAAGTTTGAAAAATTGGAACGTGAAAAAAGAAACTTTGGGAACAAAATTCCTTATTAAACAGAATTAGAAAATTCAATGAAGTCACTCAGGTGTGTTTTTCCCATTTTCTGATTTTTCTCGTCTAAATGGATCAGTTAACACAAATGCTAGGGCTCAAGAAACATTAATAATTATACTTAACTAGGTGATTGTCGCCTTCGTTTTATATCAATGAGATCAATAGATCTATCTAGGAACATCTGACTTCTTTCATGATTATGCTATAACACTCTTTGTCACTTTCTTATAACCATAGGTTTGTTGGAAATCTTACCGAAAATATCTTCTTCATGAACACTTGTACCCAATTGATCAAGGCTTATACTTCACTACACACATTTGTAGGAAATTCTCCAAGCTCTAGGCGTGTCAATAGACACTGTCCATAAGGATCTTTCACCCGATATAGGTGTATCCCCTAGGATTCAACAAATTCTCATATAAAACTAGAAGCCAGAAACTAACAAAGATTAAATAAAATAAACCTACCAAAAGATGACACTACGCACTAAACCAAAATTTCTGCATACCATACTTTATGACAATAATACATAGCATTGCAAACACTAACATTACTCTACGCACTGTTTATAAATTATATACTATTGGCCATAAATAATTTATTTTCATTAACACCATACAAAACTCAAATAGAAACTCGACCCGACTTTTTCTAATAATCTCAGAAACACTAAATTAGTTTAAATATTATGAACATATCACCTTAGTTAATACCAATATTTTTATATGTGTGTATAATAAGAAGATTTTTTTTTTTCATTTCAAGAACGTAAGTAGTCTAGAATCAGAAGAATAAATAAATTATTATTCTTCTTCAACTTGGGTATAGAACACAAGATTAATTTGTTGGCACAAAAAAACTACAACTCAAATCTATCACCCAGTCTCACATATTAGCCACAAGATGCGTTGGAGAAACGACCACAACAATTTAAATGATCCGCTTTGTTTAACTCAACGGGATTATCATTTCTCCGAATCTTCTACAACATTGAGGGATATGTTAGCTTAATTTGACACACATTCACTAAGATATGGACATAATATAACCACATATCTTATTAGCATGAACACGTTGAAATGGAACACCAAGCTGCCACAATAGTTATCCCCTAGCCAGCAAAGCTTTAAATTGGGAAAATGCACAAGTACCCCCTAGCCTATGATCGAAATCCTAGAAACACACCTTAACTAAACTAAGGTCCTATTACCCCCTGAACCCATTTCTTTTGTAATTTTGTCCACCTTTTTGACTTACGTGGCATCTAAATATCTCCCACGCGCCTCAATTGCGTGGAGTTATGGAATGTGCCACATAAGACAAAAAAATAAGTTCAGGGGGGTAATAGGACTTTATTTTAGTTAAGGTGTGTCTCTGGAATTTCAGTCATAGTCTAGGAGGTACTTATGTCTTATCCCCTTTAAATTACCAAACTTCAGTTTATCCCCTTGCCAGCAAAGTTTTAAATGATAGTTTGACCCCATTCTTTTTATATCTACTCTTTCTTTTTAACCTTGAAAAAAACTCTATTAATTTAGTAATTAATTTTCCACAAGAATAAAGTTTGTAAATATCCTTATGTTTGTTGGAAATCTTATGGAAAATATCTACTTCATGAACACTTGTACGAAATTTACCTAGGCTTAATACTTCACTAGACACATTTGTAGAAAATTCTCCAAGCTTGAGGCGTGTCAAGAGACACCGTTCTAAAGGATATTTCACCTGGTATAGGTGTATCCCCCAAGATTCAACAAGCTCTTCTTGTATAATACTGGGTGTCAAAAACTAACAAAGATTAAATAAAATAAACCCAGAAAAAAAATATAAAAGAAAGAGATAATATTTTGTTGATTGATCCCTATGCTTCCACCTTCTCTCAACAAGAACACATGAGGAATATATATACCGCCACTAATTGTAATCCACTAACGGTTAAAAAAATTAAAGGGCCATAAGGGCAGTTTAATGGAATATTAAAGACAAATCCATGAATTGAAGGCAATTCTTTTCAAGAAATAGATGTTTTCAGCCGTTATAATTTGACCAACTTTAATATTGATTTATGAGATCATTAACATGATATTAACATCCATTTAATAGAATGAATATGGATAATAATATGAATACTTATTTTTTGAGATACAAGAATCATTTTCCAACAACGGTAGTCCTTTCACGGGTTTCTTAGAGACCGATCCACTCTATGAACTAATGCAGGAAACCTTCCACTATGATTCAAGCAAAGTGCCAAACAAAACTCTCTTTAAATGCTAATTTTTTTAACTTTGTCTTTGTGCGCTCTATATTTTTTCAATCTCGCTTCCTGTTCTCATTTCTGATCAATAAAATTCTTCCTAAAACGGAGTTAACCTACTTGTGCTCAATAACAAAGATAGCATAGCGGCATTGGGTTCATTTGAACCTAGTACTTTCAGCGCAAAAAATAAATTCGTGTAAAAATGTACTAATAATGCAATAAATTAATGATATGTATGAACCAATAACTTTAGAAATATAATGGGTTCAATGTTAAAGGTTTTAGAATTCAACCCACAGAACTGAAATCCTGAAACCATCATTGCTCGTGTTGGCATGGAAGTCAACTAATAAATTGTGGCTAGAACGATCACTATATTGAAATATCAAATTTCAGATCCCAGCCAAATGGACCAGCTGAAGCATCTCATCAGGTTTATGTCACATTTAATTTGAAATTCTCCACCAAAACAAGGAATTGAAGGGGAAAAAAATAAGAAAATAATACTTCCTAGTTGTAGATATTCGTATCTTTTTTTTAAGTATAATTGTTAAAGCCTTCTATACCTAAAACCAACAATAAGAAATTAGTTTAAACGACAAAAAAAAGAATATTATATAGTAAGTCAAAGAGAACATATCATAGATTGCAAATACACCAAAGGAAAGGCTAAAATATCAATAATAAACAAACGAATAATCAATAAAGAAATACAAGATATTAAGGCTAAAAATCCAATTAAATATGTACATTTAGGAGGAACAAAAATACTAATAAAAGCATGTTTTAGAGAAGGAATAGATACACCCATAGAAATATACTTAGCGAATGATAGAATTATACAACCCATAGAAAAAAGTATAATAAGTGCAGTAAAAGGTAACATCATATACCAAAAAATTAAATTTATAATAAGTGCTAACTACTCAGTAGCAATAAATGACAGAAACATAGATAAATCACTAGTATTATATTGGAAAATGTCAGGAATAGAACTAGCCCCAGAAAGTAAAATATTTACAGCTAGATGTAAAAACTTATATGTTTTAACAACAAAACATAAAATAACAACAAAAAATAAAATAAATAAAATAAAAATAGAAAATCCTTTTGAAAGGATAGTTACAGTCATAGATAATAATGATTATAGTTATAATGAAATTGATATAGAAGAAGATTTAGAAATAGTAAAAGAAAGATTAAGCACATCAAAAAGAATAAACTATGAAATACCCCAAATATCATCAAAAATGAGTACCTCAAGGAGAATAGATAAAACTCCACAAAAATCAATAGAATAAGAAATAAAATCATATCATTACTACATAACGGGAGTAATGGAACAACGAAAATATCTAATATTGATAAATACAGGACAAGAAGAAAGCTATATTACAAGAGAATTAGTAACAGAAGATGAAATAATTACTATTGAACAATTATGCCCTAAACTACCAAAGGCATTAATATATACCGAAGAAGCTACAGAAAAGGAAATAATCATTGGAGGAGTACCAATAGTAATAAAGTTTAAAGTATATCAAGGAGATAAAAATATCACTTTAGGAATAAAATGACTAGAACAAGTAAAACCATATAATTTAGAAGACAAACAGTTAACAATAAATTATAATAATAAGAAGATAATAATAAAATGGATAAAAGGAAGTGAAAAAATTACACAAAAATTAGAAAATATAAAAGAAGAAGACCCTAAAATAGAATTAATTATATTCTCTATAGATAAAGTAAAAATAATCCAAGATAAGTTAGAATTAATATATAGTGAAAAACCTTTACAAGGATGGGAAAACCATAAAACAAAAGTAAAAATTGAGCTAATTGATAATAATAGTATAATAACCCAAAAATCATTAAAGTATAATTTTAATGATTTAACAGAATTTAAGATACATATAAGTGAATTACTAGAAAAAGGACATATACAAGAAAGCAATAGTAAACATACAAGCCCATCATTTATAGTAAATAAACATAGTGAACAAAAAAGAGGAAAAAGTAGAATGGACTAAAACTTATAATTACCCAATACCTAATAAAATATTAAAGATAAGACAAATACAAGGATATAATTATTTTAGTAAATTTGACTTCAAATCAGGATTTTACCACTTAAAGTTAAAAGAGAATCTAAAAAGCTTACAGCATTTACAATACCACAAGTATTTTATGAATGGAACGTATTACCATTTGGATATAAAAATGCCCTTGGTAGATATCAACACTTTATGTAACTACTTTAAACAACTAGAAAATTGTGTAGTATATATTGATGATATTTACTATATTCTAAAACCCAAGATGAACACATAAGATTATTAGAAAAATTCATACATATTATAGAATATTCAGGCATAAGCCTAAGTAAAAAGAAAGCAGACATAATGAAAAGCCAAATAGAATTCCTAGGAATACAGATAGATAAAAATGGAATAAAAATGCAAACACATATAGTACAAAAAATAATTAACTCAAATGAACAACTAGACACAAAAAATAAATTACAATCATTCTTAGGACTAGTAAATCAAGTAAGCGAATACATACCAAAATTAGCAGAAAATTTAAAACCATTACGACAAAAATTAAAGAAAGACATAGAATACTAGTTTCATAAAAAAAACCAAACACAAATACAAAAAGTAAAACTATTATGTAAGAACCTACCTAAACTATATTTTCCGGATGAAAACAAAAAATTTACTTATATAGTAGAATCAGACGCCAGTGAAAAAAGTTATGGAGGAGTCTTAAAATACAGGTATGATAAAGAAAAAATAGAACATCATTGTAGATATTATTCAGGAACATTTACTAATGCAGAAATAAGATGGGAAATAAATAGAAAAGAATTATATTTAGTGTACAAATGTTTAATATCATTTCAACCATATATTGTATATAACAAATTTATTATAAGGATAGATAACACACAAGTAAAATGGTGGCTAACAAGAAAAATACAGGATTCAGTAACTACAAAAGAAATGAGAAGATTGGTATTAAATATATTAAATTTTACATTTACTATTGAAGTAATAAAAACTGACAAGAATGTTATTGCAGATTACTTATCAAGACAAAACTACTCAAACTGAGAAAGAAAATACAATTGAAGAGATATTCAAAGCCATTACTACAGTTGGTATCAAAGTGGACAGTATGGACAATGAGATACAAAAGCTAAAGACTAATGAAGATAATCTAAAGTCTAAAGCTAGTACAAGTCAGCAGCATGACTATAAAAATGCGGAGCTAAGTCGATCGAAAGACTTTATAAATCCAGAGCTAAGAGGTAACGTTAAAACCCATAATGATTGTCTAAATATAGCTGCAGGTACAAGAAGACCAGCTATTGAAAAACAACGAAATGCAAATCTAAATCAGTTATTCGAAAAGCCATTTACACAAAAAAACAAAAAACCCATTAACCATAGAACCACAAACTTCAATGTATGCAGATAGTCTACAACATGAGAAAGAGGTGTATAACCACATCACAAGGACATACCTCAAAAATATATACAAAATACAGAGTTACCTAAACCTCAATCCCAGATCTACCACTACAAAAGATCCAAACCAAGACTATACAACCCAGAAATTACAAGGATACAATAAACTAATTGCACAGCCAAAATCCAATGCTAACCTAGTTAAAACATGTTATAATTATGGATTAATAAGTACTGCATATACTTATGACGGAGAAGAACCTAATGGCATACCAGAATTATACAAAGCATTTATTATATACAAAAGAGTGACCAAAGGAAATTTATTTTATGTGAAATTCTATACGACAATAGCAAAAATATTACATGAGGAGATAAACCCTCCTATTCAAGTTGTAAAGATAGGCCTGACCAAAGAGATGGTAATACCGGAAGATATTGGAGAACAACCAGAAATACCAAAAATTGAGATACCCAATTTCTATGCCAATAAAAGAATAATTGGTACATCAACTATAATACAAGAACTAGCCAACAATTATTTGAATGAAAATGCTATATGGAGTTATTATTCCAGAGATCAATTAATGATTTATGCCAACTCAAGGGAACTAAGGAAATCAGATATGGATGAAGTTCAGAAATGGATTTTATGATTATTAAAACCAGAAGAAAGACCTACAACAAGAGCATTAAAGGCAGGATTTATTTCTTCAGAACTTTTAACCAGATATTGTAAACTAATTGGACACAAATATCCTGACCATATATGTTCAAAATGTAATGGAGAAGACAATGTGATTCCCGATGTCCAGCTAGAATAAAGTCAAAGAGATATGAAGACAAAGAAGATAGGGACAAAAAAGATAAAGACAGCTAGAGAGATAAGGCAAAGAAGACATATTTGGCCAAAAAAGCCAAAAGCAAATAGTATAAAGTTAATAGTACTATGTAAAGGAGCATTATTGTAAATTATTAGGTACATTATTTTTCTTCTTATTGTAAGAAATTTAGTAGAGTAGGAATAAATTATGTAAATTAGTCAACAAGTGTAGGGTAGTATGCATTATTAAAGTAGGTGCATATTAAAGTGGTAGGTAGGAGTGGTGTGCATTATGAATGGACAAGTGTAAAGTGGTAGGTGCGGTAGGTGTGTATTATTAAAGTAGTGTGCAGATAAATATAAGTGCAGTAGCTATATGATAGGATTTCCTTTCTATATAAACAAATGTACATGTAACATAAGGGGCAAGCCTTCAATAAACGAAACAAGCTTCCATAAAAATAGTCTCTCAAATACTTAAAATATTCATACTTAAAAGATAATGGAGCAACCCTCAGATACCATAGACAAGCAAGAGGCAAAGGTATATTGTTCAACAAATATGCAGAACTAATTTCATATATTCCTGAATATCATAAATTTATGTTAGTTATTATGTATTAGAATTATTTGAATCATGATTTCTAGTTTATTAGCACACTGGAAACAGGGAGAAAACTTCTATACTATGCCATCATAATGTTGAAACCGGTAGGCAAGGAAAACCATTTAGGAGAGTAAACAAAGTTGAGGTGCTGATAAGAAGGAAGTATCCGCTAAAGTACGATGCTAGTAGTGACAGGAGAACATGATAAACAGATAATCTAGTTCATAATGATCTAATATGAATTTAATCAATTATGGATATGATATGAAGGAATAATAGAAAATAAAAAAACTTGCATAACAACGAACACGACTACATACATGCATGACGAAATAATAAAAAATTATGAAATTTCAATCCTATATATACTTAGAGGTATAGAGATAATTGAATTAAGAAGAATCATATGAGAAACAATATTTAATGATAACGAATTAGAAGATATATTAGACCAATAATGGTATGAAATAGACCAACATGATTTAGACCTCAAAAGAATAGAATGGTATGATTTAGAAATAAATTCAGATTAAAATGAACTACGAATATTTACAATATTGGACAAAAGCTATGAAAGACATAAAACTATTAGAAGAATTAATGGAAAATAATTTGCATATGTACCTAAGAACCCAAGATATGTTGTATCTAGAATACATCACAAATAATATTAAAGAAATAGTCAGATTAAGACAACTATCAGAAGAATATTACAATAAGTATTATTACATTTTACCATGAATTCCGCACCTCCGAAAAATGGTATCAGAGCTATGGATGAAAACAAGCATAAGGAGAAACATACTAGTAGAAATTTAAGAAAAATAAGAAGAAAATTAAACAAATTATATCTAGAATATAAACAACTCAATATCACAAAAACTGATAACGACAAATTAGATCAATTAATAGATAATATATCTAAAACAAAATATAAATATATTCAATATTTAAAGATACAATGAATAACGAGAATAACGAATATAGACAAAAACTTACTGAAATAATTATAGCAAAAAGACAAGAATTAAGACATAGGAAAAATAGACTTAACAGTAATATATTTGCAAGAATTTGTAAAAAATCTATAGTAGCACAAAGAAAAACTATTTTATATCTACAAATACAAATAGAAAACTTAGAATATAAACTACAACACAATTTATAAATGAATAAAGAAGAATACGCAATAGATGAAAAAACATATGAAAACATTGACGGACTAAAAATAAAGATAATATTTTCTAATCTAGGAATAAGATATAAGAAAATAGGTGACAATCTAAGTTTAATGTTAGAAAAAGAAACAGTAAAATTAGAAGATAGTTTAACTGCTATGATAAGAATAACAAAAGAAAATGAAGAAATAGATAGAAAAACGGAAATTGAAAAAATAAAACAACAAGCAAAAAAGGAAGTACAACAATTAGAAGAAGTAAAAAATACTAAAATAATATAAAAATAGAAAATCCTTTTGAAAGGATAATTACAGTCATAGATAATAATGATTATAGTTATAATGAGATTGATATAAAAGAAGATTTAGAAATAGTAAAAGAAAGATTAACCTTTTTTTTTTATTATTATTATGTTATTTATTCTTTTTTGTTTTATTGTGATTTTAACCCTTTGAAGACTCCATGTATTTCAGTAGAATATTTTAATATGAATCAAGATTTTGGAATATATAGTTCCTTTATTTTGTAGTTCCCCACTTAATTTCTTTTGAATTGTAGGAACTTGAGTTTTCTTGTGATAAAAATGAAGGAAAGTGGTGTGCTACATTTTTCAACGAAGCCAATTTTCAAAGGGGTATTCGTCACCTTTTTTTCGTTTCTTTATATTATTTATTAATTTATTTTCTTTATTGTGATTTTAACCCTTTGAAGACTTCACGTATTGCAGTAGATATGAATCAGGATTTTGGAACGTAGTTCCTCATTTAATTTCTTTTGAGTTGTAGGAGCTTCATTTTCTTGTAATAAAATTGAAGGAAAGTGGTGTGTTACATTTTTCAAGAAAGCCAATGTTCAAAGGGCTACTTGTAACCTTATTTTTATTATTATTTTTCTTTATTGTGATTTTAACCATTTGAAGACTTAATGTATTTATGTAGAATATTTTATTATGAATCAAGATTATGGAATACTTGAAAAAAATTATTATGTATTCAATTTCATTTTTGAAAATTAGGCATATATGGTGACAAAACCAAAAATAGTATGTTGTAGTTCCTTTTGAGTTGGAAAGTTTGAGTTTTCTTGTGATAAAAATGAAGGAGTGTGGTATGCTAAATTTTTCATGGAAGCCAAGATTTAAAGGTGTATTGTAACCTCTTTTTTCATTGTTATATTGTTTATGCCTTCTTATTTTTTATTTTCCTTGATTTATTGTGATTTTAACCTTTTGAAGACTTCATGTATTATATTATAATTTTTTAATATGAATCCACAATTTGAAATACTTGAAAAAAATCACAAGGTATCTAATTTTATTTTTCAAAATAAGGCGAATATGGTGACGGACTTTCACTATTCGAAAAATAAAATAGCATATTGTAGTTCTAATTTAGCTTTCTATAATTACCATGCTTTCAAATGACATATTCCAATGACATAATATAAGTCATGCAATGACAATTATCATTTAAGTAACGAGAAAAAAAAGTTAAATCGATAAATATTTATATGTATTTAATCCTTGTCTTAGGCAAGAAAAATTCATCAACAATCTCAATAATTGTTGCAGCCTGCAAGGAACAAGCTTTAACAATGATATCATATTATTGATCAATAATAAAGCATGAATTTACAATGTAGATGAAACTCCTCCACACATATAAAGATTTTCTCTTCTTAAAGTGATTCCAAATTTTTGACATTGTTTTATGTTATTGTCCAAAATTATATCTTACTCTTTAATTTCACTTAAGAATATTATTTAAATTTATTATCTGAAATATGTAAATAGTGATTATTTTGTAGCAAATATTAACAACATGAAGATAACATGTTAGTAATTATGGAAGTATTTAACTATTTTAGAGAAATTTCATTATACTTTTTGATATCTCACATGCATAAGAATATTAACTTTATTATCTGAAATATGCGAATGGTGGAAACTCGCAACTTCAAATAAAGCTATCTTTTTAATAAGAAAATTACTTACAAATTACAATTAACAATATATTGCTTATAAAAGCTAGAAATTTTTTAGACCTTTTCTTTACATTTTTTTTTCTTTTTAAAGTATTTTTTACAAGGATAAAATTATGAAAGTAATCAAATTATATTCTAAGAAAGCAAAAAAATAAGAGTTAAAATATTATATACACTATCCGATACAGAGAAATCAAATCTTAATAATTTTTATTTTCATTTCTTTAACAACTTTTTATTGTTATAACTTCTAAAATAATTAATAATTATATCATATTATTTGATATTTCATATTGTAGTCCTATAAATAAAGACATTGTAAGACTTTTAATATTAAGATTGGTACAATGATATTATAAAATATATCTTTCATGTATTATTTTAATAAAATTATTAATATCTTATCATTTTTTTTATAACCGCAGGAAGCACGGACAAGTTCACTAGTAAATAAATAATTATTGGTGAAGGGATAAATAAATTATAAAAGGCTAAACAAAGTGAACATATATACTAATTTTAACGTGTAGAAAGTTCAGCCGTACCTTTTGCTTTACATATTTCATTTTAAAGTTCCCCATTTAAATGTATCATAAGAAAATATTTAAATGGAAAATTAAGGGGAGAATGTATCATATTGGACAACAATTCAACTTATTATATGTACGTGAAAGGGAAAAATATTACACAAAATTATTCAGTTTGTTTGGGTGCTTTTTGAAAATCAACATACCAGAGTGATGAAGTTCAATTTGAAACTATACTTCTATTCCAATCGTTGTATCGAGAAACACATCTATTACTTCAAGAAAAGTATTTACAACTTGTGGTAAACTTGAGAATCTATCCATAATTCATATTGAATATAAGCAATCAATTTATTGTGTACATATCTATGTCTTTGGGATTAAAAAAAGCTTCAGTGTAATCATATTCCTCTATAGTTCATCTGGCACAACATCCTTGAAGTCATATAAAAAATTTATTAACTCTTGTCTTCTTTTCATATTTCACTTCGCACATCAAGGTACGCTAAGATTTTTAATGTCTTTATGTCCTTATAATGTTACATAGTTTGAATTTTGCCTTCAAGAGATGGTAGTATAGATCTTTAAGGGATTTTTTTATTGTACCTTCTACAATTCCAGTAGAAAAAACTTTTATGAATACTCAATTTACGTGTGATACTCATAAGAATAACTTATCAGAAACATAAACAACAAAGTTTAAAGCATGTACTAAAAAATATCAACTTATACCATAAGAAAACATACAAGAATCTGTAACAATAGAATGAAACAAAAAGAAAATATCAAACCACTAAATGCATAATAGCCCCTTAAGGAAATTATTCCCCTCTACTATCCGAGCTTTAAGGAATAGATTCTCTAAGGATAAAACGATTTTATTCACCAGTATATTGATACAAAAACAATGGTGTCAGTGAGCCACTCAATAGGAGCAAAGTACATGAATATTTAATTGTGCAGAAGAAGAAGAACAAGAAGAACAAGAAGAAAAAGTTTAGAATTTTCACTGTCTTAAAATGGGAGGAAGTTCCTCTATTTATAAACAACAAAGGGTTGTGTGAACAAATGCTTACTATGTCTTATTGGAAAGCTCCAACCTCTATGGAAAATTTACAACCATTCGAAAAGGTATCAACCTTTCATAAAAGTCACAACTTTTCATAAAACTCGCAACTCTTCCTAAAAGTTGCAACTTTTCATAAAAGTCACAAGTTTTCATGAATGTAGCAATTCTTCATATTTCATTAACACCTTTTAAAATCCAACAACATGTACTTTCGATATTAATTCGAATATCTAATAAATGACATTGACCTTGAATCTATATTGTACCACCCTTAGAAAAAAATGATTAACTCAAATCACCAAAGGTAAAATAAGATTATCGAGAAATAGTAGACTAATGCATGCACAATGCAAGTATACATAGGATAATAGGAGAAGCATTCATAATTTCAAAATTAAAAAGAAAATTTAGGTATAATTGTTTTATAAACATCTAAGCCAGATAACTCACATAGTTTGGCCCAATATTTCATTCTGGTACCAGTTTGTTAAACTTAAGTTCGGTCTGGTATTCCTCTCTGTCGATCAGTTGCTTAAGTAAGTCAAAAGGGGGGCTGATATTTATATATATGGAAGATTTGGTGGAGGCTTAATTTTTTAAGATGGTGGTGACAATTGTGAAGGTTTTAGAGAGGAGGGGAAGACTATTTTTGGAATATATAAATTAAAAGGAAATTCTTATTTGTGGTTGCGCCACGTAGGCTGGCCGAAGGTTCCAACAACGTGTACCTTAAATATAAATTCAAAGCTCTAATATATGACATGACCTTCAATCTATATTTTACCACCCCTAGACAAAAAATGATAAACTCAAATCACCAAAGGTTAACTGAGATTATCGAGAAACAATAGACTAATGCATGCAACAAAGAAAGTGTACATAGATAAAGGAGAACCATTGAAAATTCCAAAATTAAAAAGAAAATACTCAAGGTATAACTATTGTATATACATCTAAGTCTGCTAACTCACATAGTTTGGCCCAATATTTCATTCTGATACCAGTTGGTTAAACTTAAATTTGGCCTAGTATTCATATCTGGCGATTAGTTGCTTAAGTATGTTCAAAGTGGCGGGGGGGGGGGGGGGGGTCATATTTATACATATAGAAGATTTGGTGGAGACTTAATTTGTAAGACAATGATGATGATTGTGAAGGTTTCTGTGACCAAAATTTCTTTTCATGATTTAATTTTCCAAATTTGTCATAAGCTAGTTAGAAGATCAGTAAAGTTTTGCATGTCATGCACTCCCCAAAAAATGATAATGTTCTATAATTTTAAAGCCCACATAGACCAAATTCAAGGAAACATAAAAGTGAAAACAACAAGAAACTAAATGAATGTTAGAAAAAAACAATACCTAAATCTTAATTTGCTATTAAAAGCAAAACAAGAAGAAAAAATAGTTATACCATTCAAAGAAGTTTAGGTCTCCTTCTAATTCCTTTTTAACTTACACCTAAAATGAGGGATTCTCATTTTGGTTGGATATATACAGAGATAGGCCAGGTAGTGGAGAATAATGTGATAGAATCGACAAGACTACATCACATTTTCTAAATACTTCTTTTGGATGATTAGGCTAAAAAAATTAGAAGTTAAGTAATTTATGTAGTGTAAAAAGCGTATTTTCATACCATGAGAAAAAACATTCAGAACAAAAAGAACTTTTCTAAATAAAAATATAATGAACGTCCATGTCATTTCTGCTATTTTTTGAGTTTTTCATCATTTAGGGCTTTCCTATAGTAACTCTATGTCATTTATGACTCTCTAAGATTGATGGTTCAGTCTTCAGGTCATTCATTTGGGTTATGTGCTAGTTTATATGTTTTGGAGCCTCTGAAACTCCAACATTTAACTTTGGTCAAGAATTTAGGAAGATGGCCTCAAAATGAAATTTTGGGAGTTGCATAAGCTCCGGAAGGGCAATTTTAGGCGAAAGGCATGATTGGTTCCGGCATTGAGGATTCTGGTATGATTTTGTGTCGTTAAACACTTAAACTTTGAAGCTTAAGCCAAGGTTTGACTTTAGTCAAAATTCTTTTTAAGCATGCTCCAACGTGTTCCCGATCAGCCAACGGGGCTAGGACCAGCCCAGCCACCCCCGGACCAACAATGTCACTAGATCTTCACGCAGTAATTGCCAAACTTTTGAATGTACTCAGCGGCAAGCAGCAGGCTCTAGATCCTACATGTGTACCTGCTCCAGCACCAGCACTGACACCTATGCGAGCACCAGTTTGGGAGGATCAGCCTACAACGGAGGCCCTAGGGCCCAGTTACTACCTAGGGATGCCCAACCCATGGTCGCGGTCGGAGCCATGTTGCTAGAGGATTAGAAGATGCTCGGAGTGTTCTTGAGGCTTTCACCACTGAATTTTTCTAGGGCTTTGGGTGAGGATGCCCACAAGTTTTTAACTGCTTTTTGGGAGCGGGTGTACAATTTGGGTCTTGTGGAGTTGAGAGGGGCTGACTTCATTGCATATCAATCGGATGGGCCAGCCAGTTAATGATGGCATGCATTTATCAAGAATAGGATAGTTGATTCCCCTCTGATCACTTGGACTGACTTTTTGAGGCCTTCTTGGCCTGATTTATCCCTCGTAGCGGTCGAGATCGCCTCCGGGATCAGTTCTGAAGGTTCGAGTTATGCTCCATGACAATTTTAGAGTTTGAGGTGAGGTTTCATGAGCTCTCCCATCATGCCACCATGATCATACCTACTGAGCAGGAGAGAATTCAATATTTTTTTGGTGGGTTGAGGCTTCAGCATCGTATTGAGACTTAGTCCATGGTCTCTGCGCATCATTTTTTTCTGGATGTTGCTGATCTCACCCACACTATTAAGGAGCCCTATCATGAGGACCAAGAGGGCAGCAAACAAGAGAGCTAAATATTATGGTAGTTATAGCGGGTTCCGTTCTTGGTAGAGGAGCTCCTCTGACGAGCCAGGTAGCAGTATCAGTAGGGCTAGTCCAGCCGGTCAGTGCAGGCCTCATTGCAGGCTTTAAAGGGAGACCGATATAGTCGAAGTGAGATTGGCTACAGTCAGAGTCATGTGTCCTAGTTTTGTTCTTTTAGTCGTGGTCATCGTTCTTCTAGGGGCATATCATCATCAATTTGCTTTGATTGTGGTGAGTTGGGTCACTGCTCTAGTGTTTGTCCTATGCGTAGACGGATAGCTCCTGCTCCACAGACAGATCTACTAACTCCACCAGTCGCACATCTAGCTAAGGGTCGAGGTTAGGTTGTAGGACTGATAGCTAGGGCAGAGGAGGACAGGGCCATTTCTATGCAACTCCAGTGAGGGCGGAGGCTGAGGCATCTGACCATGTGATCACATATACGATTCTATTATGCCATCAGCCCACCTATGCTTTAGTTAATCTTGGTTCTGCTTATTCTTATGTGTTTGTTTATTACGTTTCTCATTTGGATATGAGTTCTAAGCCTACGACAGTGTCGTTGCGTGTGTCGGCCCCTATGGTTTAGTCTTTAGTAATTGATAAAGTGTTACTGTCTTGCATAGTTACTAGACGTGTCACCCAACTAACCTTATTGTGCTAGATATGCTTGAATTTGATGTGATTATTTCCATGGACTGTTATCCCCCTATCGTGTAGTTTATTATTGTTTCTCCTAGACCGCTACCTTCGTCATTCCTTGTATTCCTTCAGTGGGTGGAAGGGCTCCACTAGTAGCATGATGAGTCAGGTATTTTGACTCATTATGAGTTTAATATTTAGGTATTTAGTGTCCTCAATGCCTATTTTATGCTCATAACTGATGTTCAAATGTTAATATGCAGTAATGAAGGCAAAAGAGGAAGGTAAGGACATTACAAGGCAAATAGAAGTGAAAAACTGAAAAAAGTTGAAGGAAAGAAAGGTCGGAACTCGCCAAAGCCACTCGGCGACTCACCGAGTAGACCTTATGCTTGCCTAAAGATCCAGCACACTAGCCCATGGGCAAAACCAATTTGACGATCAAACAAGTAATTCGGTGATGCCGATTTAGCTCGCCTAATGTTTCAGAATTAGGTGATAAAAATCCACGCCAAGAAGGTGAGAAGAGGAGCACTCCGTGCGTCGGCTTATGGCTGACCGGTTCGGCGAACTTGACTCACTTCGTCGTAAGTTACAGATCGATTTGCTAAAAAAGACACGTCAAAAGGACGAGAAGAGGAGCACTCAGAGCGTCAGCGAGCCCGACTTACTTCGCTGAGTGGACTCCGTGCTGAAATTCTAGGAACGTATAAATGCAATTTTCAAAAGAAAAGAGGGAGTCTCCACATTGTTCACTTCTAGGTTTTTGATCCTTCACATTCTATAACATTGTTTTTACATTTTTGAGTAGAGATTTAGGGATTGTGAGACTTTTAGCTCAGTTTCTAGCATTTGGAGACTTGTGTATCGTTGTCAAACCTGATGGAAAACTTCATTGGTAATGATTTCTTATTCTTTATTATGTTTGGCTAAAAACCCCTATTCGTGGGGGTGTGATTATGTAGTTGAATGCATTAATTAGCTAATGGATGTTGTTAGTTACTAATTTTATTGTTGTTTTGAAGTGTGTTCAATTAATAGTTCATGTTTTAATTGAGGAATTGTATTTGCCAATATAATTCTAGCTTAGTACTCAATACTTGCTTGAGAAAGAGGTGTTAGAGTCAAATTATTAGTTGATGATTGTATCAATCGTATTGTTATGGATCTAGCATGAGAAAGTGGGTTTGAATGCAATCTTACAAATCTCGCTTGAAAAAGTGGATTAATTAAGGTAATGGGTTGTTAAACTGTGTTGTGCCTGTTGAGGTTTGAAAGAACTCACTTGATTTGCAATAATTGATTTAGAAATGGCTATTGCACTCAAAACCTAGCCTAACCACCGAGATTCAACATCTTTTAGTAACTAGTAATCACCCATTATGTGAAATTAACATTCGATTTATCACACTCCCAAGAAAGCTTCTCTATTTTGTTTATTTCCAGTTTTAATATTCATAAATTGGTTACTTAAATCCCTTTTTTTTTTCATTAATTATCAAAACTTTGTGATATACTTTAAAGTGGCAAAACTTCTACCTCTACAAATGATTAGGATACAATTTTCTTTTTAATCGAATTCTTTACTGAATCACTCCATGTGGGATCGACCCCAACTCTTAGTTAGGCTTATACTTGTTAGCGACCGCCTACACTTAAAATTGGATGAACTTTAGTTGAGCGTTATCAAAAATGGCGGTGCTGCCGGGGAATGGTGTTTAGAATTCTTTTATTGAATATTGGTCATGAACTGATTTTGTTGTAATTGAATTATCTTATTTGTGTTCTTTGTTGGGTCCTCTTAAACAGGTGAAGAGATGAGTGTCAATGGGAGAAATCCCAGCCAACTTGAGAACAACGATGACAACGGGAATTTGCATGATGTCAATGAGGATCAATTAGGAAGTGCATGTGCTATTTGATTGCCTTCGATTGTAGGCAATGTGGTATTTCATGTGACCTGCAACATTAATGTTGGAGTTGTTGCAAATAGAGGGTCTCTTTGGAGGACTAGCTCATGAAGACCCTCATGACCACATTCGAAACTTTATGGATGTATGTGGGCTATTTTCTTTCAAGAACATCACCCAAGAGTCAGTCCGACTTCATTTGTTTCCCTTTTCGCTAATGGGGAAAGCAACAAAGTGGTTAACCAAGTTACCAAGAGAGTCAATTACCTCTTGGGAGGAGCTCAATGATGAGTTTTATGAAAAAAATTTCCCTCCTTCGAAGATGGTTAAGTTGAGGGATAGTATTAGAACTTCAAGCGTGTTGATGGCAAGCCCATCCATGAGAGATGGTTGAGGTTCCAAAATTTGCTGCTCTAATGTCCAACTCACGGGCTACCGGACAATGTTTCATGGCAATATTTTTATTGGATCCTTGATATGGTCAGAAAAAAAGTTTTGCAGACCAGCTTATTCGAGGTGGAATCATGAGGCAACCATTTGACATAGAATTAGCCCTCCTTGGTGCGATGACAAAAATCAATCGTGCATGGCACACAAGAGAGAATTAGGTGTCTCCTTTGAATTTTGGGATGACAAAAGAGCAATTGGAAAAGAATCAAAAGCAAGAAGAAAACATGGACAAAATGATGACCCAAATGGACTTATTGACGAAACATGTCATGGGAAGTGGTTCCAAGGCTGTGAATGCAGTTGGAATTAGTGGAATAAATCCTTATAATGCACAGTTTGAGGCAATGTACAATGAAGAAGTGCATTTCTTGGAAAATCAAGCAGGGGGTTCTTGTCCGAACTATCCAAGGTCGGTTGGGAATCAAGGTTGGAATAGAGACCACTATGTTGGTTGGAGAGACCGAGATAGGGAATGGCGTGACAGTGGTACAAATTGGAGGGAGCGGGATGGCGATAAAGATCGGTAGGTACCTCCTCAT
This sequence comes from Solanum verrucosum, assembly GCF_900185275.1. Classification (NCBI taxonomy): domain Eukaryota; kingdom Viridiplantae; phylum Streptophyta; class Magnoliopsida; order Solanales; family Solanaceae; genus Solanum; species Solanum verrucosum. The sequence continues at coordinate 2,577,969 of NW_026020173.1, forward strand.
GAGCGTCAAAAGCCAAAAGAGCCAACAACTTATCTTGTGGAAGTGACTCTCACTTCCTCTACTAACATCTGAAGGATCGAGGCAGAGTACAGCAGAGATGAGGCTTAGCAGAGGAAGACAGGCCTGGTGGACACATCTAAGGCTATTGATGTAGATACTTTGGAGGTAGATACTACTCCTCCCATACAGGTCGGTGAGCCGTCAGGTACACCTAGTCTTCTGCTCCTACTATGTCTGCTGTTGCTGCTATTTCCAAACCCTCGTTGACACATGCCATGTTGTATAAGATGGGCTATCTAGCCCATTCAACTGATGTGCGTGCTTCCCGAGTTGAGGCGGCTGCCCCAGGGTTGATTGAGCGAGTCATTGTTGTTGCACATGCCCTCATTCGAGCTAAATTACGAGAGCATAGAGAGTTGATTACTGCTCATGGTCTACCATTAGACGCCCTCACCGTGCGAATTAAGATGTGTTAGCAGGGAGGTTGATAGTCAGAGGATGTGACGGACTTGAAGGTCGATATTGCAAGATTGAGGCGTGATGTGGATGAGCTCAAATCCACTTATATATATCTATGTTATGAGGTGGAGTTGATATTCCCGAGGGCCCAAGTTCAGATGTTCTATGTGATCGGAGATGTTGTTTTAGCTGATGATGATAAGGAGTCAGACACTCTTGAGATGGATGAAAAGGAGCTTGGGACCCGTGATGCTGTAGTTTATGATGTGTTTGTGGACTTGGAGGGTGTGATGGTGCATATGGCGACAGAGGCTTCACTTTATGACTCCTCGATGATTGGTTCCAGTAGAGCGCAACCTACTCCTGGAGGAGAGCCTGGCAGTGATGCCCCGATTGAGAGAGCTCTAAATGCACAACGTTCACCTCAGGCTTAGCCTGACAGGGGAATCTTGACTCTCTTCTTGTTTTATTTTTGAGACATTTACTTTACTTTACATTGAGGACACTATTTAGTTTTGTTTGGTGGGGTGAGGGTATCTTCATACCTATCCCTTTGGTTTGTATTTATTTCGTTTTGGATGATTGTATTTCTACTTTTGGTTGTGTCTGAAACTTCTTATTTATTATGGTGAAATTTGTGAATGTTGGTTTTCGATCCCATTAATCCATTTCCTAATTTCTAGATTTGTGAATGTGTGCTTGTTCTCTTGCATGTTTGAGTATCAGTTGTGAGAAATATTGATGACTTGAATAGTGCTCTTGGTTGAACAATATATTTGTGCAAGTCCAGTGAGGAAAATTTGAGTTGCATAAGTCATGTGTTGATTCTTAGCATCTCATTGTAACTAGTCGATTGACGCAATGAGTCTTGTGATGATCATTAAACGTGAGCTTCACTTGTAGAGTCATGATTGTTGATTGTGTTGAATGCCTTGTGTGCTGAACTTTTTAAAAAAAATATGTGTTTGGTGATACCTAGAACTTACTCTGTTGGTCCAATTAACTAATGTTTGTGAATGAAACAAATGATATTAGGCACAAATGTTTGATAGTAAACAAAAATTGTTGTTATACCTCTTTGTAACCACCTTATGAGAGTGTGAACCTAGTTTGGCACCATTTGAGCCTAACCTTTTCTTTGGATGAAAGATGAACACATTTAGCTTTTTACTACCCACCTAAAACCTTTATGAAGCGTTGGTCCGTTGGAATACCTGACTTAGGCCAAAATCCTAAGTTGGGGGTGTGGTAAAAAATGTGGAAAGAAATTGAGCAAGAAGTTTGTGAAATTCAACCTTGAAAATTGTGTTGAAAAGATGGAACCCCTCCATATAAAGATGAAGAAGAAAGAAAGCAAAATAAAAAGATTGAAAAAGAAGTACATGATGGAAAGAAAAGGGGTATCCAATAAGCCATACAAGAATCTTTGTGCTTGAAAGTACTTAGGGTGGATTGTAAAAACGAAAAGAGTGGAATAAAAGGAGAAGAAGTGAAATGCAAGTCATGCTTCATGAAGGTATAAGTCACTAGGCCAAAACAATCATACATTTACCTTCAGCCCCGTTACAAGCCTTGAAAGACCTTGGTGATCTTGACTGAGCCGAGTGATATGTTGATTGGAAAATACAGGCAATTGTATAGGTAGAATCATGCATGTGTTTATCCTTAAGTCATAATATTTGATGAGCTCTGTGTGAGCATGGAATCATTCTTGATGTGAGGGCATTCGAATACTCTTGTTGAGCTTGAATTTTCATTTGAAGCAAGCATTGTGAGCTTGACTTCTACTTGATAATGGCTAGTCACAGTTTGAAACTTCTAATGCACAATTGAACATTGCATGGGTAGATTGAACCTCGTATGCATTCATGTTGAGTGTCAAGTAGCACTATTTGTAGACATCCATGTTTACTTGATTGATCTTGTCTTTTACTTGAGGACAAGCAAAATTTTAAGTTGGGGGTATTGATGAGTTGGGGATTTTGACTCATTTAGGGTTTAATATTCAGGGAGTTAGTGTAGTTAATGCCTATTTTATGCTCGTAACTAATTTTAAATTTCAATATGCATCAATGAAGTCAAAAGAGTAAGACAAGTACATTACAAGGCAAATAGGAACGAAAAGGCTGAAAAGGTTGAAGGAAAGAAAAACGGGTACTCATCAAAGCCAATCGGTAAGTCACCGAGTGGACCTTCAGCTCGCCTAAAGATTCAGCATCCCATCCTATGGGAAAAACCAATGATCAAACAATTAATTCGGTGACTTGCCGAAGAGATCGGCGATGCCGATTTAGCTCGCCTAATATTACAGAACGAGGTGGTAAAAATCCATGCCAAGAAGGTGAGAAGAGGAGCACTCGATGCATCATCGTATCGCCGATCGGTTCAGTGAATTTGACTCACTTCGCCAAAAATTATAGAATGATTTATAGACAAAGATATGCCAAAAAGGCGAGAAGAGGAGCACTCGGCGCGTTGGTGACAAATTCGGTGAGCTCGACTTACTTCGCCGAGTGGACTCCATGCTGAAATTATGGGTACATATAAATGCAATTTTCAAAAAAAAAAGGGAGTCCCCATATTGTTCTCTTTTGGGTTTTTGATCTTTTACATTCTAGAACATTATTTTTGCATTTTCTTTAGTAGAGATTTAGGGATTGTGAGACTTTTAGCCTAATTTCTAGTATTTGGAAACTTTTGGATCATTGTCAAACCTGATAGAAAACTTTGTTGGTAACGATTTCTTGTTCTTTACTATGTTTGGCTAAAACCCTCATTCTTGGGGGTGTGATTATGTAGTTGAATGCATTAATTAGCTAATGGGTGTTGTTAGTTACTGATTTTATTGTTGTTTTGAAGTGCTTTCAATTAATAGTTCGTGTTGTAATTGAGGAATTTGTAGTTACAAATACAATTCTAGCTTGGTACTCAATACTTACTTGAGAAAGAGGTGTTATAGTTGAGTTATTAGTTGATGATTATATTGATTGTATTGTTACGGATCTAACTTGAGAATGTGGGTTTGAATGCAATCTTACAAATCTAGCTTGAAATAGTTGATTAATTAAGGTAATGCGTTATTAAATTGTGTTGTGCCTATTGAGGTTTCGGAAAAACTCACTTGATTCGTAATAGTTGATTGAGAAATGACTATTGCACTCAAAACCAAACCTACCCACCGAGATTAAACATCTTTGAGTAACTAGTAATCACCCATTACACGAAATTATCATTCAAGTTATCACACTCCCAAGAAACCTTCTCTATTTGTTTAATTTCGGTTTTAGTATTCATAAATTGGTTACCTAAATCCCCCCCCCCCCTTTTATTTAGCATTAATTGTCAAAACTTTGTGATTTACTTTTAAGTTGCAAAACTTCTACCTCTACAAATGATTAGGACACAATTTTACTTTTTAATCAAATTCTTTACTGTATCACTCCTTGTCGGATCGACCCCAACTCTTAGTTGGGTCTATACATTTTAGTGACCGCCTACATTAGAATCGGATGAGGTGGAGTTGAGCGTTATTAGCACACCGGTTGGACAAATCTTTTTTATTCAGGCTCAAAGGCTAGTGGCAAGCAGATGTCTGTCCTATTTAGCATATGTGCGGGATTTGAGTAGGGAGGTCCCTTCAGTTGAGTCTGTGCCTGTTGTTCAAGATTTTATAAATATGTTCCCTACCTACCTATCTTATCTACCCCTACAACGTGATAGCGATATTTTGATTGACTTTGAACCGGGTACTCGGCTCGTTTCTATTCAACCGTAACACATGGCTCCTGCAGAGCTCAAAGAGCTCAGTGTTCAACTTTAGGACCTCTTCGATAAGGGTTTTATTAGGCCTAGTTTATCGTCTTGGGGTGCTCCTATTCTATTTTTGAAGAAGAAGGACGATTCGATGTGCATATTAATTGATTATAGGTAGTTGAATAAGGTGACATTGAAGAACCGTTACCCCATGCCTAGGATTGATGATTTGTTCGACAAGCTTCTAGTGTCGTAGTGTTCTTGAAGGTTAATTTGAGGTCTGGTTAGCATCAGTTGAGGATTAGGGCAGTGGACATCCCTAAAAAAGCATTTAGGACTCGATATGGCCATGATGAGTTCCTAGTTATTTCTTTTGGGTTGACTAATGCACCATCATGTACTTGATGATGCGGGTGTTCATGTTATATCTTGATTTGTTCGTCATTATGTTCATAGATGATACTCTTGTATATTCATAGAGCAGGAGTGACCATTAGCAACATCTAAGGATTGTGCTCTAGACTTTGAGAGATAAGCGTCTTTACGCCATGTTCTCAAAGTGCGAGTTTTGGCTTGAGTCTATAGCATTTTTGGGACACGTGGTCTCCAAGGATGGCATCATGGTAGATCTGACAAAGATGAGGCTATTTGTGATAGGGTTAGGCCCACTTCAATTACTAAGGTTGGGAGCTTTGTCGGTTTGGCACGCTATACAAATAGTTTATAGAGGGCTTCTCCACCATTGTTGCACCTTTGATCAGGTTGACTCGCCTCAATGTTTCTTTCTGAGTGGTCTGAGGAGTGTGAGTTGAGCTTTTAGAAGCTCAAGGAGTTGTTGACTACTACTCTTATATTGACTCTTCCTGTTGAAAACGACGACTTCGCAATCTATTATGACACATCTAGTGTTGGTTTGGTTTGTGTTTTGATAAAGCATGGTCGGGTCATTGCTTATGTGTCACGGTAATATAGGTTACATGAGCGGAACTACCCTACTTATGACTTTGAGTTGGTTGTGTAAGTTTTTGCGCTAAAGATCTGGAGGCAGTACCTATATGGAGTTTGTTGTGAAGTCTACACTAATCACAAGAGTCTTCAGTTTATTATGAGCCAGATGGATCTTATTTCGAGGTAGTGTCGTTGAATTGAGCTTTGTGAAGGACTATGAACTCTCTTTTCCCTGTCATCTGGAAAGGCGAATGTAGCAGTGGATGCCTTGAGTCAAAAAGTAGTGAGTATGGGAAGTCTAGCCTTCCTATCTATGGTGCGGTGACCTTTAGGTTTGAACATTCAGACCTTAGCTAATCAAATGGTTAAGATGGATGTTTCAGATTCTAGGCGTGTTCTAGCCAATGTGGGAGTTCAGTTCTCTCTACTTGATCAGATCTGTAACCATCAGTTTGAGGATGAGGCCTTGGTCGAACTTTGAGATTGTATGTTAGCAAGTGATGCCAGATGGGATTTTGAGGTTTGCAAGCCGTATTTGTGTTCCAAATTTTGGTGGTTTAATTCAGTTGATACTTCGGGAGACCCATGATTTTAGATATTATATCCCTTCGGGCAGCGCAAAGATATACCATAACTTAAGGTACCATTACTGGTGGAGCGGTATGAGGAGAGAAATTGTAGACAATGTATCTCGCTGCCTTAGTTGCTAGGAGGTGAAGACCGAGCATTTGAGACCTAGTGTTGAGTTTCAATGATTACCCCTTGCAAAGTGGAATTGGGATCACATCACCATCGATTTTGTAGCAGGTCTGCCTTGGACTTCTAAAAGTTTTGATAGCATTTGGATCATTGTTTATCGGTTGACCAAGTCAGCACACTTCCTCCCTAATCAATCTTCATTCAGCGTCAAGAGTTTAGCCCGTATCTACATTCGTGAGGTGGTCTGTCTTCATGGTGTATTAGTCTCTAGCTTCCAGAGGACTTTCCAGGATGAGTTGGGCACTCATGTTGAACTTAGCACAAACTTCCACCTGCAGACTGGTGGTCAGTCGGAGCATACTATTCAAGTTCTTGAGGACATGTTGCGGGCTTGTGTATTAGAGTTTGAAGGTGAGTGGGACCATTTCTTGACTTTGGCAGAGTTTGTGTACAACAACAACTATAATTCTATCATTCAAATGGACCTGTTTAAGGCCTTATATGGTAGGCTTTATCGCTCTCTAGTTGGTTGGTTTGAGACTACAGAAACTAGACCACGTGGCACAGACTTGATTAAAGAGGTTTTAGAGCAGGTGAGGGTTATTCAGGATAGGCTTCGGACAACTCAGAGTAGGAACCTGATTTATGCGGATCGTAGGCAGCCACTTTGAGATCCTTCAGATATATTGGGCCTTTCGAGATCCTTCAGATGATTAGGGAGGTTGCAAATGAGTTAGTTTTTCCTTCGATGTTCTCTACTATGCACCTAGTCGTTTATGTCTCGATATTGTGCCAGTCAAGTTACCTTTGGTTTAGAAGTAATTTTGAGGTTTACAGGCCATATTTGTGTTTCGAGTGTTGGGGGTTTGATTTAACTGATACTTCGAGAGGCCCATGATTCTAGAATTATATCCATCCAGGCATCGCGAAGATGTACCATGACTTGAGGCAGCATTACTGGTGGAGCGGTATGAGGAGAGACAATGCAGACTATGTATCTCATTTCCTTAGTTTCTAGGAAGTGAAGGCCGAGCATTTGAGACCTTATGTTGAGTTTCAAAGATTACCCCTTCCATAGTGGAATAGATTGCATCACCATGGATTTTATAGGAGGTCTGCCTTGGACATCTAAAAGTGTTGATAGCATTTGGGTCATTGTTCATCGGTTGACCAAGTCAGCACAATTCCTCCCTATTCAATCTTCATTCAGCACCAAAAGGTTAGCATATATCTACATTCGTGAGGTGGTTCATCTTCCTGGTGTGTCGGTCTCTATTATATAAATCGGGGTGCTCTGTTCAGTTCAAGCTTTTGGAGGACTTTTCAGGATGAGTTGGGCAGTTGTGTTGACCCTAACAGAGCCTTCCACCCACAAACTGATGGTTAGTTGGAGCGTACTATTCAGATTTCTGAGGACATGTTGCAGGCTTATGTATTACAGTTTGGAGGTCAATGGGACTAGTTTATGTTATTGGCGGAGTTTGAGTACAACAACAACTACCATTGTAAAATTCAAATGGACCTGTTTGAGGCTTTATATGTTAGGCGTTGTCGCTCTCCAGTTGGTTAGTTTGTGAATACAGAGCCTAGATCGCATGTCACATACTTGATTTAGAAGGCTTTAGAGCAGGTGATGGTGATTCAGGATAGGGTTCGGACAACTCAGAGTAGGCACTAGAATTATGCGGATCGTAGGCGGCGACCTTTAGGTTCTCAGTAGGTGGTAGAATTTTTCTTTGCATGTTGCCCATGAATGGCGTGATGAAATTTGGGAGGTGGGTCAATCTTAGCCCCAAGTATATTTGTCTTTCTGATATTGGTAACACTCAACTACACTTCATCCAATTCTAAGTGTAGGCGGTCGCTAACAAGTATAAATTCAACTAAGAGTTGGGGTCAATACAAAAGGGAGTTATACAGTAGAGAATTCGATCAAGAAGTAAAGTTGTGTCCTAATCATTTGTAGAGGTCGAAGTTTCGCAACATTAAAGTAAATAACAAATTTTTGAAAGTTAATATCAAATGGGGGAAGTCGGGTAACCAATTTATGACTACTAAAACCAAAAGTAAACAAGTAGAGAAGGTTTTTTGGGATTGTGATGACTTGAATGTTAATTCCGCGTATGGTTGATTACTAGTTACTCAAAGATGTTGAATCTCGGTAGGTAGGCTAGGTTTAAAGTGCAACAACCATTTATGTAACACCTAGGAACTTAGTAGCCTAAGCCAGGGTCCAAGCACGAAAGAATTATAGACAAAATCTTCTTTGTATTACACTGTGTGTTCAATTTTCTGTACAACGCGGTATATATAACAAAACAATTGTAACTGCCTATACACTTGCTCATATTCTATTGGTTCATGTGTAACAGAATTATTCTACAAAAATAAATGAAAAGTAAAATGTATATACAAGGAAAGATCTGGAATGTAGGTTGTGCAGATGCTCTTTGTTGATATGTATAACATGGTCCTCCGAGACGTAACAACCCAAGGCACAAAAGATTGTAGGCTAACAAAAGCAAGTCAAACAATAGTGGTCATTATGCATTTGTACCGACAACCTCACCTTTACCTTCATCTTCTTTATATCTATCTAAAACTGAATCACCGGAAATAATGTCGTTAGAAAAATGTTTCTCACCAACACCCCCCTCAAGTTGGAGGGGACGGCACGAACACCCAACTTGCCCAAAATACTTGGGTGAGAAGGACCAGATAAAGGTTTAGTAAAGAAATCCGCAAGCTGGGAAGAAGAAGAGACAAAGGAAAGAGAAATTAAACCGGCCAGATATTGTTGAAGCACAAAATGGCAATCAAGATCCACATGTTTGGTACACTTGTGAAAGATCGGATTTTTAGCTATATGAATTGCCGCTTGGCTGTCGGACTGAAGGAAAATAGGCAAAGAAGGGGGAACTGATAAATCCTCAAGCAACCGAACCAACCATGTCATTTCTGCAACTACCCGTCTCATAGAACGGTACTCTGCTTTTGCAGAAGAAAGAGACACAGAAGGTTGTTTCTTTGATTTCCATGAGATAGGACTGCCACCTAAACTGATGAAGAAACCACTGACTGAACGGCGAGTCTCAAGGAAAGACGCCCAATCTGCGTCACAAAAAGCAAGTAGCTGAACGAAGGGATTGGAGGACATAAAAAGGCCCAAACCAGGAGTACCAAGTAAGTAGCGTAAGACCTAAATTGCAGCAGAGTAGTGTGAAGTACGAGGAAACTGCATATATTGGCTTAGGTGTTGAACAGAGAAAGCAAGGTCAGGATGAGTGTGAGTCATGTAGTTCAACTGACCAATCAACCTCCGATATGAGGTTGGATCTGATAAAAGTTCACCATCATCTGCTTTCAATTTCAGGGACGGATCTAAAGGTTAACTTCCAGGGGTGAGTTTGAGGCAATTATACTCAGAGAGGACCTCAAGAATGAATTTTCGCTTATTGAGGATCAAACCAATAGATTCTCGTAGCACCTCCATCCCCAAAAACTAATGTAAGCTTCCCAAATTTTTAATTTGAAATTCAAAGTGCAAAAATGATTTCAAAGCTTGTAATTCTTCAATGGCATCCCCAGTCAGCACAATATCATCCACATAGACTATTAACAGGGAAATAAGAGCATCATTGCATTTATAAAAAATAGAGTAATCATTTAACGAATGAGCATAACCTTTGAACTTAAGTGCAGCGGTTAACCTTGCATACCATTGGCGGGAAGCCTGTTTCAAACCATAAAGAGATTTTCTCAAATGCCAAACATGATGAGGAGAAAGAGACTCTATGCCGAGAGGGAATTTCATATACACCTCTTCCTCCAAATCCCCGCGTGGAAATGCATTGTTTACATCTAATTGGAAAAAATTCCATCCCTTTTTAACTATGATGGCAAGAACATATCTGATAGTGGTAATCTTAACGACTGGACTGAACGTTTCTGTAAAATCAACTCCCTCATGCTGCATATCCCCCCTAATAACAAGACGAGCTTTCAACCGCTCAACTGATCCATCAGATCATAATTTCACCTTATAAACCCACTTACAAGGTAAGGCTTTACAACCTAGAGGAAGACGGACCACATCCCAAGTATTATTGGCTAACAAAGCATCTAATTCTTTTGCCATAACATCCTGCCGACCGGGGTGTAAAACTGCCTCAAAATAGTTGTTGGGCTCATGAATGTGAGACAGAGAATTAGGAAAATGTTGGTTAAGGGAAGAAAGGGCATTGAAAGAGAAAGAAGGGGCATGAACAGAAGATAAAAAACAAAAATTAGAAACATCTGCTAGATGTACAGTGTTGCAAACATAATATTCCAAATAGGCAGGAGTTTGAGAGATCTAGTAGACCTCCTTAGGATAACAGGATCAAGAGATGGAGATAGAGAAGTGTCTACAGGAGATGGACCAAGATCAGAAGATAGGGAATAAGTAGATGGAAGAGTACTTGGATTCAAAAAAGCTAGAAAATATGAACTGGAAGGTAATTAGTGATCAGGGGAATTGGGACTAGAGACACTGGAAACTTCAAGGTTCATAGGACAAGGAGAAGTAGTGGGAAAAATAGGAACTGAACTAATGATAGCTATGAAGGGAAAATTATTCTCATGGAAGATAACATTCCGACTAACAAAAAATTTCTGATTCTTGAAATCAAACAACTTATATCCTTTCTTTCCATGAGGATATCCAAGAAAAATACAGGGGGTAGCTCTAGGATCTAACTTAGTTCTTTATTGAGGCAAAGTAAAGGCAAAGCACAAACATCCAAACACCATTAAGTGATGGTAGGAAGGGGGTTTTCCAAACAAAATATCATATGGGGTATTAAATTTTAGAAGCTTGGTGGGACATCTATTGATTAAATAGGCAGTTGTTAGAATAGAATCACCCCAAAATTTTGATGGTAAATAAGATTGAAACAACAAAGATCTAGCCACCTCTAGCAAATGCCTATGTTTTCTTTCAACGACACCATTTTGTTGTGGTGTAGCTACACAAGAAGTTTGATGTATAATCCCTTTAGATAAAAAGATTGAGGAACCCTCATGACTGGAACCAAGTTCCATAGCATTGTTAGATCTAATGATTTTAACCTTTTTGTCAAATTGTCTTTCTACCATAGCTAGAAAATTTTGTAATGCTGGAAAGGCATTGCTCTTGGTAGATAAAAGGAAAACCCAAGTCCCCATACTATAATCATCAACAATGGTAAGGAAATATCTATATCCATTATAAGTAGGAGTGTGGAATAGTCCCCAAGTATCAATGTGTATAAGATCAAAAATTTGCTTGCTAGAAATATCACTATTCTGAAATGGAAGCTTGGTTTGTTTAGCTAAATGATAGATATCACAAGGCTCAACAAAGATAAAATAGGAAAAGGAATTTCATTAATATTCTTCATATTGGACAAAGGTATATGGCCTAGCCTATCATGCCACAACCTATTGATTACATTAGACTGAGAAATACTAGATAGAGCAGCAGAAGTGTTGTGTTTTGATTGAAAAACTGAATTGGAAATCATATTAGAAGATCTACTAAGACTGGACATCGGAGGTTGATCATGTTGCATCACATATAGTCCATTTCTGGATTCACTAAGCACCATCGGGCTCTTCATTGAAGAGCCCTGCATAAAACAGTGAGAAGAAGAAAAAATGAATAGATGGTGGAACTGCTCAAATAACTTATTAACAAAGAGTAGATTGAAGTGAAAACTTGGAACAAACGGGACATTAGAAATGACAAAGTTAGAAAAGAGTCTAACTGATCCTACATGTGTTACTTTAATAGTTTGAGAATTGGGAAGTTTGACAAATGTTGCTTTAGGCAACAAATTAAAAGAGATAAAATATCCTTTGTTAAAAGTCATATGTTGACTTGATCCTGAATCAATAATCCATGAATTTGGGCTAACAGGGTTGTGATTTGTATAGAAAGAAAAAGGAAGTAGGTTTATACCATCACAATTGGCATTAGCTATGACCTCAGAATTGGTGCTTTGTTTCCCATTTTTTTCTTGTTGAAACAATGACATGATCTGCTTCAGCTGGTCCTCTGATAAAAGATTTCCCGACTCTGGTGGACCAATATTATAATAGAACTGGTTTCCTGCTGCCTCACCTGTCATAGCTACATTACCGTGAACAGAATTAGGGGAATTTTTTTTCTTAGTAAACTTAAAATTAGGAGGAAACCCATGAATTTTGTAACATTGCTCCATGGTGTTCCCTATTTTCTCGCAATATCTGCATGTTGGAGCAGACTTCTTATTCTCATAATAGTTTCCTCTTGCAGGTTTGTACTCGGGTGCTCTAGGTCTCTATCCAGAGGTATTTTGTCCAAATGCCACAAAAGAAGAATTCTCCCCAGGGAATTTAGGGTTCATATTCATCTCTCTTTGTTTTTCCTCTTGAATCAACAAAGCATAAGCATTAGACGTGGAGGGTAAAGGAGAAATCATCAAGATATTACCTCTGGCTGCACAGTAAGAATTGTTTAGACCCATGAGAAATTGCACCAGATGTACATCATGTTTTGCTTTCACATTCTTTTCTTTTGCTCCACAGGAGCAAGCACATCCAAATACTGTGAAAGTATCAAGTGTGTCGAGTTCATCCCACAACCCCTTCATCTTTGTGTAGTAAGAAGCAATGTTAGAGGTCCCTTGAACAAGCTCATTGAGCTCTTTTTGCAGCTGAAACAACTTTGCTCCACTACTTTTCCCAAATCTAGTCTCCAAATCAGACCAGAGTTCCTTGGTCGTGAAGGAATAGATTACACTATATGAGATCTCTCGTGAGAGAGAGTTGAGAAGCCAGGAGATCACCATAGTGTTAGCTTTGCTCCAAGCTTTGTGGTGATCGGTGCCTTTAGTAGGTTCACTCGTGGATCCATCAATGAAACCAGATTTGTTCTTTGCAGTCAAGGCAATCATCATGCCCCTTTTCCATCCAGCAAAGCTTTTTCATCAAAAGGAGTATTCACCAGCAAAGTACTTGGGAAATCAGTTTGAGAGATGAAATAAGGATGGGAATATGAAGAAAAATTAGTAGCAGCAGCTACTGTAGCTGTTTGGACTGCAATGGTAGAATTATCACCCATGATTGAAAAGAAGAGAACCACATTGAAGAGAGAAAAATGAGATTTGAAAAAGAGAAGAATCAAGGATTTAAAACCTTGCTCTTGATAACATGAAAGAATTATAGAGAAAATCTTCTTTGTATTACACTGTGTGTTCAATATTCTATATAACGCGGTATATATAACAAAATAATTGTAACTGCCTATACACGTGTTCCTATTCTATTGGTTCATGTGTAATAGAATTATTCTACAAAAATAAATGAAAAGTAAAATGTATATACAAGGAAAGATCTAGAATGTAGGTTTTGCATTGATATGTATAGCATGGGCCTCCGAGACGTAACAACCCAAGGCACAAAAGACTGTAGGCCCAATCTGCTCATAGACCCAAATTAGAATAACAAAAGCAAGTCAAACAGTAGTGGTCCTTATGCATTTGTACCGACAACCTCACTTTTACCTTCATCTTATTTATATCTATCTAAAACTGAATCACCGGAAATAATGTCGTTAGAAAAATGCTTCTCACCAACAAAGGAGGAGGTTCCAAACCAAAGATTTTGCCTTGTCACCCTTAATAAAAGTCCCCAAGAGTCGTGAGGGGCAATACGAGTCATGGTGGTGCCCGTAAATCCTATGCAGTAGAAAACCATCACTGCCTCACCTTCCACAACAACCATGACACCTCGTGGTAAGGACCACAGGCCCTGGTAAGGCTCGTTGTAGGCTAGGCAGTAGATACCCTAAGGTTTCCCAAAATAGGACCCTCCCCACGACCACTAGATGGCTCGTAAAGACCTTGATAGGCCATGGGAGGGTTCGTGAAGGTAAGTTAGATTCTTAGGGGCAAGGAGTGGCTGCCAAGCCATTGGTTCAAAACTACGATGGGAACCACGGCCCATGGTAGGGACCACGGCCCATGGTAGGGACCACGGCTCGTGGAGCCTCACCTGGTAAGGCGCAGTCCACTGAAAAGTTGAGGGTCTTTCCAATTTTAATTAGATTAAAGCTATGTCATTTTGCCTAAGCCTAGGACCCTATATAAGTCACTTTAACCCCAAAAATCACCCATTCAAGTCATTATTTCCAAAAACCCAAAAGAGATTCCAAAATTCTTCTCTCAAATATTTCTCTCTCTAGAACTTGAAAAAGAAGAAAGAGTTGGAGCTAGGATCAAGGTTAAGTCTCCATTCCTCAAACATTTGTGGACTTTTTTTAACAAGGTATGATGGTTTTTCATTCATAGAATACTCTCATCCATGGATCCCCTAAGATTTCCCCAATTAAGAAGTAGAAATTTAAATTGAGTTGGGGTTTTCTCTAATATTGTGGGTATTGATGAATGTTGATCCAAATAAGTGGATTATGATTGTTTATGCTTGAATTGAGCATATTCAATAATTTTAGGATGAATTTACATGTACCCATGCCTAACCCATGATTCTAAGATGAGTATGATATATGTGGGTTTTACTTCATGAAAGGGGAAATTGAGGATTTAGATGTATTCATATAAGATTGATATGCTACGTTGTAGATTGTTTGAGATTGAAGCATATATATATGAATTGCATGAGTCAAAGAATATATGATGATTTATGATTAGAATTGTCTTGAGATTTTGGCATATATAAGGATTATGAGAAGTATTTCTTGAGAGTGAAGCATATAGAAATGAATCATTATTATTAGAGCTTTGAGAGTAAAGCTTACATAATGAATCATGATTATTAGGGCTTTGAGAGTAAAGCTTACACGATGAATTATGATTAGTAGGGATTTGAGAGTAAAGCTTATCTTAAGATTGTTGATTATTAGATAGAATTGTTGTGGACGGATTTACCCACATGATTTACCCTATGAATGTATGAATTTGAAAGTTTTTCTCTTATAGAATGATTCTAGGTTGAAAGACTTGATCACCTAAAATGAATCAAAGAACTTATGAACTATGATAGATAAGACTTAGCTTGGATTAGCATAAGGAGATGATTTTTCCATGATAGCTTGAAGTGGTAATATGAGGTCCTTTCATGGTATCTTGAGTTAGTAGAACTCATGGTAGCTTGAGTTAGTAGAACTCATGTATAGCTTGGATTGAGAAATAGTACCCTTCCATTGATTGCTTGATCGGTAATACAAGATCATTTCATGATAGCTTGGGTTAGTAGAACTCATGTATAGCTTGGATTGAGCAATAGTACCCTTCCAATGGTTAGCTTGAACTATCATGATAAGGTGTTTTGCATGGTAGCTTGACTTGGTAAGGCCATACCATTTCATGGTAGCTTGGATTGAGAAATAGTACCCTTCTTTGGATAGCTTGGACTTGCATGATAAGGTGCTTTCCATGATAGCTTGGACTAGCATAATGAGGTGTTTTTCCTTGGTAGCATTGAATTGGTAAATAGTAACCCTTCATGGTAGCTTGAATTAGCATAGATGAGGTGTTACTTCATGGTAGCTTGGATTAGTAAAGTAGTACTCTTCCATGGATAATGACTTAGCTTGGATTGGTATGATGGTATGCCTTACATGAATAATAGAAATAGCTAAGGATTGACTATTCTTCAATCAAAGTAGCATAGTTATGATGAAATAAGGTTACTTCAAGGAAGTATCGTAAGTATGTTTTAAGATGAGGTTTACTGGTTATGATGATAGATTAGCTTGGATTGTTGCTTGAGTTACCTTCCTTGATAAGTATGAGTGGAGGTAGCCCAAGTCTTAACTAAGAATAAGTGAGGTTACTTCAAGAAATGTTCCTTTTATATTATGGTGATTTATGTGAGTTGATTATGCTTATGACTTATGTTGTTATCTCTTATGTTTATGTTGATGTTTATGCAAGCTATCATATTTAGTACACCTTTGTACTAACGCATACTCTTGCCTACATTTCTTATCAAATGTAGGGTTCGAGAATATCGACTCTCATCCCCGTGGCCAGGATCTTAGTAGAACAGGATTTGAAGATTGGTGAGTCCTCATAGCATTCAAGGATTTGACCACCATTGCCTTATGCCTTTCATTTTATTTTTTGAACTATTGTATGGTCTATGTCCCAAAGATATTCATATTTTAGATGGTTTGAGACAAAGTATAAAAAACTTCCGCTTTGATTTATAAAAGACTTTGATATTGTTGAAATGTTTTTAAGATCCCGTATTTTCTATTATATTATGTTATGAATGCTAAGTGGCTTGTATGAGGCCTCTCGGGGTCTTGTACGCCTTGTTATGTCTAGGGTGGTACCCCTGGGTCGTCACAAACTTGGTAATCAGAGCACAAGGTTTAGAATAGTTCTAGGATGTCTCGAAACCACGTCTAGTAGATTCTTGTTCATAAGTGTGAAGCGTGCCACATTTATGAATGAGTGGCTATTAGATGCTTAGGAAACTTCACTTCTTCATTTTCTAAGTCATGTGATAGATTTTAACTTTATAATGTCTTTCTCCTAATCCTCAACTGATTGTCTACAAGATATGACTACCAGAAGGGCTCAGGCTAGAAGGAATGAGGAAGACAATGTGGACCAAGAAGCTCCTCGTCAAGCTATTCAAGCTCCGGTCGACCCTTTGGTTGAGAATGTGACTAATGCAGAGTTTAGGTCTGGTTTTCAAGTGTTGGCGCAAGCCATGATAGCCCAAGCCACTAGGGAGGTTATAGTCCCCGTGAACCCAAATGTGGGTACGACGGCATCTAGAGTGAGGGAATTCACTAAGATCAATCCTCCAAAATTTTATGGTTCTAAGGTTGAGGAAGATCCTCAAGAGTTCATTTATGAGGTCTATAAGGTGTTAGCTATCATGGGAGTGACTCCGCTGGAGAAGGCGAAATTGGTTGCTTATCAACTAAAAGGGGTTGCTCAAGTTTGGTTCAACAAATGGAAGGAAGAAAGATCGGTAGATGTGGGTCCCATGGATTGGGAAAGGCTTAAGTCTGCTTTCCTAGATAGGTTCTTCCCTCTTTAGATGATAGAAGCTAAGGTGCTTGAGTTTATTAATCTCCGACAAGGTAATATAAGTGTTAAGGAATATGGTTTGAGGTTTACTCAATTGTCTCAATATGCTTCATCTATAGTGGCCGACCCTAGGTCGAGAATGAGTACGTTGTTTCGAGAGTGTCCAATTTAGTGGTGAAAGGATGTCGTACGGCTATGCTTGTTCATGACATGGATATTTCTCATCTTATGGTTCATGCCCAATAGATTGAAGAAGAGAAACTTAAAGGAAGATCTAGGGAGAAAAAGAGGTCTAGAATTGATGATGGTAATTTCTCTCATGTTAGGTCCGATGGACATGGTCGTTCAAGTTTTCGACAAAGGTTTTCCGAGCAAGGTTCTTCTAATGTTCCTCCAAGGTCTAACAATGAAGTGTATCTAACCCTAAACCTCAAGGAGGAAATGGTAGTGGATACCTATTGCCTACTTGTGCTAGGTGTGGAAAGAAACATGAGGGTAGGTTTCTAGCCGGCACGGATGGTTGATTTAGTTGTCGTGAAACTAGTCATAAAATGAGAGATTGTCCTATTATTAAGGCTAAGGGAAGAGAGGGCAAACAAGCTCCTCCGAGTGGTTATGGTTCCAATGCTCCTAAGCAAAACCGATTTTATGCACTTCAGACTAGAGGTGAACAAGAGTGTGCTCCCGGTATGGTTACCGATATGTTGAAAGCCTTTCAATTAAATGTTAATGCTTTACTAGATCCCGGTGCTACCTTATCTTTTGTGACGCCGTATGTGGCTGTGAGATTAGATGTGCTTGTTGATATGTTATTAGATTCTTATTATGTCTCTACCCTTGTTGGTCATTCTGTAATGGCTGAGATGGTCTATAGAAAGTGTCCCGTCTCCTTATCCCACAGAGTTACTCTTGATTGATTTGGTAGAGCTAGATATACTAGATGTTGATGTCAACCTTCAGATGGATTAGTTGCACTCTTGTTATGCTCCTAATGATTGTAGAACTTGTGTAGTCAAATTTTAGTTTCCAAATAAGCCTATCTGAGAGTGGAAGGAGGAAATATTTATGCCAAAAGGTTGGTTTACTTCTTGTCTCAAGGCTAAGAAGATGACTTTTAAAGGTTGCATGTACCACCTAGTTAGGGTGAGGGAAATAGATTTCAGTGTTGACCAACTCCAAAGAACTAGTTACTTTTCTAAGATTGACCTTAGGTCGGGTTATCACCAATTAAGGGTGAAGAATAATGATATTACGAGAACGGTTTTTAGAACCCGGTATGGCCATTACGAGTTGGTAGTAGTGTCGTTTGATTTGACTAATTCTCCAGTGGCATGTATGGATGTGATGAGT
Organism: Solanum verrucosum; assembly: GCF_900185275.1. Lineage (NCBI taxonomy): Eukaryota > Viridiplantae > Streptophyta > Magnoliopsida > Solanales > Solanaceae > Solanum > Solanum verrucosum. The sequence goes on from NW_026020173.1 coordinate 2,596,247, forward strand.
AGGGTGTTTAGATAATACCTAGATAAGCTCGATTAGTAGACCCCACCAAAGGTGGTGCTATGGGTTGAAATGGTTCTGAATTATCTTGTGTGACATGTGGAAAATTAAGTAGTGTCTTGATCCGACTTTAGTAGAACTGAAATAAATGGTGCTTAGAAAGTCCGTTGAGGCTTTTTCCCAAAGGGGAGATGGTGTGCCTAGATATCAAGGTAGTTGTGTGTTCCCAATATTCATGATTTGGGTTAACTTGAAACATCTCACCCATGAAAGGTGTAATGAGGTTTGGTAAGAAAGGGAAGCTTAGTCATGTTTTGAGGCCCATATGAGAACTTGAGACGTGTTGGTAAGGTTGCTTATGAATAAGATTTGCCTAATTAGTTGGCATCGGTACATCCGGTTTTCCATGTCTCTATGTTAAAGAAGTGTGTTGGAGATTCGACATCTATAGTTCCCTTAGAGGGTTTGGGAGTTGATGAAAAACTTTCTTATGAGGAAGTTCCGGTAGAGATCTTAGACCGGCAAGATAAGAAGTTGCTTCCGTGAAAGTATTGTGGAGGAATCATTTGGTTAAGGGTGAGACTTGGGAGGTCGAGGCCAATATGAGGTGTTGATATTCTCATCTGTTTTCCTTCTACTCCTCCCCTAGCTTGAAGTAATGAGTTCCTCATGGTTTGCTCTTTGTTTTAAGTCATGAGTGTTTTAGATATTCCCATGATTTCTTTATGTTATGCATGTTCGTGAAAACTTATGTTTTGAAAGAAAGGAATTTAAGTGATTGATTTTCCTCATGTTGTAGTCCATTGACTATGAGTTGCCTATAGACTTCATGAGATAGATTGATAAACATGCCTTAGCTTGGAGTTGAGGATTCCTCCTTGGATATATGTTGTTGAGTATAGATTGTATATAGGCTCCATGAGATTATGTTGAGCATGATTTTAGCTTGGAGATGATAGTTATTCCTTGGACATGAGTAGTTTTGAAATTTCATGCATATTGGGTTGCTAGATGTAGTTCCTACATTCCATATGATGCATTAAGTATGTTTATCTTGGAGTTAATGTTTACTCCTTGGTTGTGTGCATTTAGATGAGTTGCATGCATGATGGGCTGCTAGTCTTGAGTTGTTTCCTTTAAAAGGTGTCTAGAATACCATTCGAAGACGAATAATCCCAAGGGGGAAATAATGTAACACCTCATAATTCAGTAGCCTAAGCAAGGGTCCAAGAAGGAGGTTGCAAACAAAATATTTAGCATTGGCACCCTTCATGAAAGTCCCCACGAGTCGTGGTAGTGCCCGTAGATCCTAGGCAGTATACGACCATCATTCTCTCACCTTCCACGGCCACCATGATGCCTCGTTGTAAGGACCATGGGCCGTGGTGAGGCTTGTGGTAGGCTAGGCAGTAGCTACCCCAAGGCTGCCCAAAATAGGAGCCTCCCCACGAACTACTAGACGGCTCGTGAAGGTCTTGATGGGCCGTGGGAGGGATTGTGAAGGTAAGTTATATTCTTAGGGGTCAAGGGGTGGCTTCCAAGACAGTGGTCCAACACTACGATGGGGACCACGGCTTGTGGAGCCTCACGTGGTAAGGGGCAGTCCACTGTAAAGTTGAGGGGTAAATAGGCCTTTCCGGTGTTAATTAGATTACAGCTATGTCATTTTTCCTAAGCCTAGGACCCCTATATAAGTCATTTTAACCCCAAAACTCACCCATTCAAGTCATTATTTCCAAAACCCAAAAGTAATTCCAAGGTTCTTCTCTCAAATATTTCTCTCTCTAGAACTTAAAAAGAAGAAAGAGTTGGAGCTAGGATGAAGGTCAAGTCTCCATTCCTCAAGCATTTGTGGGCTTTCTTAACAAGGTATGATGGTTTTTCATCCATGGAGACCCTAAGGTTTCGCCAATTAAGAAGTAGAAATTTAATTGAGTTAGGGTTTCTTATAATGTTGTGGGTATTGATGAATGTTGATCCAAATGAGTGAATTATGATTGTTTATGCTTGAATTGAGTATATTGAATGATTTTAGGAAGCTTTTACATGTACCCATGCCTATCCCATGATTCTAAGGTAAGTTTGATATATGTGGGTTTTACTTCATGAAAGGGGAAATTGAGGATTTAGATGTATTCATATAGGATTGATATGGTACATTGTAGATTGTTTGAGATTGAAGCATATATATATATATATATATGATTTGCTTGAGATCAAATCATAAATGATGATTTATGATTAGAATTTTCTTGAGATTAAGGCATATATGAGGATTATGAGATGTATTGCTTGAGAGTGAAGCATATAGACATAAATAATGATTATTAGGGCTTTGTGAGTAAAGCTTAAATGATGAATCATAATTATTAGGGCTTTGAGAGTAAAGCTTACATGATGAATTATGATTAGTAGGGATTTGAGAGTAAAGCTTATATGATGATTGTTGATTATTAGATAGAATTGTTGTGGAAGGATTTACCCACATGATTGACCCTATGAGTGTATGAATGTGAAAGTTTTTCTCACATAGAATGACTCTAGGCTGAAAGGCTTGCTCACCTAAAATGAATCAAAGAACTTATGAACTATGATAGATAAGACTTAGCTTGGATTAGCATAAGGAGATGCTTTTTCCATGATAGCTTGAAGTGGTACTATGAGGTCCCTTCATGGTAGCTTGATTTAGTAGAACTCATGGTAGCTTGAGTTAGTAGAACTCATGTATAGCTTGGATTGAGAAATATTACCCTTCCATGGATGCTTGATTGGTAATACAAGACCATTTCATGATAGCTTAGGTTAGTAGAACTTATGTATAGCTTGGATTAAGCAATAGTACCCTTCCAATGGTTAGCTTGAACTAGCATGATAAGGTGCTTTGCATGGTAGCTTGACTTGGTAAGGCCATACCATTTCATGGTAGCTTGGATTGAGAAATAGTACCCTTCTTTGGATATCTTGGACTTTCATGATAAGGTGCTTTCCAGGATAGCTTAGACTAGCATAATAAGGTGTTTTTCCTTGGTAGAATTGAATTGGTAAATAGTAACCCTTCATGGTAGCTTGAACTAGCATAGATGAGGTGTTACTTCATGGTAGCTTGGATTAGTAAAGTAGTACTCTTTCATGGATAATGACTTATCTTGGATTGGTAAGATGATATCCCTTCCATGAATAGTATAAATAGCTAAGGATCGACTATTCTTCAATCAAAGTGGCATAGTTATGATGAAACAAGGTTACTTCAAGGAAGTATTGTAGTATGTATTAAGATAAAATTTAATTGTTATGATGATAGATTAGCTTGGATTGTTGCTTGAGTTGTCTTCCTTGATATGTATGACTGGAGGTGGATGACCCAAGTCTTGAATAAGGATAAGTGAGGTTCCTTCAAGGAGTGATCCTCTCATATTATGATGATTTATTTGTATTGATTATGCTTATGACTTATGTTGTTATCTCTTATGATTATGTTGATGTTTATGCAAGCTATCATATTTAGTACATCTTTATACTAACGCATACTCTTGCCTACATTTCTTATCCAAATGTAGGGTTCGGTGCTATCGACTCTCATCCCCGTGGATAGGATCATAGTAGAGCAAGATTTGAAGATTGGTGAGTCCCCATAGCATTCTAGGATTTGACCAACATTCATTTTATGTTTTGAACTATTGTATGGGTTGTGTCCCAATGATATTCATGTTTTACATGGTTTGAGACAAAGTATAAAAGACTTTCTCTTCGATTTATAGAAGACTTTGATATTTTTGAATTGTTTTAAAAATCTCGTATTTTCTATTATCTTATGTTATGAATGCTAAGTGGCTTGTATGAGGCCTCTATGGGTCTTGTACGCCTTCTTACGTCTAAGGGGTACCCGAGGATCGTGACAATTTCAAAATCAGCTATTGAGATTAAGGTGAGTTCTTTCGAACCTCAGCATGCAAAACACAATCGAACAACCCATTACCTTAATCAATCCACTATTCAAGCTAGATTTGCAAGATTGCAATTCAACTCACTTTCTCAAGCTAGATTTGTAACAATGCAATCATCAACTAATAATTCGACTCTAACACTTCTTTCTCAAGAAAGTATCGAGTACTAAGCTAGAATAGTATTTGCAACTACAAATCCTCAATTAAAACATGAACAATTAATTGAACCTACTTCAAAGCAACAATAAAATTTGTAACTAACAAAACCTATTTTCTAATTAACGCATTCACTACATAATCACACCCCCAAGAATGGGGCTTTTAGCCAAACATAGTAAAGGACAAGAAATTGTTACCAACGAAATTTTCCATCAGATTTGACAACGATCCACAAGTCTTCAAATGCTGGGAATTAGGCTAAAAGTCTCACGTTCCCTAATCTCTACTCGAAGATGTAAAAATAATGTTCTAGAATGTAAAAACTCAAAAACCCAGAAGTGAACAATGTGGGGACTCGTGGGAACTCCTTCTCTTCTTTTGAAAATTTCATTTATATGTTCCCAGAATTTCATCACGGAGTCAAATCGGTGAAGTAAGTCGGGCTCGCAAAACAGGTCGGCGATGCGCCGAGTGCTCCTCTTCTCGCCTTTTTGGCGTTGCTTTTCACCAAACTTTCTGTAATAATCGGCGAGCTACGTCAGCATCGTTGATCTCTTTCGGCGTTTTGCCGAACCACTAGTCTGCTCCCCAAGATGGTTTCATCCATGGGCTAGCATGCTGGAACTTTCGGCGAACTAAAGGTCCACTCGATAAGTCGCGGAGTGGCTTTGGCGAGGACCAGCTTTGCTTTCCTTCAACTTTTTCAACTTTTTCAGCTTTTTCGCTCCTATTTGCCTCGTAATGTCCTTGCCTTACTCTTTCACCTAAATTGCTGCATATTAACATTTTAAAATTTGTTATGAGCATAAAATAGGCATTGAAGCTACTAAATCCTTGAATAATAAGCTGTAAATGAGTCGAAATCCCTGACTCATCAACACCCCCAACTTAAACATTTGCTTGTGCTCAAGTAAAACACAAGATCAATCAGGTCAAAAGGGATGTCTACAAATAGTGCTACTTGAGACTCAACATGAATACACATAAGGTTTAATCTACACATGCAATGTTCAATTGTGCACTAGAAGTTTTAAACCATGACTAGCCACCATCAAATAGAGATCAAGCTCACAATGCTTGCTTCAAATGCAAATTTAAGTTCAACAAGCGTATTAAATGCCCTCACATCAAGAATTATTCCATGTTCTCACCAAAATTCACCAAAGGTTATATCATAAGGAATCAAAAGCAACTCTCACACTCTCAATGATAAACACATGCATGATTTTACTTATACGCTTGCCCATATTTTTTCGGATCAACATATCATTCGGCTTATGTAAGATCACCATGTTCTTTCAATACTTGTAACAAGGCTGAGGGTAAATGTATGATCATTTTGGATTAGTGACTTCTACCTTCATGAAACATGGCTTGCATTTCACTCTTTCTCTTTTTCTTTCACTCTTTTCAATTTCACAATCCACCCTAAGTATTGTCAAGCAAATTTCAAGCACAAAACTTCTTGTATGGCTCATTGAATTCTCCTTTTCTTTCCAGCAATGCACAATGTGCACACCTCGTTCTCAATACTTTTCTTTGTTTCTCTCTTTTTTTATGGAGGGGTTCCATCTTTTTTCAACACAATTCTTCAAGGGTGAATTTCAAAAACTTCTTGCTCAATTTCTTTCCTTAATTTTCACCACACCAAAATTAGGCTTTTGGCATGAGTTGGCTATTCAAAATGGACCAAGGCTTCATGAATGTTTTAGGTGTGGAGGAAATAGGCTAAATGTTTTCATGTTTCAGCCAAGAAAGGGGTAAGCTCAAATGGTGTCAATCTAGGTTCACACTCTCACAAGGTGGTCACAAAGGGGTATAATAGCAATTTGGTTCACTCTCAAAAAATTGTGCCTAAGATCATTTCTTTCATATACCAATGATAGTCGGTTGGACCAACGGGTTAAGTTCTAGGTATTACCAAGCATATATTTCAAGAAATCCTCACCACATAAGGCATTCAACACAATTATCAATCATGACTCTATAATTGTATTGATTCCTAACTTCTTTATTGATTTTCTTTGTGAGAGCATGGAATCGTCCTTGATGTGATGACACTTGAATGCATTTGTTGAAATATAGTCTTGTATTAGGAAAAAAGAAGGTATCGTGAGTTTAAGCTTTGTTTGATATCGTCTAGTCATTATTTAAAGTTATTTTATCATGATTGAGTGTTGCATGCTATTGAGAGTAGTCTTGCGATGGCACTTGCATGTTAGCTCTCATTGAGAATTGTTGTAGAAACCCTTATTGAACTAATTGTATTCTTAATTTACTTGAGGACAAGCAAAAGTTTAAGTTGGGAATGTTGATGAGTGGTATATATACAGTCATTTGAGGCCTATTTAGTTTAACAATTAGTGACCTCAATGCCTAATTGTATTATAAATAATTACATTTTAATGATTTGCAGCTATGAAGGCTAAGGGACAAGGAAAAGATGAATTTTTGGAAGAATGGGCATAAACATAAAAAAGAAGTGTAAACTCAACATCAATGATCACATATTAGGAAGGGTGGATCGCCCAATTGGCACGACCTCACCCAAAGTGAAAGTGCACAACACTTGAATTAATTGAGGCAGCTCAGAAGACATAAAGAAAATAAAGGGCGAACATGTTAACGATCGTCGAATGTGACAGGACTTGGAGAAAAATTGAAGGCTTAAAAAGTGAAAAGGTGGTACTCAGTGACTCGTCTAATGTGAAAGGTAGACTTAAACGAGCTCGCCGACAAAGGTTCAAACACCTGAAGCCTAAAGAAAAACAAGGGTGAGCTAAGGAGAAAATGACTATTCTCTGAATGTGTTTGGCGAGCTCAACTAACATCACCGAAATTCTTGCACAGTGAATTTTGGGCAAAAATTTAGGAAACAATAGATAGCCCAAATGAGAGAGAAAGAGGGGTTCAGAATATTTTAAAGAGACTAGTCTAAACAATTTTTATCTAGCGTTTTAATGAGAGAAACACTTTACTTTGTGAAGAACTCTTTAGTTTTGAGGTTTTTCAACTTTGTTCTTTATTTGTACAATTTGAAGTTGAATTTAAAGTGGGTGTTGCTTATAATTTCTTACTTTCATGTCACCCATGGATGCTTTCATGCAAGGTATAATTTCTTTACACTTTGTGATGTGTGCCTAAAACCCAAAGTCTAGGGATGTAATTATGGAGTTGGGTGTTGATTTAATGTAGTGGGTATTGTGTTGTGCTATGTTTTGTTGTTGTTCATCCATGGATTTGGGCTAATTAGCATGGAGTTAACTTATGGGTTAAGGTTGCAAACTTAATTCTTACTTCCGATCTCTAATTGATGCTCGAAAGAGATTGATTAAAGTGGGTAATTAGTTTAATACTTGCAATTTAGGTTTGATGTCTATAATTTGCTTGATAAAAAGATTATGGATTGGATTGATTTTCCCTATTTCTGTATCGGAAGAGAAAATAGGGTAAGGTATTGAGTTGTTTAGTTATGCACATAGATAAAGCCGAAAGGAGATTCTATGAACTGATGCTATTAGATCGAAAAAAGATTAGTGCCCATTAAGATGACTCGGTCTATCCATGAGTGTTCATCACAGTAGAGCAACACAATTACCTCTATATGATATCAATTTCCAATATTTAGATTACTTGTTACTTACTTAAATTTCTGAAATCTTAGTTTAATTATGACTATTGATAACAAAAACTCTTTTTCATAAATTTGGTAGAATCTTCCACTTTATTGTTACGCCCCGAGCCAACACCCTGGACAGGACTGGCACTCGAGAACCATTGTTTGCCTCAAGCGAACCCTTGGCCTGACTTACTACTCAACGGAAGACTTTACTCAACATTTAAAACAACTCAAGAGATAGATTCATAACTCAAACTTAGAATGCATAAAGGAAAACATTAGACTGGCCATAAAGGCAACTCAAGTCTTACAATCAAAACAACTGAAATGAATAAGACTAATGAACTAATAACATCTAACTATCTATGAAGCCTATAATAACTAAGATGGATGTCGGGATAGGACCCCCGATCATCCTAACAACTGAATAAAAAAGCAATAAAAAAGGAATCCTCCGAAAAGCAAGGAGGCTCACTAACTGACTTTAAGATGCTCAACTGGATCAACGAGGCGCTGGATGTTGATACGGATTTCCTATATCTGCAACATAAAATGATGCAGGCCAAATGGAATCAGTACATTGAATGTACGAGCATGCGAAGGGAAATCTAGACATGACGTAAGATTGACTGGAATCTGAAAGAAATACTTACCTCAGCTTTACTCAACTCAATGCAGAAATAAAAAAACAATAAAGATGCAGTTTATATAAAGCATTAAAACAGTAGATAACATCTCAAAGTATTGGAAAATACCATAATATCTCAGTTGTATATAAGAACACAAAAGAATAAACTCTACTTGGGAGATTCCCTAACTGACAACCATCACTATGAGTTATGTGATGATACAACGTCTCGCCCATGCTGCAAGAACTGTCCTATAACTTTCCCGGATATAGAACGCCTCAACTAAGTGGATCCACTAAGCTATGCTTAAAAGCATTAAGGAATCATCTAAAATGTCTGATCCTTTCTACCCACGTTAGCTACATGGTTTTTGGAGACGTGAGTTATTATGAACTCGTCCCCATATCGTGCTCAATACTACTCTCAAAGTATACTCAGCTCATATGTTTAAAAACATAACTCTTTCTCTGTGGTTTGAGATTATTACTCAAAAACTAGCTCAAAAGCTCTCGTGGAAATCGGTGTTTTCTCTCTTGTTTAAATGGGAAAATATTTACTCTTTGGGAATACTTAGTTCCCATATATTCTTTTAAAGAAAATGAACTTCGCTCTTACTCTAACTCAACTCAATGCTCAAGTATTAAAACAAGTTTAAGACTTTTGAAAAGACTCTAAGAACTCTCTAGACTTGGCTCTTAACTTTTCTTAAATTTGAATATATGGATTCAAGGTTATGATTCATGTTTATGGATGATTTCTAGATGTTTAAAAGTCATTTAGAGTAGTTATAATCGATAGGAAGTGTTAATACACTTTAGAAGAACTCAGACGAGCGAAATGATGAAAAATGGGTAGGGGCAGACGTGTCGGGGCGCACTGCTGACGCGGGGAGTCAGCCCCTAAGTTAGAAGACCCATTTCTGACACACTGTTGGCCCGCCTCCCCAGACCTTCTGGCACATTGGGAGCGCGTCACCCTAGACCTTTTGGCGCATCGGAGCGCGTCGCCCCAGACCTTCTGGTGCATCGAGGGCGCGTCATCCCAGACCTTTTGGCGCGTTGCCCCAGACCTCCCCTAGGTAACACCGATGAAATTTTCAACTCATTTTTTTATCTTAATTCGACTAAATTCGATTCTTTTTCCCAATTTTTCTTTAGATTCGGTTACCCAATACATTTACCGAAGAATATAACTCAAAAAAACTCATAAAATCTATAAGACTATCTCAAGAAACTCATCAATCTCAACCCAATTCAAGAACGAAAGCAAAGTCAAGAACACCAATCAAGATCATCAAACTTTCAACATTTTTAGGACGAATTCATGCTGAAATAAACATGTTTGGTGCATAGGTGAACGAACCCAACGCTTTGTGAACTCACATACCTCGTAGGAATTAACCCTTGGTGAAATACACGACCAAAATCGCAAGAACTTGACGAATCTTGACCTTTTCTTCTCCTTTCTCCTCTTGAGTTCTTTCTCTAAAAACCCTAGCGTGAAGTCTTTGAATGCTTAAACTGAACCAATTAACTTTAGACCTCAAATAAACTCCTAAGAATGAAATAATTTAATTGGGTGTGGAAAAGACCAAAATACCCCTTTAGAATCTGGTTAGTTTTCCTTATCTAGACAGCCCCAACTTCGAACGGGAATATCTCCCTCATACGAGCTTAAAAATTAGCAAACTTGGTGGTGTTGGAAAGATAATTCCAAGACCTTTCATTTTATATCTTATTTTCCACCTAACTCATCTTGTACTAAGATTTATGGTCGTTTGAAGTTGATCCAAAACTTCTACTTAACATAACTTTGCCAAATTTTCAGATTTTTCATACTTCCCAAAAATGGTTCTTTATAATTCTAGCTCTTTCAATTAGCGAGGTGTTACAATATCTCCCCCTTGGCAACATTCATCCTCGAATGAGATCATTATAAGTAGACTAAGGGTGTAACATCTAATATTCAACTCAAACACCAAACAAGCAAATCTAACACATTGGGTATATCAATTAAAGACTACTAAGAAGAGAATTAGTACCTAGATCTTGAATATCTCCGGACTCAAAGAGACGTGGGTATCTCTTCTTTATGTCCTCCTAAGTGTCCCATGTAGCTTCCTCAACGAACTGATTTCTCAATAAGACCTTGATTGATGCTACCTCCTTGGTTCTCAATTTGCGAACCTAGTTGTCTAGAATCTGAATAGGAATCTCCTCATAAGACAAGCTATCCTTAATATCAATATCTTCAATTGGTATGATTAGTGAAGGATCGTCCATACACTTTTTCAACATAGAAATGTGGAACACGGGATGAACTGTTGCTAACTCTTGCAGTAGCTACAACTCATAATCTACATTACCAATCCTTTTGGATATTCTGTAAGGACCAATATATTGGGGACTAAGCTTAAAATCTCATAACACCCTTCATGGGTGAAACTTTCAAGTACACCCAATCATCTACTTCAAACTCTAAGTCCCTTATCCTAACATCGGTGTAGAATTTCTAATGACTCTGCATTGTTTTCAACCTCTCTTGAATAACTTTTACTTTCTCCATAGCTTGATGAACTAAGTTTGGTCCTATCAACCCAGCTTCACTAACTTCAAACCATCCAATAGGATATCTGCATCTTCTCCCATAAAGAGCTTTATAATTAGCTATCTGGATGCTAGAATGATAACTATTGTTATAAGCAAACTCAATGAGAGGTAGGTGATCATCCCAATCACCTTTGAAATCAATCACACAATCCCTCAACATATCTTCTAAAGTTTGAATAGTGCACTCCGCTTGACCATCTATCTGAGGATGAAAAGCAGTACTAAAGTTCACCTTTGAACCCAAACCATTCTGGAAAGACTTCTACAATTATACAGTAAATTGTGCACCTCTATCTGAAATAATCAAAACTGGAACTCCATGAAGTCTAACTACCTCTTGAAGATACAACTTCACATAATCATCTGCTCAATGGGTAGTCTTTACCGGCAAAAAGTTGGTTGATTTGGTCATTCGATCAACAATCACCCAAATGGAATCATGTTGTCTGCGAGACCGTGGTAAACCAGTAATAAAATCCATATTGATCATCTCCCACTTTCATTCTGAAATTTCTATACTCTGAGCCATACCACCGTGCCTTGGTGCTCTACTTTAACTTGTTGACAATTTGGGCATTTAGCAACGAACTCAGCAATACCTTTCTTCATACTATTCAACCAATATACTTATTTCAAGTCACGATACATCTTTGTTGAACTAGATGGATAGAATATCTGGAGCTATGAGTTTCCTCCATGATTCTCTCTTGGAGTTCATCCACCTTTGGTACATACAACCTACCTTGATACCTCAATACACCATCTCCCCCTTGTTCAAACACCATTACTTTTTGCTTATGAACATTCACCTTAAATTCAAGCAAAATAGGATCTTGGTCTTGTTTCTCTTTCACTTCTGGCAATAAAGATAATTCAACCTCATTCATCGCCACCACTCATCCTTCTGTGCAATCCATTAGTCGAACTCTTAATCGTGCACATCTTTCACTAACTCTCTCTTTTCTTCTTCAACATGGGCGGTGCTACCCATAGACAACCTACTCAAAGCATCAACAACAACATTAGCCTTACCTGGGTGATAAAGAATAATCATGTCATAATTCCTGAGTAACTCCAACCACCTCATCTGTCTGAGTTTAAGCTCTTTCTGACTAAACACATACTTAAGGCTCTTGTGATCAGTGAACACATCTATATGAACACCATAAAGATAGTGACGTCATATTTTCAAAGCGAATACTACGACTGTCAACTCTAGATCATGGGTTGGGTAATTCTTCTCGTGAACTTTCACCTGTCTGGAGGCATAAGTTATAACCTTGCCATTCTGGATTAACACACAACCCAAACTGACTCTGGATGCATCACAATATACTACAAAACTTTGCGCACCTTCTGGTAAGGTCAATATTGGGCAGTAGTCAATCGCTTTTTCAATTTTTGGAAGCTCTTCTCACAAGCTTCAGACCATTGAAACTTAACTATTTTCTGAGTCAACTTAGTCTAAAGATATGAAATAGATGAGAACAACTCGATGAACCTTCTATAATAGTCAGCCAACCCCAAGAAACTGCTAATATCAGTTGGAGACATGCATTTAGGCCAATTCTGCACTGCCTCTATTTTCTGAGTATCAACTCGAATCCCATACTTAGAAAAAATATGGCCTAATTATGCCACAGACTCAAGCCAAAATTCACACATAGAAAATTTAGCGTACAACTCTCTATCCTTTAGAGTTTGGAGAACTATTCTGAGATGGCTAGCATGATCTTCCTCATTCCTCGAATAGATTAGAATGTCATCAATGAATACGATAACAAACAAATCTAAATAAGGCTTGAATACTCTATTCATAAGGTCCATGAACATTGCATGAGCATTGGTTAAACCAAAGTACATAACTAGGAACTCATAATGACCATAACGGGTCCTGAATGTTGTCTTTGGAATATCACATTCCCTTACTCTCAACTGATAGTAGCCTGATCTGAGGTCTATCTTAGAAATACAAGTGGCACCCTGAAGTTGATCAAAGAGATCATCAATTCTCGAAAGAGGATACTTATTCTTGATAGTAACCTTGTTCAACTAACGGTAATCTATACACATTCTAAGGAACCATCATTCTTCCTCACAAATAAGACCAAAGTGCCCCAATGTGAGACACTTGGTCGAATAAAACCTTTCTGAAGGAGATCTTTCAACTGATTTTTTAACTATTTCAACTCTGCTGGTGACATTCTATATGGCGGAATGGAGATAGGACGAGTATCAGGAAGAATGTCTATACTGAAGTCTATTTCTCTCTCAGGAGGGACTCTGGGAAAATCTTCTAGAAAGACCTCTGGAACTGACTAAATATGAGGTGTCTCAACACTAGAATCATTAACTCTGACTAAGTGATAGACACACCCCTTGGAAACTAACTTTATCGCCTTAAGGTACGAAATAAAATGACCCTTAGGCACTGCTGAACTACTCCTCCACTCAATAAGTAGCGCATTAGGAAACTAGAACTTAACAACTCGAGTTCTACAATCGATTGAGGTATAACAGGCATGAAGCCAGTCCATACCTAGAATGACACCAAAATATATCATATCTAACTCAACTAAGCCAGACATGGTGCTCTTGTGATTGATGGAAATGGTACAATCATGATAGATTTTCTCAGCTAGAATAGACTCACCAATAGGTATAGAAACACCGAAGGGCTCAAGAAGTTTCTCAAGAAGAACATCAAATTTCATCGCAACATAAGGAGTCACAAAATATAGACTCGCTCCTGGATCTAGCAAAGCATAAACATCAAAAGTAAAGACTTTGATCATACTAGTGACAACATCTAGAGAATTATCTTGCTCTTGGCGATTAGTGATAGCATATAGGCGGTTTTCTCCCCCGCCAGTCCCTAAAGTAGCTCCTCTAGGTGCAGCCCTGTCTGGTGGATTAACTGAAGAAGATTGGGCTTTACTGCCCCTATTCCCATTACCTTGACTGTTCTTAGGAGACTCTTTCATGAAGTGAGCCTCTTGACCACACTTAAAACAACCAGTAGTCATTGCTACAAGCACCTGGGTAGTTCCTACCACACTTAGCACATGTAGGAGCCCAATTACCTCCTTGTGCCACACTACCCTGAGACTGAGAAGGTGTAGCTCTGAAATTCTGCGAATTCTGACTATTGTACTCACCTTTGTTCCTTGGTGCAGGTGCACTAGAAGATAATGGAGCAGGTCCCTTTTGCTTTTGTTGAAAAGAAGACCAGTTCACATTACCCATTTGCTGCCCGGACTCATTTCCTATCTTAGCTTTCTTGTTTCTAAATTCTTATCTATCCCTCAGCTTCTCTTCATCAACCTGTTGCACATAAACCATAAGTCTCGCTATGTCCATGTCCCCTATTAGCATAGCTGTCTTGCCCTCCTTACTTGATAGACGAGACAACCCAGAACAAACAGACTCATTCTGCTCCTCATATCAGCAACCATCTCGGGAGCATATCGGGAAAGTTGGGTGAACTTCAAATTGTACTCATGAACACTCATAGGCTCCTACTTAAGGGTAAGGAATTCTCGTACCTTGGCTTCTCTCAGTTCACTGGGAAAGACCGCCCCAAGAAGGCCTCCTCAAACATAGCCCAACTCAAAATTGGTGCACCCTCAGCTCTATCCTTCTTCCACTGGTCAAACCAAGTCCTAGAAACACTATTTGCTTGATAGGCACCTAATTCCACTCGCTCACCATCGACAACGTGCATAACCTCAAACATTTTCTGAAGTTTCTCTACAAAATTTCCGAATCCTCAGTGACACTTGAACATGTGAAGATTGGAGGATTCATCCTCAGGAACTCACAGATCCTTGAAGTATCAGCCAGTTCCTGTTGATTCACTCTCTGTCCAACTTGATTGGTCACTTCTTGACTCAACATCCAGATAGCTTCCCGGAACTCAGCATTGGTGACCTCTCCTTGGGGTTGCATTTCAAGTGCATTAGGTGCTCATTGTTCCTCGACATTCCTCCTAGCAGGACGACCTCGGACAGCTCTCCGTGGAGGCATGGTCTGAAAGATACACGCAAGCACAAATTAGAAGAAACTTTTTAGAGATAAACTCTATTACACGAAATGAATGTGAAAGAAGTGAGATAGATCCTACATGTTGTAGCCTCTTAATTATAGATATGGCACACTTCACACCGATAACTAGGAATCTATAGACACGACTTTAGAGACTCCCTAGAACTCTTGAACTCTAACAACTGACTAACAAAGCAATAAAAAAGGAATCCTCTAGAAACCAAGAAGGCTCACCAACTGATCTGAGATGCACAACTGGATCAATGAGACGCTGGATGTTGATCCTGATTTCCTGTATCTACATCATAAAATGATGAAGGCCAAATGGAATTAGTACATTAAATGTACGAGCATGCGAGGGGAAATCTAGACATGATGTAAGCTCGACTGGAATTTGAAAGAAATACTTACCTCAGCTTTACTCAACTCAATGCAGAAATAAAACAGCAATAAAGATGTAGTTTATATAAAGCATTTAAATAGTAGATAACATCTTAAAGTATTGAAAATACCATAATATCTCAGTTGTATATAAGAATACAAAAAATAAACTTTGTTTGGGAGATTCTCTAACCGACAACCATCACTATGAGCTATGTGATGATACAGCATCTCGCCCACGCTGCAAGAACTGTCATATAACTTGTCGGGATATAGAACGCCTCAACTAAGTGGATCCACTAATATATGCTTAAAAGCATTAAGGAATCATCTAAAAAGTATGATCCTTTCTACCCACATTGGCAACATTGTTTATGGAGACTTGAGTTATTATGATCTCGTCCCCATATCGGTGTTCAATACTACTCCCAAAATATACTCAGCTCATATGTTTAAAAACATAACTCTTTCTCTGTGGTTTGAGATTATTACTCAAAAACTATCTCAAAAGCTCTATTGGAAATCGGTGTTTTCTCTCTTGTTTAAATGTGAAAACATTTATTCTTTAGGAATACTTAGTTCCCATATAATCTTTTAAAGAAAATGAGCTTCTCTCTTACCCTTAGTCAACTCAATGCTCAAGTCTTAAAACAGGTTTAAAACATTTGTAAAAGACTTTTAAAAAGACTCTAAGAACTCTCTAGACTTGGCTCTTAACTTTCCTTGAATTTGAATTTATGGATTCAAGGTTATGATTCATGTTTATGGATTATTTCTAGATGCTTAGAAGTCATTTAGAGTAGTTAGAATCAATAGGAAGTGTTAGTACACTTTATAAGGACTCAGACGGGCTAAATGACGAAAAACGATTAGGGCCGATGTCCCGGGTGCACTGCTGGCGTGGGGCTTCAGCCCCTAAGTTCAGAGACTCGTTTCTGGCATACTGCTAGCACGCCGCCCTAGACCTTCTGGTGCATCCGAGGCGCGTCGCCCCAGACCTTCTTGTGCATCGGAGGCGTGTCGTCCCAGACCTCCCCCAGGTAACCCCGACGAATTTTCAACTCGTTTTCTGATCTTAATTCAACTAAATTTGATTCTTTTTCTCAATTTCTCTTTAGATTCGGTTACCCAATACATGTACCCAAGAATCTAACTCAAAACAACTCTTAAAATTGATATGACTGTCTCAAGAAACTCATCAGTCTCATCCCAATGCAAGAACGAAAGCAAATTCAAGAACACCAATCAAGAACATTTTCAACTTTTTTAGGAAGAATTCACGCATAAATAAGCATGTTTGGTGTGTGGGTGAAAGAACCCAACTCTATGTGAACTCACATACCTCGTAGGGATTAACCCTTGCCGAAATCCACGACCAATATCGCAAGAACTTGACGAATCTTGACCTTTTCTTCTCCTTTCTCCTCTTGAGTTCTTTCTATAAAAACCCTAGCGTGAAGTCTTTGAATGCGTAAACTGAACCAATTCAGTTTAGACCCCAAATAAACTCCTAAAAACGAAATAATTTAATTGGGTGTGGAAAAGATCAAAATACACCTTTAAAATCCGGTTAGCTTTCCTTCTCCAGACAGCCCCAACTTCAAACGGGCATATCTCCCTCATACGAGCTCGAAAATTAGAAAACTCGGTAGCGTTGGAAAGATAATTCCAAGACCTTTAATTTGTATCTTATTTGTCATCTAAATCATCTTGTAATGAGAGTTATGGTAATTTGAAGTTGACCCGAAACTTCTACTTAACATAACTTTGCCAAATTTTCAGATTTTTCATACTTTCCAAAAATGGTTCTTTCTAATTCTAGCTCTTTCAATTAGAGAGGTGTTACATTTATGTTCTTATGATAAAAATGAATTGATTTACATTCTGAATTTTTTGATAGAATTTCTTGCCTTGTATCACTCTTTATGGGATTCGACCCCAACTCTCAGTTGGGTATTTATATTGATGATGATCACTTACTCTTTGGATTTATTTTGGAGAGTAGTTTGAGTGTTATCAATGACCTTCGAGCTTAGTCTCACATATGATTCAAATAGGTAGATGACTTTCATACATCTGAGCATTATATAAATATATGTTGTTTTGGAAGGATTATTTAACATCGAGAGGATGAGGGTTTAGAAAATTCAAGTCTCATAATTACGTGCCACCATAGGATTATGTTCACCCTTTTAACGGTTAGCCATTTAGCCCTGAGAGACTCATAACAGTGGATCCACATAGATAAGATTTGGTCCTATACTTTGTCAATGTATAAGGCAGCCCGCCCAACTAGGTTAACTGTTGGACATCATGAGCTCATATAGTGTGTCTCAATTATAAGAACCTCCCCAACTTATGCACCTTTTTATGATATGCTTTTAACTTTATTGATTAACTTTAAGTATGCTATTTACAACTATGATTATGCAAGACTGCTGAAATAGATTCTTCTCTACATGTGCTTTTGAAAGAAGATTGTGAATGGCATTTAAACATGAGCTCCTGTTGTTTTCGCTTCAGTTCTTTTACTATGTATATGATTTTTAGAACCTTATTTTACTATCCTCGTTATTTTATTTTACGATTATGCTAGTGTCCCTTACTTACTCAGTACACTTCACGTACCGATGCATACTTTTTCCTACGCTACATCTTTTTATGATGTAGATTTGTTGCATGTACTTAGACTCGTGGCTAGTGAGGTTGCAGTAGTTCCAACCAACAGTTGGTGAGTCCTCCTTATTCAAGGACTTTCGAGAGTAGTTGTTAGTCATATTTTAGTAGTTTCTTTGTTTATTCAGTTTGAGGTAACTAAGGGTCATGTCCTGGTAACTTTTTTTATTCAACAACTAAATTGAGTTTATCATTTGATGGTTAAATTTATTTTTCAGTCATTTTCTTGTTAAATTTATCATAGATATCCCAACCTTTGTTTAACAAATACAATAAATAAACTACAATATAATGCAAATAAATTAGTTTCAAAAAAAATTCTTTCTTTTTTTGTTTTTTTCATTCACTTCTTTCTTTTTATTTCTCATATTTTACAATAAAGAGTTGGTTTGGACTAAGCTCTTATCACTTTAGCGAATTTATGTAATCTTTTTGTATCGACGCATAATATATAAATATTTAAAATTGCCTTATTACAAAAAAAAAATGAAATAAGAATAAGAAACTCATAGAATAATAAGCATATAGATATTTAAGACTCAAATTCGTGTTGAATCAAAAAAGTCAAAAACAATTCATCTGTGAGAAGGATCAGAGAATTTAGCTATAAGGATTATTTATACCCCTAGATGGATTTTTTATAAAAATTAAAAATTAAAAGAAAAAAAATTAAAATATTTTTTTTTACTTCCTTTAGATAAGAAGATATATGCAAGCCACTTTTATAGCAAAGGTATATCAAATTTAAATCACAAAGTTAAGGACTATATTAGATCTTTTTCTCTTTATTTTATTTGGAAGTAAATTGAAGGCTATTTTCAATTGACAGTAGGGCCGGATATAAAATATCAAAAACTTAATTACCTAACTGAATCAAAACTTTTGGTAATTCGGTATCCGGTATGGTATTTGGGAATAAAATTTTACAATTACAATATTCAGTTTTGGGTTTGGTATGACACATTAGTACAATTTGGTATTTGTTATTTTCATAATACAGAATTATTTACATAATGAAGGTCATATATTAACAAATTTGTTATTTTTTTAGTACAAGTCAAAAAAAAAAAGATAAAGACGAAACATTAGCAATTCAAATACATATGTTTTTTAGTTGTGTCAATTTGTTTTTCTTGATATCTTCTTACTTGTTGATCTTCTACTATATTGTCCCTCCACATAGAAAAATAGAAATAATTGGAGCACTAGTATTAACTTTGTAATAAAATCGACTGCAACTTCAATATGGTATTCCTGAATATCATATTGAACGGATACTACAATAAAATATTTTTTAGCGGCAATAACTATACACACTAACAAAGATGATAAAGCTTTTACCGGCATTAGATAATTGCCATTGGATCGAATGTAACTATAGGTTTTAGGGACATTTACAAAAAGTGCAAATTGCCGCTAAAAATATATATATATTGTGTGAATTAAGCTATTCTCATAAATTAATTACCGTTAGAGATCATTTTTAGTGTAGTGAGAAGTTTACTTTACGGATTACCGAATTACCAAACAGAAATTTAAAAACTTGATATTTGATATCTAATTTTTAACTACCAATTACTGAATTACCAAATTAAAAAATTGTAAATTACTAATCGAATACAGAATGCCACCCCTAATTGACAATAGATAAACGTGAGACAAATATTATACATTGTACCTTGATTACATGCTTTTTAGGTGGCTACAACAATAAAATAGTCAAGTGATTAAATGTGGTCCGCGACATTCCAAAAACTAATCAATGAGAACATGCTAATTATAAGGAATCATAATCGAGGATCAAATAAATATTTGTCTATAATTATACCCCAAATCCAGTCTTTACAATTGATCAAATTTACAACTTACGAATTTTGAAGTAGGGGTAATTTGTAGATGTATAAGATTTATTAAATTACATTCATATAAAATATGAATTATGTTTATTTCGGTTAAAACATTAATTTGGTCTAAATAAATAAATAAATTTATTTTATTAAATCAAGTTTGAAGACCATTTTATCATGAGGTTCAGACTCGTGATATGTGTTAAGTGACATAACATTCTAATAAGATAATTCCACTTGTTCAAATGATGTAACAATTCAATCAAATTCAAAGAATCAGCCAAAAGTTATCAAAGTGTCCATAATAATGTGTTTTGGTCAATCAAAAGCAATCTTATTACATTGAATTTGTAATAAGTTTGACGTGAACCAATCAAAAGAAGACAAAAGAATTTATTGGATGAAAATTAAAATCTAATTCTAACCAACTCACTTTCTTGTAGCTTGTTATAAGATTAATAGGAATCAATTCCCAGTTCGCCCGCAATAGTATCTCCTTAGACTAAATTTTCATTACTACAATAATAAAAGTATCCAAAAAGAAATATTAGCAATGAGATATTATTTTATTTAAATAAACATCAGAAAAAAATTAACTACAAAAAATAAACAATAGTACAATACTATTTGCAAATACAATTAATGGATAGACTTGAAATATACTAGCAAGAGGAGTTATATACGTTTTTTATTTATGAGATTCTTCTTTAATGGACAATAAATTAATGAAGAAAAGATCAATATGACAGATTAGATGAATGTGAACGTTTGGATTAATATTTTTTCAACTCTTTAAATTCTCATTAAGCATACTAATAAATGATTAATATGTGGTGACTTCACATATAGTTGTTTATTTATCTTTTATTAGAAGGTGAATTTATTTGGTATAAAATTATTATAGACTTAGTTTTCGATTAGGGGTAATAATGTTGTTTAACTTTTATTGTTATTTATAGATTTGATAATCCATAAAAATAGTTAGAAATGAGTTAAAGAGGTTTTTTGTTATTTATTGTTATTTAAGTAGAGAATATGAATAGATAGAGATTTTTTTGTAACTCGATATGATTAGAATAGTAAATATGATTGAAATTTTTATTTAATAAATAAAAATATTTAATGAAAATAATTAAGAAAAAAATCTCAAAAAAAAGAGAGGAAAAAAGATAAATTTGAATGGAGGCCACATAGAGGTGTCACATCACCTTTTCTATGTTTCTCCTTAATATTATATATAGATATAGATATAGATTTGGGTGATTTAATTTTATACTCAAGTCTTCCTACTTTTAGTATAATATGATATAGTATTTAATTAGTTATATATATTACAATATTTTGATTTAGTGTAGGCGTTATTTAACCAAAAAATAAATAATATATTATTATTTAATATTTAATTAATTAGATGTTTAATTAATTAATTAGATGAAAACAATTCATCGTAACTTATAATTTAATTAATGATTATTCATTGTTTTTCTTATAAATAACTTACGTTTCAAAAAATAATTAATATATTATTATTAAAATATTTAATTAGTTAGATATTTAATTTAGTCTAGGAGTAAAATGATAATTCAACTTTTTACACTCCCTCTGTCCAACAATACTTGTCCACTATTGATTTTGCACATTTCTTAAGAAATTATAAATAGAAGGGTAATTTTACTATATCACCCTTCGAATATAATAAATACAATGTCTTGAAAAATGTAATAGAGAAATGATTATAATTAATGATAAGGGTAAATTAGAAACTAAGTGTAAAATTATCTATTGATTTCATATAGTGGACACGTATTGTTGGAAATCCCAAAATAGTATAGTGGACAACTATTGTTGGATGGGTGAAGTATAATATATATACATATATATACGGATTCGGCTTTTCTCCATTTTTCTCAAGTTCTTGCTTGGATATGAGACACATGACATAGATAAAAATTAATGGCTGAGATTTAATTGATTAATATAAGATTCTAATTATGATTTAGATAATTAATATTTCATAAGAAAAATAATCACACCATAATCATAAGTCATAACAATATAATATCTTGTCCATCAATATATTATAAAAACTTTTCTCTTTTCTAATTTTTTTTCCTACGAGTATTTATGTTCCGTTTGTTTTTTTAAAAAGTTGAGCAAGTCTTAGATAGCAACTTTGAACTCTCTTTAAAATTAGCTTACATTTAATTAATAGCAAAAATACTCGCATGGAAAAGAAAATTAGAAAAAGAGAAATTATTTTATAATATATTTATGGACAAACACAGAACATAATACTAGTAAGAAAAAAATTTGAAAAAGAGAATTTTTTTTTAATAATATATTTATGCACAAAAAAATATATTGTTATGATTATGATATTGTCATTTCTCTTATGAAATATTAATCATCTAAATTATAATTAAAATCTTATTTTAATTCAATTTAATCTTAACCACTAATTTTTATCTACGCCATATGTCTCACATGCAAATAAGAACTTGGAAAAATGAAGGGAAGGGAAGGAAAATGGAGAGGAGTCAAATCCTATATATACATAAATGTAGAATGATTGTTAGAAATATTTAATTAGATTTAAATGTCAAAAAACTTTTGCAGAGGTGGCGCTAAAAAGTCATATCCTTCCCTACAAGTCGTAGCCTTAAATGTTGTGCAACTCAAAAAAGTCACTTCATATTCCTCTCCCATTTTGCATTGTGTTTCACAAATTAATTATGAACCGAATATCGAATGTCCATTCTTAATTGACCGTAAATATGCGTGAGACAAATATTATATAGGAAAAAAAAAATTATCAGAAAAATTTGGCCATAATTTTGTCAGAATGGTAAAAGGACATTTTCATACTATAAACTATTTTGTTTCTGAATATTTTTGCCCTTTAACTCAAATATTAAATATATTCTTCAATTATGTTTTCAATGCATTAAAAATGATTGATGAGATTAATTATTTATGATTTCATAGTTAAACATTAAAAATGAACCACAAAATCCACCAAATAAAACATAAGTTTCACCCACTCTTCTCTTAAAATTTTCAAGATCTAAAAAAAAAAAATGTTTTAAAAAAAAAATGTAAGCGTAGTAGTAAAAACTACATAATAAAACAAGGATTAATTACTTGAGTGGATCCCTTTTAAAAAATAATTACTTATTTTAAATATACTCTTTAATTATTACCATTTATAGCAATATCTAACAATACTATGTATTTTATTATATTTTTTTTCTCGCCTCTTTCTTTTTTTTGTCTCTAGCCTTTTCAAATTTGTCTCTCTTTCTCACTCTTTGTCCCTTTCCTTCTTTCTTTCTGTTATTCTTTCTCCATTTCTTTCTTTCTTTCTGTACGTTATTCTTTCTCCATTTCTTTCTTTCTGTACATTGTTCTTTCTCCTTTCTTTCTTTATGCTGCTCTTTCTCCCTCTCTTTCTATTGTTCTTTCTCCCTTTCTTTCTCTCTCTGCTTTCTTTCGTATAGTAGTCAATAATTCGTAGACAAAATAAAATTTGTATCAATAATTAGTTTGACAAGTAATCTAATCGTAACAAATGAAGAGATATAAAAAACTGCAAAATGAATTAAACTTGAATTAAAAATGTATTACACACATATTAAAGTTGAATTAGATGAGAATTAAACATGAATGCAAAATATAGCAAACGAAAGAGCATTCTATGATCTGTAAACTGAATAAAACTTGTATCAATAATGAATTAAACAAGTAATCAAATTGTAACAAATCAACCAATAAAATGCAAAATGAATTAAACTTGTATTAAAAGTGTATTACACTAGTATTAAAGTTGAATTAGAAAAGAGAATTAAGCATGCATAAAAAAACGTAACTAATAAAAGACCAGACAACGGTCTGTAGAGTGAATTAAACTTGTATCAATAATGAATTAAACAAGTAATCAAATAGTAACAAATCAACCAAAAAACTACAAAATAAATTTGCATTAAAATTGCATTACACAATATTAAAGTTGAATTAGAAGAGAGAATCAAGAATGAATGAAAAACGTAGCTAATGAAAGACAAGACAATGATCTATAAACTGAATTAAACTTATATAATTCATGAATAAAACATGTATTATATGTGTCTTATAAATTATTTTTGGTTTGTATCACTAAGAACGTGCGTGATGTTTGCAATATGCATTAAAATGTATTGTGCATGTATTATAAGTGTGTTACCTAAATTACTTTAGTTGATATCATTAAAAAGGGAGTGAAGTTTGCAATATGTATTATAAATGTAGGATGTATTATTCATGATTTTAATACAATTTTAATATAATTATGAAACATATCTAATACAACTTTAATACAAACGCGATATAGTTCCGTAAACTTCATCCTTTTCGAGTTTCAATCTAATATTTCTCCTAAAATCAATTCTAAACTTAACCAAACCCTCTTGAAATTGAGATATAAACTTCAGACGATATTTTCAATTATTCGTAGGAACAGCCTATCAAAACTAATTGTAAACGAAAGAGCAGAAAGTAATCTAATCGTAACAAATGAAGAAACATAATAAACTGCCAAATGAATTAAACTTGAATTAAAAATGTGTTACACACATATTAAAGTTGAATTTGAAGTGAATTAAATACGCATGGAAAATGTTGCAAACGAAAGAGCATTCTGAGATTTGTAAACTGAATAAACTTGTATCAATAATAAATTAAACAAGTAATTTAATCATAACAAATCAACCAATAAATTGTAAAATGAATTAATTTGTATTAAAAGTGTATTACACAAATATTAAAGTTGAATTAGAAGAGAGAATTAAGCATGGATAAAAAATGTAATTAATGAAACACCAGACAATAACCTATAGAGTGAATTAAACTTATATCAATGAATTAAACAAGTAATCTAATAGCAACAAATAATAAACTACAAAATGAATTAAATTTGCATTAAAAGTGTATTACACAATATTAAAGTTGAATTAGAAGAGAAAATTAAGAATAAATAAATAAAAAATTACTACTGAAAAACAAGATAATAATCTGTAGACTGAATTAAACTTGTATTATTCATGAATAAAACATGTATTATATGTATCTTATAAATTATTTTGATTTGTATCACTAAAAACATGAGTGATGTTTGCAATATGTATTAAAAATGTAGTGTGCATGTATTATAACTGTATTACGTAAACTATTTGGTTGGTATCATTAAGAAGAGAGTAAAGTTTGCAATATGAATTAGAAATGTATTGTTCATGAATAAAACTTATATTATATGTATCTTATAAATTATTTGATTTGTATCACTAAGAAAATAAGTGATGGTTGCAATATGTATTATTAATGGATTACTTATGAATAAAACTTATATTATATGTGTCTTATAAATTAGTTTAATTTATCACTAAGAAAATGAGTGACGGTTGCAATATGTATTAAAATGTAATGTGGGTGTCTTATAAAGGTATTATTAGTGTGTTACCTAAATTATTCTTGTTGGTATCACTAAGAAATGAGTGAAGTGTGCAATATGTATTATAAATATACTATTCATGAAGAAAAGATGTATTATATATGTCTTATAAATTATTTTGATTTGTATCGCTAAGAAAAAAAACGGCGTTTGCAATATGTATTACAAATGTATTGTTCCTATATTATAAATGTATTACGAGTGTGTTACTTAAATTATTTTGGTTGATACCACTAAAAAAGAGTGAAGTTTGTAATATGTATTATAAATGTATTGTTCATGATTTTAATATAATTTTAATACAATTATGAAACATATCTAATACAACTTTAAAACAATTGTCATACAGTTCCATAAACTTCACCTTTTTCGAGTTTCAATCTAATATTTCTCCTAAAATCAATTATAAACTTAACCAAACCCTCTTAAAATTGAGATATAAATTTTAAACGACATTTTCAATTATTAGTAGGAACAATCTATCCAAGCTAATCACAAATTCGTAAAATTTTAAATAATGAATTCAAAATTTGAAGCTTTATAATGACCATTAATGGTGAACTCTTGTTGCTATAATTTTACAGTTTTGAAATTTTGCTTGAAAATATGATTTTGTACAAATTTTCATCTTTTCATTTCTTTTTCCGTCGTATTTTTGGGTAAAAATAATGAAATATGGGCAAAAATTGATTTGAAGATAGTTAGTTATATGAAAATTTCAAAGAAGAAGAAGAATAATTTTTTTTTTAAAAAAAGAAAGAAAAAAGAGGAGGAAGATAATAATGATAGAAAAAGAGACAACAAGAAGAAGAATAAAAAAAAAAGCGAAGGAAGATGAAAAAGGGTAGAGAAAGAGGCAAGCGACTGTACAATTTCTTAATTCCAAAAATTTGTTATATTTAGTTAGAAAAATTATATTGTCATAGATGGTAAATATTTCTTTAATATAGCATATTTATGTGATTTACCCATAAAAAAAGTAGTAAAAAATATATCTCTTTTTCAGTTTCAAAAATTCCTCCTTTTTACTTATTCTTTTTTGTTTATTTATTTTCCATTTCTTATTTCTTAATGACAAAAAGAGAAAACATAAAAAGTATAAAAGAGGAGTAAAGTGTAGATGATCTATTTTAGTTTATAAATTCTAATCTAGAAAAGATAAATTATATCTAAATTTAAATATTAAAAATTTATATCTATAATACTCAAAATTAAAAATCTGAAATTGAGTTGGCAAAACAATTACTCCTATTTATTTCAAGAAGTTGTTGTTACACATCGATTTCTAGAAAGAAGTTAAATAATAAAAATATATTTTATTTGATTATACTTAGAGTGTGTGTGAGCGAAATATGAAGAAAATTGAAACTATAATAATGTTTCTCTTATTATGTGATTGTCTTCATATCCTCGATCGTATATGAATCATATCATACACAAATAAAGACTCATTAAAATTAATATATTTTTTTATTTTAGTAGTAGAGACGTATACAAATATTTTTTGGATAAAAATATTGATGGCGCTTCATTGAAAAATTATAATAACACGGAAAAGATATAGAAAGTTCTTTATGATTTCAAAATAAACTTTTATAAAAAAAAAATGGAAAGAAAAACATTTTCATAGTTCTCCGATGATAATGACAACACAAATTTGTTAAGCATGAACTATCAAAGTTTCATAACATATATATTTTTCTTTATTAGTATTATTTGTTGTTTTAATAAAAAAAAATGTTTGTTACTAAATGATATGTTAAAATATTAAGTTTACATAGTTATAGTCATAATATTAATATTATTTTTCCCTCAAATTAATATTTTTTTGAAACTGATTATGAATTTTTATAATTAAGTAATTTTATTGTATTTATTATATAAATAAATTTAAATTACATAATTAAATTACATTTTACATAATTTTTTAAATATATGTAAAATAATTTAATAATAACAATCAAAACTCAAAACACTCTAGTTCATATGTATCAACCCTAGATAACAAATCAAAAGAGCCAAATATTGTAGTCTTGTTGTGCCCCTGTGTTATGTCAATTTGATGATTTGAGAATCATTACTTATATTTGTTACTAATATGAGCTCTAATTAGGTAATTGTAGTATTTATTAGTATGTTAAAAAAAATTAAGTTATGCATAAAAAATAAAAAAATAATTTGAAAATATTTCAATAATGACAATCAAAACTCAAAGTACTTTAGAATTAGTATACATCGACACATTATAGAAATACTTAAAATCATATGGTTCATAAGCGACGATCCTATTTAACAACAAC
The DNA here is from genome assembly GCF_900185275.1 of Solanum verrucosum. Lineage (NCBI taxonomy): Eukaryota > Viridiplantae > Streptophyta > Magnoliopsida > Solanales > Solanaceae > Solanum > Solanum verrucosum. The sequence goes on from NW_026020173.1 coordinate 2,623,934, forward strand.
CAAAGATAGTTATACATAATGTTGTAGTTTTGCATATTTGCTAATTATTATGTTTTAAAAAATTAAACTACATATTTAAATAATTAAGTGATATCCCTAGTTAACAAGAAGCTAAGAGTATTTAAAAAAAAAAAAAGAAGCTAAGAGAGTGTTTACGCATTAATGTTATAGTCTTGCGCCTCTATATTATATCGACTTGATAACTTATGAATTATTATTGATACTTGTTATTAATATGAGCTCTAATTAAATAATTTAATGAATTATTGTGTTTAAACAAATTTTAATTATATATTACTATTTTTTAATATAATCTGAAAATATTACACTAAAAACAGTCAAAACTCAAAACACTTTATAGAGATCAATATATTATAAAAATCATAAGATTCATATTATAACTTATAAGTATTAATCCTAATTAATTACACTAAAGATTTGTATAATTAAAAATAGACCCTCTATATTTTGAAATCAAACATTCACATCTTCTATATTATAAAAATCATACAATTTTTATCCACCAATAATGTTATTTCTAATTTCCTAAAAATATATATATAAACATTGTATAGAATGAATGTTCTACGTAAATGAAATTCTATCTAACTAATTATATATACATAATTTTAAAGCAAGAAAATAAATAAAAAGAAATTATATATAATAAATATTACATTTAAATAAAATTATAAATAATGTACGTATTTAAATTAAAAGAAAGTTATTACTAACCGTTGATATATCTTATTAACTAATTTGTATCACTTAACATTTTAAAAAAATATTAATTATTTTTAAATCAAATGCATGAATGAAAGTTAGAATAATTTCACAAAAACTATATTTTTATAATTTTAGTTTATCGTTTAGTAATTTATTTTAATATATTTAGTTATAGATAAACTCATTGAAAGTGTAAGTGTAGAATTTTCACACTACATGAAGCGTAAGTGTTTTATTTTAAAATATGAATAGTGTATTTAAAATTGAATTATAATATAATTTTTTTTTATATATTAATTATTTATATACAAAAAAATATGAAATTAAATCTCAAAAATAGTGTTTTTTCCGTTATCTTATAGAGTTGCTTTATTGGAGACATAAAATAGATATTTATTCTTGTTAGTTTCTTTTTTAATTTACTCCACATTTTGAAAAGAAAAAAAAAGAGCCAGGAGAATTAAAAGAAAAGGTAAGGTAAAGAAGTAGAATGACGAAAAACGAGAAGAAAAATGAATTTGACGAAGAAACAAAACTGTTAAATATTTTATTAGGTGGAATTCAAAACATTAATCTTATCAAATAATAAATGCTTTATACAATTTACTAGAAAAGAGCAAGCCTTAATTTGAAGGAAAAAAGGTTATAACTGTCTTGTCTTTTCAAAATTCTGACCAAATTCTGATCAAATTTTTTCGACTGTTTAGCACCTCTCTATTATATATTGTACTCCCTCCGTCCCTAATTAGTTGTCCACTTTAGAAATGACACACAGATTAAGGCAACAATGATTAGCATAGTGAAGTTACAATTTTACCCTTATAGTACAATTTACAATTCCAAAATAAATTCACTCAAGATAACTAATCAATGTTGGGAAGTTCATAAGTTTATTCACTTTATTTATGACAACTTTATTTAAATAAGGGTATAATAGGAAAAAAATTGTTGTCCTTTCTTGATTTGTCAAAATAGACAACTAAATAGGGACAACTAAAAAAGGAAATATGGACAACTAAATAGGGATGGAGGGAGTATCTTGATTACATGCTTTTTCAGGTGGCTACCACAATAAAATAGTCAAGTGCTTAAATGTGGTTGGCGATATTCGCCAAAATTAAATAAATGAGAACAAGCTAATTATAAAGAATCAAAATTAAGGATCAAATAAATATTTGTCTATAATGGTACTCCAAGTCTAGTTTTTACAATTAATCAAATTTACAACTTACGAATTTTGAAGTAGATTTAGTATTTTGATTAGGGGAAATAATGTTGATTAACTTTTAATGTACATTTGGATGATTTAATTTTAAAGTCAAGTCGTTCTATAATATGATATATTATTTAATTAATTATATATTTTACAATTTTTTGATTTAGTGTAGGCGTTATTTAATCCAAAAATAAAAAAGATATTTTAATATGATATTTAATTTATTAGATGATTAATTTAGTATATGGGTATAGTTCATTGCCATTGGATCCAATATAACTATAGATTTAGAGACATTTACAAAGAATACTAGCTAATTGCCGCTAAAAATACTATTTAGCATGAATTAAGCTATTGTCGTTAAAGGTCATTTTTTATGTGGTGAAAGTTTGATTTACCGATTACTGAATTATCAAGAAGAAATTTAAATTTTGGTATTTGGTATTTGATATCTACTTTTAACTACCAATTATCGAATTATCAAATCCAAAAATTAAAAATTACGAACCGAATACCAAATGCCCACCCCTAATTGACCGTAGATAAATGTGAGACAAATATTATACATTGTATCTTGATTACATGCTTTTTACTTTTTAGATAGCTACAACAATAAAATAGCCAAGTGCTTAAATGTGGTCGGCGACGTTCCAAAAATAAATAAACGAAAACAAGCTATATATAAGGAATAAAAAATGAGGATCAAATAAATATGTCTATAATGGTACTTCAAATCTAGTTTTTACAATTGATCAAATTTACAACTTGCGAATTTTGAAGTAGGGATAATTTATAGATTTTATAAAATTTATTAAATATAATCCATATAAAATTTGAATTATATTTATTTGGCTTTAAAAAATTATTTGAGCTAAATAAATAAATAAATTTATCTTATTAAATTCAAGTTTGAAGACCATTTTATCATGAGGTTTAGATTCGTGAATTGTGATACATGTCAAGTGACATAACATTCCAATCAAATACATGACCAATAAAATGATTCCACTTATTCAAATGATGTAATAATTCCAATCAAATGCAAGAATCAGACAAAGATTGTCAAGTATCCATAATCATGTATTTTGGTCCAATAAAAAACAATCTTATTACATTGAATTTGTGATAAGTTTGGCGTGAACCAATTAAAAGAAGACAAAAAAAAATTATTGTAGAGACAAATATTAGAGAAAGCCACAACATAAACTACATTCAAGAAACACGTTACTGACGGCCTTCTTGTCCAAAGCACTAGCAACAAATCCAAGACTTAACTATAAGGTAAAATTTTGCAACTCGGTTTGATTTATCTTCTTCTAAAATGTCAGATCTAACTCTGTTTGGGCATAAAATTTAAACTTTAAACAAGGTTTATAATTTATTTAAAGAATATTAGAATGTTTGTTAGAAGTATTTACTTAGATTTAAATGAAGAAAAACTTTTGCAGAGGTGGCGCTAAAAAGTCACATCATGTTGTGCAACTCAAAAAAGTCACTTCATATTCCTCTCCCCTTTTCTACTATGTTGGAGTTACCATCCCCTAATCAGATTTCAAGTTCCAATCAACTAACCATCCCCGTAGGTTTGTCTTGAAAACATAAAAAAAAACTTGTTTCATTGCTTGTAAAAGTGTATTTATGTACCTTCTTTTTTGTATAAGTAGTTCGTTTGATGGAGTCTGAGTCATTGAACCGTAGTAGCAATGAGATTGAGAAGGATCGTATCAGGAAAGAGATCATTGCAGAAGAGGTTGCTCGAAGGCGGATGTTGGAGTTGGAAGTAAGGAGAGAGCTTATGATGGAAAGAGAAATAGCAATTTCATGTGGGAGTAAGAAAAGATTTGCTGAGCGCATGTTGTTTAAGGAGAAGATGGGAATGGGTGTCTCTACTGTGTCTAGACATGACAAGGATTTGATCTCTGTGGTGCCTTCTCGCTACCATGCTGTCGAACCAAATATTTCAACATTGAATCAAAGTCCAAAAGCGGAGATTTTACAACTGCAACCCCCAGGTGTCAACGAAATCTTGTTGGTTCGTGTTCTTCTTTATTGTTTGCCCTATTTATAGTAACTCTTAAATTGCAATGATTTTTTTTTTATTTGAGGTAATTATGTGCATAGCCTTTTTCAAGTTTTTCTGTAATTTGAATAATAACAACATAGTCAGTGTAATTCCACAAGTGAGGTTTGGGAAAAGTTGTGTATATGCACACCTTACTCTACCTGGGAGATAAAGAGGTTGTTTCTGATAAATGCTCGGTTCAAGTAAAAACAGTTCAAAAATCTTTAGGATGATCTTTAGTTTTGAACTATAAAATCTTTAGAATAGTTTGAAACCAATGATACTAAATAAGGTTTTTAAGTAACTTTTTTCTTTTGTTTCACTCTGTTTTTGTGCATGGATTTAGTGGTTAGAATGTTTAAATCTGTTATTTATACAATCCAAAGTAGGTTGCAAGCTAAGTTGGTGATGCATATTCTGCCGTTCAAGAGAGACCCCGAAGGCTCGAAGTTTTTGAGTTGTTGTTGAGTCATGGCTGGAATTATCCCTTGACCTCTTAGAATCTTCAAAAAATTGGTTCTAATAACTTATTTTTCAAACTGGTTGAGGCTCATCCGAGTGATTGACACGTTGAACGACTTTGAAATCTTCTCTTTCTCTGTATGTATGTCAGACAAGGGGCCTTTAAGCTACTGAATCCTGAACACAGACCAATATCTAGTTGGTGAATAGGCCCTGGCAGTTGTGACATGGGAAGACCACTATTGTCCTGCAAGAGTCAAAGATTATTTGTTTGGGTTGCCAATCCATGCGATGGTTTGCAACTTTTTCTGGTTGGTCTTTCCAACATCGGAAAAATTACATAACTGACATCTGCATCTATCTTCAGTCCTTGATTTTCATGTGTGGGTTCATCTTGTTTGCGTTATCTACGTTGGAACATTTCCGCTCTGTCTGCTTTAATGGTTGAAGCATTAAACTTTTTATGCACATCTAATATAACTAGTCTGTCTTTAGAAAAGTACACACATTTTGTCACCTTAAAATAGTTGTGAAAGCTCTTCAAATTCTTCTTTAGCTCTTTGAGTGACGTCTTTCCAACACTTTAGTAGTATTTATTAGCTTAAGCTTTCTGATAAACTTCTCTTCTATGTGGTTTTGTACTTGGAAGATTTTCTCTAGTGTAATTTTTTTCTGCTGAATGTAAATTCTTGGAAAGCAGTACACTCAATCTCCGCTTTCTTAACACTGTTACTCAAGGGAGGTAGCCGATGCAGAGGCTAATATAGCTATACTGCAGAAAGTATATCTGTTTCGATTCTTGAAAAAATGCCTAGATTCCCTGATTTTCTCCTTCCGCATTAGTCATGTTCTTGGTTTTCTGGTGACTAGTTTACATAACCAGAATGCTATTTACACCTAGTTGTAAATAGAGCAACCAAACCTAGGAAATAATTTCCTAGGCTAGGTAACATTAAGAAATGAAGTGTTATCAATGGCAACGACATTCATTTTTATACAACTGAGTATTGGCTTGGTCGAGCCGAATCAAGAGAGATGATGCTTTGATTTTAATGTCCTCCCAAAATATGTTTCGGGGCCCCTAATGAACAAGTGTAGGTTTCTTTCCCCAGACTGTTGTTCCTTGCTTTAGTACAAGCTACTATTGCTTTAGTACATTCATTTAATGTTTTAAACACCCCGTATATGGTATATGGATCTAAAAGCGTATTGACAATTTCATAAACATTATGCTTATGAAATCGTCAATATGCTTTCAGATCCGTAAACCATATACGGGGTGTTTAAATTTCTGAGACGTGCTTCTTTTGGTGTTTGATAATATAGGCTAAGCCTGGCACGATTTTCTCTGGAGCAAAACGGAAAGCTATAACACTGACTGAAGCGGTTTCTGACAAGCCTTCATTAAGCAGTGCTCCAGTGAAAAATGTTACGCAGTGGAGCTGTGCACTTTGTCATGTATGTACTATAAATCAAGATGGCCTGAATGTCCACTTCCAAGGAAAAAAACACAAACGCAAAGAGGCTGCCTTTAGAGAACAAAAGGACGACAAAAACTGCAACATTGGTCTTTCACCAAAGAAACCAAAATTCATCCAACTTGTGGAACATGATCTGATATCAGGGAATCAATTTGAGGAAGGATCATCAGGTATAAACGATAACGGTCCTCCATCTTTGTTGATAGATGACAGTACGAATGACATGAGAAAGAATACAACTCATGAAAAACAAAACAATGGGGAGTTCAAGTTTTGGTGTGAGACATGCAAAATAGGGACCTTCTCTGAAAAGGTGATGGAGACGCATAAGCTAGGAAAGAAGCACATTCGACATCTTCAACAACTAATGGAGACACAAAAGGACAAAAAATGTCAGGGCCGACTCAACAAGTTTGGTGTCAAAGACGCAACCAACTAGTAGCTTATTTTTGTTGTCAAGTAAATCTGGTGTTACCAGTATTGCCTTTGGATCCATGTTGTGGGATTCATCTCTATATCCATTTATGCAAATTGTTTGAGTCTACTCGAAAATCTAAGCAAGTTTTGTTAGTATTACTATTAGGTATCCAAGATGTGAATATCTATATATTTCTGTGATCCTGGTTAGATGTGTCACCTCTCTTGAGCCAGGATTTCCGTTTATCTATTTCTTCAATTGTTTTAATTATCAAATCTGCAGGAATTTAAATAATCTTTTCTTTGTCATCAGACATTGTGGATTGTAACAGAACTGTTTGCGTATAATCCATTCATTTCTTTGCATTTTAATTCTAAACTCACCATTGATTTTAAGAATTCTTCACATCATGATACTTAATTGAGAAGCCAATATATTTCTAAGAACAAATGTTACTACTGGATAGAAGATAAAGTCAACAAAGAGAAAAACTTTTGTAATCATTAATAATAGGTTTGTGAGATATGTAAAGAATTCAAGTATTCAAGTTCAAGAATGATCAAGATCAAGATCATCGGATTCAAGAACAAGCTCGAAGCCCTTGAGTTCAAGTAAAAGTCAAGATAAAGTTCAAGTTCAAGTTCATCGAAGATTCAAGAATAAGCTTTAATGCCCTTGATTCCAAAATCAAGTTCAACACAAATTTAAGATCAAGCTCCGCAGCCCTTGAATCTATATTTGAAAAGGCGAATTCAGAGGAATCATAGAGATTGTAACACTCACACTTTGAAATAATAAATACGATTGTTGCGATATTTTTCCGTTCTTGATTATTGTTTTCTGGACACGGATTTTATTGTCTACAAATTGTGGCACACCCAGTGGGACAATTTCTACCTCTCATCTCAACTTTTCAAGCATCAAAGAATATCGAGATGACTTCCATGAAGATCAACTCTCAATCAACTGGGTCCAAGGCCACTAGCTCCAAATTCTCTGCTGAAGTTGAAGGAATTCTTGGTATTACCTTTGCATGTCTCGGAACTGTTACGACGAGTTAGACTCCTACATTAGGACAACAAACACTTCAAGTGTCGTCCGCATCAACTCCTGTTTTTGGATCTTTGACTCCAAAAGGATCAGTTCCTCCACAAATGCTTTAGAAGGAGGAAGCAGTGTTGCTGAAAGAATCAAGAAGACCTTGGCTCTACTTAAGCAATCTGGTTCCTAGAACTCTACCACAAAGGAAAACTATGATTCAACCAATGAATCCTCTCCACATACATCACGTAATCAACCACCAATTAGTGTGAATAAATAGGTCAAGAGAAAATCTATGAAACCCGGTTACCTGTAGATTATTGCCCCCAATCGTAACCAGATCTTCAAGCACGATAACGAGCTTCATTAGCATGTTGTATTTACCAATGCTCTTAGAAGACTCTACCCTAACAAGAAGTGATCCTCGAACTTGAACTATAAGATGATCTGGAAACTTCAATCCGTCTCTAACAAAAAAATCAGGCTGCGCGAACAAGAGAAATACATTGATTACTGTTGAGCAACAACAAGGGACTGGCAGGTGCAAATTTATTTCCTGAAATCAGAGCGTCCAAAGTAGAACACATCCGATATAGAGTAGTATCCCCAAAATTCTCCAAATTCAGATCAATTAGATATCATAAACATTGGAACCATTTCTGTGCATATAATGGCTAACGTTCTTTGCCAAATATGTCAAGAGTGTTGTGGCTCTCAACCTGCAAACAAGTCAGAATAGACTGGTGGTGCCATAGGGTAATACAGCAAGCAATAGCAATGTTCTCACAAACATGGTTATCAAGTGTGTCCAGCAAAGGAACTGTCCATTTGGATTCAGCTTGAAAAACTCGGGTCTCAACATGTACCCTAGCATATGCTACAACAAAAAGTTCCGTGAAGGTATTGTTGTGTGCGTCTAATGCGTGTGAAATAAGAGCCTGAGCTTTAGACTTGAGAATACAGTGATATGCTAGTGCATAACGGTCATAAGCTATGAATATAGAGAAAATCAGATTGAAAGCCTCGTCAAACTCCAATGTAAAAACAAGAGACTTGTCTGCAATAGCCACAACTTGATTCTCTCCAAACTTCATTGTTGGCATCTCATACCAATTGCATCTCCTTGGAGTGTTTTAGCAAACACCAAGGAACAGTCGCATGCTTGGGACATATTATCAAATAGTTGTTGAGAGGATCGATTCCAGCATCAAGGATACCTGCTTAATTTGTTATAAAACCCCTAAGGTGTCTTGTCCAAATTTGAGTTAGTCGAAATCTTTCTCCACGTATCTCAAAATATTCCATATCTGGGAAACTCTAATATCAAAATTTGATATGGTTCTAAAAAGTTTCGGAGAATAATAATGGATTGTTATCTTAGATTTGGTTACGACTTGTGAATGTAGAGTATTTTGTCAGTTTTAGAGTATTTGCGTAAGCTTGATAATTTAAGTGTGTTGCATAGATGCTACATGCTAAATAATACTAGCAGACATGCTAAAAGGATAGTTGCCAACATACAAGTACCTTCTTCCTACTATATCCTTAAGTAATGAAGATATATAAAGCTACCACATAAATTAGAGGAAACGAGAAAACCATGAAATTTAGTTTCACTTGACATGTATTGTGTCGTCACAACCAATGCAATTTCAAGTCATAGATTCTACTATTTCCATTTCAAGAGCTCCTCGATCTATACGAGCAGCATAAACTCAAAATATCAGCTAAATGTAAAGCAGATGAGCAATACAAATTTTTTTTCTGAAATATGATAACTCAGGAGGCATAAAACAAAAGGATTAAGGCAGAATATCTGACGCATATAGAAACAGGAAAATTTAAATATGGATTAAACAATCAATCAGTGATAAAATCAATAGACGAGTTTGTCTTCTCAGCGATAAAGAGTAGATAAATATGTAACAACAACAATATCTAAAAAGCATTAATTTTCTACAAGCCTGCTTTGTGGAAGCCAATTTCAGTGATATAATATGCGACCAGTTCGGCATCATCAGTTGTGTTTTCAGACCCGGTTTCATACATGTCACGAGTATTCAACTCACCGGTATTAATGTTATAATAGCAGAGGAATCGATTGTCCTTCTTGTCCAGCCGGATAAACACCAAAGTAGACACATCACAAGCATGAAATGTTATTAGGTCTTCCTTATGATACTATTTCAAGCAGTGCAGCTTGATGATGCGCTTTGTTTGAGCCCATTTCAATTTTGGGTCATCGTCTAGTTTCAAGAGATGAAGCTCATCTTTTACTAGTTGAGCAAATGAGAGACGTCCATTCCAATCTAAGAGATGCAAAGTGGTGCTCATGAATCTTTCTCTGGGAAAAATAGTACGACCAATGTAGGTCTCATTAACCATATCTATAATATCAACTTGTATATCATCGATCTCCTTTGTTGTTTCAACAAAGCGAATACAATAAGCAATGCCCCTTCTAAAAAAGAGTTGAATGTTGTTCATCATTCGCCCATCACTAGGCAGTGATAGCACATTGTCAATGGCTCGCCAGCGATAAGGGACATGAATGTCGAGAGAGAGAATTTCATAACCGAGGTTGTTGTTTCCATGTTCATAAACATAAATCAACTTAACAGAACCACCATAAGGGTTAGAAGTAATGGAAACAAACTCTAGGGCAATGCACAAACTAGGATTTTGGGGATTGGGGATTGAGAGTGCATCACGGAGCTGTTGGGATTGTATGCGATATATAAAAGTTTGAGAAGAAGTTATCATCTTCTTCTGTAGAGATAAGTAGTGACTACTGCTATTGATTGTGGTAAAGCCCCAACATGTCTCCGGATTGTCAAAATGGAGCTTTGTCAAGAATTTTGCATCCTCAAAGAATAAATGAGTGAAGGGGGAGTGTTTGCTACGAAAGTACAAGAAAGTTGGGTGCAGAAATAGTGTAGACCACAGCTTGCATATGCATTTGAATTTGAACAAAGACCGAAGGGGCAGGTAGCTTAAGATGCGAAATATAATCAAATCGGAAAGTTCAATTCTATTGCAACGCTTCATGACTTTAAAGATTTTTGAGGTAAATCTGTAAACAATGAAGGAGTTTGGGATTATTTTTTTTGTCTCTTCCAAACAGCAATTGCCTACATTTATAGTAGAAGGATTCTTAAAACCCAAATTCACTATGAATAGGAACAGGGCCGTAATTCCAGTTCCTGATTGGAAAAGGTTTCATGTCATGGAAAAGGTTTGCTCTCTAATTTTCGCGTCTTTAAACTTTGATTTTTACTTACATAAAAATATAATATGATTGATTCATATATTTCTGAACTTATTATGCATTTGTAACTAACTAAAATCTTAAAAATATTTTAAACTTGACCTCATGAATATATTTAAGTGTTTCAATTTCAAACTTGGATCGGTGTAATATATATTCTATCTCATTAATTCAAAAAATTTATGTGTTTGAGATACCCATTTTCTAATCTCAATTTATTCATCCAAAGGATTACTGCAAACAATCTATTGAGGCAAAAAATTTATTGACATTAAATTTGTAGTTTAGTTTTTACTTACAATGAGAATTTATAAATAATTATTATAGTACATAACTTACATTAAAATATTCTCGTCCTAATATAAAAGAATAAAATTTATTTTTATTTGACTTGGAGATGAGGAAATATTTTTTATTTAATTAAAATAATACAAGTTATGTGGGTTGTAAAAATCCACTTTCTTTAATATCAGTTGGAAATAGTTATGTCACAAAGCCATTTACAATACATTAATCCTCATTTTTTTTTAATGTCAATTTTCAGAACCTAGTGCATGCATTACAATTTATAGCCTTATTCAGTTGTTAAGAAAAGTTGGGCTGAACCAATTTATCTTCATGTATATATTTTATTTAATAATAAATGGTGCGGCATGTCTCCTATGCAATGGTGTGTGTTTGTGTATGCACAATCTTGCTTCTTCTTTTTTCCGGTCAAACTCATTTTCTTATTACTATCATTTTTTATCTAAAGCTTAAAAAAAGATTAAATGGTCAAATGACCCCTCAACCTATTACCGGATTTTCAATTGCATACTTATACTTCACGGCGGTCCTATTATCCCCTGGGCTATTTTAAAGTGGAATTATTTCCTCCCTAAAACGTCATTACCAAGCATGTATCTTGTGGTGAAATACACACACTTGATACGTGTATTTCACCATTTAATAATTTTTTTAAAAAAAAGTTCTCCTCCTTCCTCCTCCTTTCTTCCCCAATCATTTCTTCAACCCTAACTATAATAAACACCATTTTTTACCTCAATAAATTTCTATATCTCTAACAATTTATAAGAAAAAAATTCAAGTCGAATTTTCATCCACTTCGAATCTCTAGAGCCTAGAAGATAGCCGTCCTAATCAAATCTTTCATTCAACCAATTCAACAATATTTTCATGCTTTTTTACATTTCCTTTGATTTTCTTCATTAGACAATTCCAGATATACATTGAATGGGTCATGAACATTCGAGTTTAGATTCAACCTCCGACGATTTCGTCGATGGCTCAAATCATTGCGGATGAGAAGATCAATTTGTAACACCAATTTGAGAAACCTCTCTCTCTCTAAAATTTTCATGATTAATTTATAATTTGAGTTTTTGATTTTGATTCTTCATGGGTTTTAGGAGAATATGTAGGATCTTTATTTAAAAAATATAGAAGAAATTGTTTTGTTTCAGTTACTTCTAATAAGTTTGAAAATATTTTTTAAAAATACAATTACTTCACTAATTTGACTTTTGAGTCCATGACTTTAAAAAAAATCAATTAATAGGTATATTTTTTTAAAAATAAATTTAATTTTCTAGATATGTTCTAAATAAGTCCCTTGAAAAAAATATTTATTCATAAAATGAATTAGTTGTTGATAATTTTTATACATCCATTGATAAAGTTTCGACAATAATAATGGTGAAGAAGGTATAGTAGTACATATAAATAAAGAAGAAAGAAAGAGAAAGAAAAAAGAAAAAGAGAAAAGAAAATGGAAATAAAAAAATATAAAATAGGCAACTCACTCTCTCAAAGAGAGTGAAATACACTCTCTATGCCAACTTAGCACTTAAGGGGTCATTTATTTCATTTTAAAGTAGTTCAGGGGGTAATAGGATTCCCGTGGAGTAAAGGTGTGTAGTTGGAAATCTGGTAATAGGCTAAGGGGTCATTTAGCCATTTTCTCCTTAAAAAAAACTATTTTCAAATGGTAGATATTAATTGTAAAAGATTATATGTTTAATGATTAATTTTTTACATCTCATTTGTTTGCAAATCTATATTTTGTTATAAAATCAAACTCAAAACAATATAATATAAAGAGAAGAAGATAAGAAATGAAGATAAAGGAGAGAACGTTTCCACTTATTCAAGTGTTTTCAAGTCACATGTGTGTATCTTACAATGATGAATGAACAACCCTATTTATAGGTTGAGAAATCACTTCAAAAGTCACCATATTAAGTGTCATAGTAAATAGATACATTTTTATCCAAAAATGTTCATAGAACCTGGGGAATACATATATGATAAGTATAAGTTTATGGATTAACTTAATGGACAATCCACTTAGTTCAATGGATTTATAACACCTTCTCCCTGGATGTCCATAGATAATGTACCTCGTTAAAACCTTACTAGGAAAAACCCAATGGGAAAAAACCTAGTGAAAGAAAAAGAGTACACACATCTCATAATACGCCTTGAGTGTTGCCTCATTAAAAAATCTTACTAGGAAAATTCAATTGGTACAAAACCATGGTTAAGGAAAAGATTACAACGCGTATTTCGTTCCCCGTAATGAAAGCTTTACTTGATATCTCAGATATGATGCATTCCAATCTTATATCTCAACTTCTAAAATATTGATGTTGGCAATGCCATAGTGAATAAATATGTAAGATTATCACTTGAATAGATCTTTTGAACTTCTATCTCACCATTTTGTTGAGATAATCTGTGAAGAAGAACTTTGGTGAAATGTACTTTGTCTAGTATCCTTTGATGTATCATCCCTTCAATCGAGCTATACATGCATCATTATCTTTATACATAGTAGATGGAGTATCCCGTTTCAAAGAAGAATCACACAGTTCCAGGCATCTGGATAATCAATAATCTGTATGTGCACCAATTGCACTAATACATGATATTTTCAATCATTTTCATGAGATCGAAATTGATCTTTCTTTATATTCAGCAATCTCACAACCATTGGGGTACTCAATGGAATTGCTTTAAGAACTTTTAAATCCTTCATGAATTTTCATATAACCTTCATCATCTAGCTAGACATGATAATCATTTATTACACATATTCAAGCATTTCATCTATTGCCCGACTAATACAAGGTTAATTACATCCACCATAAGAGAATATATCTCCATTTAATAATGTCAAGACTTTTGCGAAAACCCTTTATGCCCCAAGGCACGAACCGTACTTTATATTTTACGGTTATACTTTCGCACAATAATAAATTTTTACTCCACTGCCATTAAATCTTGATCCATGGACTATAAGTCCAAAACATCACTTTTCAAATTGAAATATATTTGAATTGTGCATTTAATTGGCCAATCATTTATTCGTCCACACTATATGACATATTTGAATTCAAGATCCTCATCATCATCTATAGTATTGAGCACTACTTTATATCAAAAATACCATTGACGGTTGATGAGTCCACAAATTGGACTCATTTAGGGTTATGTTTTGATATAATTAGTGTCCTTAAATGCATATTTTATCTCAGTATCTGATGAAAACAATTAAGTTTCAGGTATTTGGAGTTTGAGGGAAAGCATGGACACTACCTAGCAAAAAAGGAACAAAGGCAGTTGAAAGAATGAAGAAATGAAGATCTAAGAATCGCCGAACCCATTCGGCGAATCGCCAAAAGGTCTTATCCTCACCTTTTGTTCCAGTGTGCTGAGCCCTGAAGGAAAGGATCAAATCGGCGGTGAAAAGAAGCAGTCGGCGTATCGCCGAGTAGTTCCGCGAAGAAATACTATGTCTCCCAATAATCCAAACACGACGATGCTGAAGGATAAAGCAAGACGACGATAAGACCTACCAAAGGACGGATAGCCGTGTTGATCGGCGATCTCGACTAACGACGCCGAATGATCCGCTGCAACACAGATTTTTGAAAACTATAAGTACTCGTTGAGAGTTGTAGCTTAGTATCATATTTTAATATAGAATTTTTAACATTGACTTCTGAGTTCTAAATTTGGAGAGGGTTTTGAAAAACTTGAAGATTCAAAGGGTTTTAACTCCAAGAATTTGGACTTGGGTCTTGTGGATTCTTCATTCTTTGCTTGTTTTGAGACTTAAATATTCCTACCCATTTGAATTCAAACTCATTTTGGTATAAATTTCTATATCTTTTACATGTCTAGCTAAAACCCCAATTCTTGGGGTGTCATTTTGTGAATATGGGTTAGATTATCTGTTGGGTCTTGCTTGTTGATGGTTTATTTGTTGTGTAAATGTGATTTTGTTTAGTAATTGTAGTGGAACTTGATGAAATTGTAGTTGCAAATATGATTTCACCTTTGTGTTTTTTGCTTGCTCGAGAGAGAGGTCATAAAACTAAGACTACTAAATTGATGGTCGGTGGGAGTGGGTCGACATGAGGTTCAGCTCGAGAGAGTGAACCCTAGTCCTTCCCCACACACTTAGCTCGAGAGAGTGAGTGAGCTAAGCCGGAGGCTATTCTTCATGCGGCAAGTGGGTGTCCGAGAGGAACCTATTTGATTCGGGGTAAGTTGCTCGAGAGGGAATTTACCCCCACTATAGTCTAGCCTAGTCACAAATATTCAACGGATTTATTATCAAAAGTATGTACCCAATAGTTTAGTTTATCCCGTATTCCAATCACATTCCAAGAATCCCCTCTCCTTGATTAGTACTTTTAGTATTTTTGCTTGTTTTTACTTACTTGTGACAAGCCCCCATCGTTAATTGACACTTTTGTGTCACCCCTTTAAATTTAACATGTTTATTTTCGATAATGTTTTTAGCTATGACTAATTAGAAATTGATTTATATTACTATTAATTCACAAACCCACTCCCTTGGGACTCGACCCTAACCTTTGGTTGGGTTACTATACTATTGTACGATCATAGACACTTGCATTGGAAGTTGTGACTTGATTACGCAAACACAAAAAATGGCGCCGCTGCCGGGGAGTGGTGTTATTTGAGAATTCTTAGTTTAGTAAAATTTTTGTTCTTCTTAATTGTAGTTCGCTTACTTTACTTTTAGTTTTGTTTTGCTTGTTTGTGTATTGAAACAGAAACATGGATATGAAAGATCATTATGGGTGTCAAACAAATCACCCCCTCTTGAAACTGTTGAACCTTAGGGACAACCTCCTAACGTTCAAACAGGTAGGGGATGAAACCATTCAGGAAATGTGGCTGAAGTTTCAAGCAGTTCTAGAACCATGCCCATCTCATGGGATTACCGACAAAGCGCTACTGGAATGCTTTTATAGGGGTCTTGGACCCGAAAATAAAAGTATCGCTGATGAAATTTTCACGGGTATGCTATACCAGCCCTATGAAGTAGTAGCAAATCTCCTTGACGGCATGGTTGAAACCAATAAGGAAGCCCAAAAGAAACACGAGTGGGATGCACTAGTGGCTCAAGTGGCTCAAGTAGACATTCTATCCAAACGAGTCATGGAGTTGGAAGCACAAGCCACGGAAAAGGACAAACACTTCTCCCTAAGAGAGTGTAAAAATGGGAAGAAACATGGGGGTGTGCAAAGTGATGAAGTTTTCTCACTTATTCAACAGAAAATTGAAGCACAAGACACGGTGTTGAATGAGATGAAAGAGAACATCGAAATGCTAAATGAAACGTCAACCTCTAACTCTATGACAATTCAGCTACAAGATGCCCAGATAGGCCATTTGATATCAGGTTGATATCCACCGTTTGCCGAGGATTCGCCTAGTTACACCATGGCCAATTCCGAGGATGAGAACTAGGCATTACCTGCGTCGTGCCACGATGTTAACTAAGGCACTGTTTGGGAGGCAACCCAAAATCCTTTACTGCTTTATGTTGCTTTGATAAAATAATGGTGTGTTAATTGTGCAGAAAGAAGTGTGGGAAACATTTGGACAAAAAGAGATTGGCGAGGGAAATGTCAGTTGGCGAGTCGCCAAAGTATTAGGCGATCTGACTCACACCACCATTTGATCCAACCCAGCTTGGGTTAGGGGTTTGTAAAACTCGGTGGTCCCAAAGAAATGATTGGCGAGTCGCCGATCAGCTCGGCGACCTTGATTTGTATCGCCGTTTGGATCCCCACATTAACTGGGGGATTCTGTAAAACTCAGAGAGGAAGGTGATTGCTCGGCATGACGCCGAATGGTTCGGCGCTCACGACTAATGTCGCCGAGTGGGCAAGAACTGGACGGTTTTTCAAGCCAAAGGTTTAAAATTTTCAATTTCCTACGCTCTCCCTCATTTTCAAACTTTACAAACTCACACCTAGTTTACTTTCAATATCATTGCATCTCTATTGTATTTTGGTTGATTTGTGCTCGGATTTGGATTACCTTGCCGCCTAGCGTTTCAATCATTTCATAGTCAACACAAAAGGTCGGTTTTCTATGCCCCAAATTTATTTTATTAAAATTTATGCTCATTTGCAACAACCAAATCTTGTTGAAAGTATTCACGGATAGAACTAGATTGTTTACACGCATGCTTTAATTTGACAATCTTGATCGAGTAGTTGTGACTGTTGAATTCCAGTGAATATATGCCTTAATCTGGATTAAAATTCGAAGAGTTGTGTTTGGGTTCTATGGGTCACACCTTGATTGTACTAGTGCATACTTTGATTTTGTCTTCAGGGGTTACAGAGTTGAATTCAAGAAGATGGGTTGAAAATAGATATGACTAAACCTAAAGCTGCTGAAAGAATAACGCCAGCTCAAAAGAAGTCCAAAGGAATTGCGATAAAAGAAGATGCAGTTACGTTGAAAGGAAAAGCTTCAAAACTGCCCACAACTACTGGGAAAGGCAAGGGCAAGAGGCCCACTCCTGCCAGGTTAACCACCACCCTAGACCCTAATACTCCTCTATGGGCCAGGGGATTTTGTAGAGCTGTGCATGTCTTTCTGGCAGACTCACAATCAACAGACCTTGGTGAAGCTGGCACTACAGTTCCCCCTGAGGTGACCTCGGGCACTGATGCCCAGGCTCAGGGTAAGGCATCGGGCATTGATGCCCAGACAGATGGAGAGACTGATTAGTTAGGATCCCCTCTTTACCTCCCTCTCTGTCTTACTTTATTTTGACTTTTGGATTTCGTGTTAATTGAATTTGAGGACAAATTACTTTCATTTGTGGTGGGGTGAGGCCCACCTTTGTGTGCTATTGATGTTCGTATTTTGTTTATATTTTGGCTTTGTGCTTAAATTGTGTTAAATACCGCTTTCTATGGATGTTTGAGCTTGTGGTTCTTTTAAATTGCAAAATGATTTTGACCGGTCCAAAATTTTTTTCCACCTCTCGTGTGTTGAATGTGGCTGTTCTTTTGTAAAATTTGAGTCTCGGTTCCGATCAATACCAATGACTTGAATAGTGCTCTCAACCGAACGAACATGAATGCGTGGCTACGATGAGGCCAAATGAAGTTACATAGACAATATGTAAACTCTTTGCATCTCATTATGACTAGCCTAGTATCGAATTGAGTCTCATGTGATGATCATTGTACACTAGCGAAAGTGTGGAGTCTTGTTTGACTGATAGTGTCAATGCCTAGTGTAATGAGCTTACTCGTGAACTATGCATGATAGATCCTAGAATTTTCCCCATTGGTCCGGTCAACTAAGTGATGCTATCTCTTGATATGATCTTAGGCAACTTCTACGAGTGTGAGCCAATTTGACATATACCTCTTTTGTGACCTACCTTGTGAGTGTGTGAACCACTTTTGAACACCCTTGAGCCTTTCCTTTTTTTTTTTGGAAGAAACTTGATGAAAACAATGACCTTTCTTTATCCATCACCCATAATCCTCATGAAGTTGTGGTTAGTTGAATAGCCAACTTAGGCCAAAAGCCTAAGTTGGGGGTGTGGTGAAATGATAAGGGCAAGTCAAGAAGTGCAAGGAAAGTTTTCTCTTACCCATGGTTTTAAGAAAAATGGAACCCCTCCATATAAAAAAAAAGAGAAAGAGAAAGAAAAAGAATGAAAAATAAGTTGTGAAATAAAGTACAAAAGAAATGGGGTTTCCAAACAATTCATGGAAAGTAAATAATAGGATGACATATGAGCAATATAGAAAATGATGAAGGAAGAGGAAAGAAAGTGTTGTGAGTACCACATTTCATGAAGATGAAAGTCACTGAGCCTAAATGACCATACCTTTGCACTCCGCCCCCATTACAAGCCTTGAAAAGACCTTTTTGATCTTGAGTGAGCTGAAACAAATGTTGATTGGAAAATACGAGCAAACCTATGGGTAAAATTATGCATTGTGTTCTTCTTTGTGAGTGTGAGTGTTGCAGCTGATTCCGAAGCTTTAAACTTTGAACCATTGTGTGAATATGGAATCATTCCTTGTGTGAGGGCATTTGAACACTTTGGTTAAGGTTGAACTTACATTTGAAGCAAGTATTGTGAGCATGAGATTCTTTGATATTGGTGAGTCACAACTTGAATCTTTGAGTGCACATTTGATCTTTGCATAAGTAAATTGAGTCTTGTTGTGTGCATTCATGATTGAGTCTTGTGTAGCACTGTTCAAGACACCCTTTTTGAACTGCTGAACTTGAGTTTGCTTGAGGACAAACAAAAGTTTAAGTTGGGGGTATTGATGAGTCCACAAATTGAACTCATTTAGGGCTATGTTTTGATAGAATTAGTGTCCTCAAATGCATATTTTATCTCAATATCTGATGAAAACCATTAAGTTTCAGGTATTTGGAGTTTGAGGGAAAGCATGGACATTACCTAGCAAAAAAGGAACAAAGGCAGCAGAAAGAATGAAGAAATTAAGATCTCAGAATCGCCGAACCCATTCGGCGAATCGCCAAAAGGTCTTATCCTCGCCTTTTGTTCCAGTGTGTTGAGCCCTGAAGGAAAGGATCAAATCAGCGGTGAAAAGGAGCAGTCGACGTATTACCGAGCAGTTCCACGAAGAAGTACTATGTCGCCTAATGATCCAAACACGACTATGCTGAAGGATAGTGCAAGACGACGATAAAACCTACCAAAGGGCGGATCACCGAGTTAGTCGGCGATCTCGACTAATGACGCCGAATGATCCGCTGTAGCACAGATTTTTGAAAACTATAAATACTCGTTGAGAGTTGTAGCTTAGTATCACATTTTAATGTAGAATTTTTAACATAGACTTCTGAGTTCTAAGTTTGGAGAGGGTTTTATAGAACTTGAAGGTTCAAAGGGTTTCAACTCCAAGAATTTGGACTTGGGTCTTGTGGATTCTTCATTCTTTGCTTGTTTTGAGACTTAAATCTTCATACCTATTTGAATGCAAACTCATTTTGGTATAAATTTCTATCTCTTTTACATGTCTAGCTAAAACCCCAATTCTTGGGGTGTCATTTTGTGAATATGGGTTAGATTATCTGTTGGGTCTTGCTTGTTGATGGTTTATTTGTTGTGTAAATATGATTTCGTTTAGTAGTTGTGGTGGAACTTAATGAAATTGTTGTTGCAAATACGATATCACCTTTGTGTTTTCGGCTTGCTCGAGAGAGAGGTCGTAAAACTAAGGCTACTAAATTGATAGCCAGTGGGAGTGGGTCGACATAAGGTTCAACTTGAGAGAGTGAACCCTAGTCCTTCTCCCACACACTCAGCTCGAGAGAGTGAATGGGCTAAGGCGGATGTTGTTCTTCATGCGGCAAGTGGGTGTCCGAGAGGAACCCATTTGATTAGGGGTAAGTTGCTCAAGAGAGAATTTACCCCCACTATAGTCTAGCCTAGTCACACATATTCAACGAATTTATTATCAAAAGCATGTACCCAATAGTTTAGTTTATCCCATATTCCTATCACATCCCAAGAATCCCCTCTCCTTGATTAGTACTTTTTGCATTTTTACTTACTTGTGACAAACCCCCATCGTTAATTGACACTTTTGTGTCACCCCTTTAAATTTAACATGTTTATATTCGGTAATGTTTTTAGCTATGACTAATTAGAACTTGATTTTATATTTCTATTAATTCTCAAACCTACTTCCTTGGGACTCGACTCCAACCCTTGGTTGGGTTACTATACTATTGTACAATCGTAGAAACTTGCATTGGAAGTTGTGTTTTGATTACACAAACACCAACGGTCTTTTGACTCAATTCCAATATGACATAACTTATCGAGATCTCTTCATATTTCATCATTTCTGGTACTTGAATCTTTGTCAAGGTTTTATGAAGTATTATGTCATCATGCTTCTTTTAAAGCACTTGCCTCATTATCATGATCATCTTGATCATTTGCTCCTCTTCTTCCTTAAGAAGTTTTTCATTTGGAATCAATTGGTCTATCACACTTCAAGCGTACCATAGACTCTGTCTTTTAAAGAATTCTCATTGGAGCATTTACAGCTGAATTATAACATAGGACCAACAAATTCGTCTGACAATTAATTTGCGACATTATGCAAATGAACTATCTCTTGAACTTCAAGTTCATTTTTTAACGGGGATCTAGATAATTCATCTCATAATTTCAGCTGTCAATCATCTCTCCCCCCCTAATGTTAGAAAATATAACATTCAGCCCAACCTCATTTTAGGATCCAATTTTGCACGTGATGGAGCAATTAAATCAAATATCGCACATTCAAACTTTAGATGAAAATTATTTGGTTCCTGACCCTAAACCAATTATGATGGGGAGATCTTGTTGGCTTGATGCATACATGTGTTACTACATGTTAAATAAACTCATCTCAGAGCAAATTTTACTTGGGGGTTTTGTTCTCAAACCCATGGTTTAGCTATAATTGAAGGCATACAATTTCTGCTAAACCAATCAGAATTACCAACATAATTTCAGTGTTTGGAACTGTGCTGTTAATTTAACAATCCGAGCAAACAACCTTGCAAAAATCAATTTGTAAGTTGACAACAAAGCACATGTGAACAACCCATAGATGCAAATATCATATAGTTGCAAATGGTTCACATGAAAGGTGAACATACCCATATTCACCCTTTTATATGTTCCAAAAACCTCAGGGAATACAATCCCAACTTTAGCTGGTATAATGATACAATGATTCATTTTTTCATGAGAACAAGCGACGCAAGAGAATTCTTGAAGAATATTTTATTTCTTCATCATATAAGCCACATGAATTCTCAATTACTTTTGCATCACATTTAAATCAGAATGGCTAACCTGTCATGCCAATTGATCTTTATTTTTCTCAAACCTCCTGTAGAGGTGAGTTGTGACATGTATCATTTTTCTCAAACCTCTCATAGAGGGTAGTGGTGGCATATATCCATCTCATAATGATTTTTATCACATCTTGACCCATTCTCTTTTAGAATGGTCGAGCATTCATGATGCTTATCACACGCCACATTCTCTTCAAGAAATGGACTAATCATATATAAGTGCTTCATAAATTTGCATTATAAGCACATTGTCATGCCTTTAAAATTTATCATTTCTGCATGACCCACCTCAACATCACTTTGAAAGGTCAAGTGTACCACCACTTTATCTTCCTTTCTTTTGATGAAAGATTTTTATAAATTTATCAAATTATTAGGTCGCGCAACGACCACGGGTTCAATGACTTTTCATACCATTATGATGATAAGAATTACCTTCACATTTTGAAGGATTATTTGGAGAACCCACAGTGTTCTTCCTTTTATAATTACCACAATGATAGCTATTATAATTTTTTCCCTCAACGCCCCTTTTCATCCATTCAATCATTTGTCATCTTTTAGACTTATTAATCACTGCTACCACATTCATATGATAGAATGGAGCAATTGGGCGAATTTCAAACTTATCATGTACTGCTACCATATTCTCTTTAGGGAATGGAGCAAATTCAATGGGACTAATTTCATGACTTTTCATCAAAGTCTTAGTCATCATTATATCATCACTGTGGTGCATAAGGCGTGTTAGGCCATAATTCTATAGGACTCGAATCCAATCCTTATCATCATAGTGCATCAAAACTCAAGTGGATGTCTTACCCTCTTGGTACGATCGAACATGAATCTACCGTCTTACCCTCAATTATTTTTCAGTATGGTGCATCTGAACTTCAACCTGATGTCTTACCCTTTTGGTGCGATGAGACTTGAATCCACCGTCTTATCCTCAACCAACGGTATAATAAACCAAAGTACAACATGACTCACCCTTTAAGTCTTTCAAAATAATCAAAATAATAGTCAAACTCATGCTACCAAAACTTTATACCTTCTTTCATTTAAGAAATTTTGTTGAGCATGTCATATTCAACCAGTAGTAGTATATGTCTTTTGATCCTGGTCTATGTTAGTGACCGAACACTAATGTATTCTAAATCATAAAAAAATTCTAGAAAATACATACCAGATTTTATGAATATAATACCTTATTTCCAGTAGTTATCATTTTTCCTTTTTAATTCTCATAAAGAGATCAACCAAAACATGAGCTAAAGAAAAACTAAAACTCAATTTCAATTGGCTAGAGTCTCGTGCTGATAACGTGTTATAAAATCAAGCTCAGAACAATATAATATAAAGAGACGAAGATAAGAAATGAAGATGAAGGAGAGAACTTTTCTACTTATTCAAGTGTTTTCAAGTCACATGTGTGTATCTTACAATGGTGAATGAACAATCCTATTTATAGGTTGAGAAATCATTTCAAAAGTCACCATATTAAGTGTCATAATAAATAGATATATTCTTATCCAAAAAGGTTTATAGAACCTAGAGAATACACATAGATGATAAGTATAGGTTTATGGCTAAACTCAATAGACAATCCACCTTAGTTAAAAGGATTTATAACATATTTCTATATATAATAAAAGAGAATAGTTTGCAATATGATTTAGTCGAGTTACAATGATAATAAATTATTATTATTATTAATGGTAATAATAATAATAATAATTTATCAGCAATAATATATTTTTAAAAGAGTCATGTTTTATATATCCTTCCAAATATATATATATTGTTATGAAACTTTATAAAACAATAAGAAGAATAAAGTAGGGAGAAGAGAGAAAACTTCTTATTCCTCTTGAATAATATTTAGGGATTCACAATTTTGATTTACAATGAAGAAAAACTCATTTATTTATAGGAGAAACCTGACTTGGTCACCAAGTAGGATTCCTAACTCTTCTCCAATAACTCCATATAATAGATATCACTATAATACAAATATGTTTATAACACTCCCCCATTGAATGTCTATTTGATAAATTAAATGCCTCGTTAAAATATTACTAGATAAAACCCATTGGAAAAAACCTACTGAAGTAAAAAGAGTACACATATCTAATAATGTGCATTATGTATGCCTCATTAAAAACCTTACAAGAAAAATTCAATGGGACAAAACCTTTTGAGGGAAAAAGAGTACATCGCGTATTAACTCTCCCTAATGTGAACATTAGTCCAAAAATTTGAATTTTCTTATTCTAAGCTTGTGCACCATCTTCTCGAAAGTTGTAGTTGGTAGAGACTGGAAAATCGGTCAACCATAGTATTACTTGAACAAATTTATTGCATGCTGATATCACCATTCTTGGGAGCTGACGTGTGTAGAAAAACTTTGACGAAATATGCTTCCTTCTATCTCCTTTTATGAGTTCTCCTCTCAGGACTAAAGAATTCTGCAAGTTCCTCACTTTAGTTTCTTTAATCAAATAATCCATTGCCTTTTGAAAACTCTTCAAGAGTTCAATTCAATTTATTAACTTGCATAAGAATACAAAATATTCTTGAGTAATTTAATCCATATAAGGATTATAAACAAGTTTTTCAGAAACTTTCACATGCTTTAGATTTTGAATCCTTCAGGCATTTTCATATCAATTTTGTCGAGTGACAACATTCAATATTAAATGTATGACATCTTCTAGTGTCTAGACTGCTAGTCAAATAAGCTTTACACTTACCAAGATGAATCATTCCACTTTTCACTTGATAATTATTTATATGCCAGCATGATTTGATAGACATAGAATTCATATCCTCATATTCTTTTACAATATTGCGCATTTTTATATCAAAGATATCGTCAATGATATATCATTTTGTATTAGTTCACAATACGACATAAGTTATTGAGATCTCATTACTTTATTATTTTCAGGTAGCTACCCCTCTCACGAGGTTTCATGAAGTGGTATGTCATAGGTTCTATAAGAGCACATTATCTCTTTATTATGTTCATTTTGATTCTCTTTCTCCTCTTTTTTTCAAGAATTATTTTATTTAGAACCGATTAGTATATCATGCTACATGCATGTTGTAGACTCTATCCTTTAGGACATTCAATAGGAGCATTTGCAACTCTTGATTGCTTCTTATCTCCCTCTTATGTTAGATAAACTAACATATATCTCAATCTATTTAGGAGAATCCATCTTTGTGTATCATAGTATATTCATTAATCTTATATCGCACATCAAAATTATTAGATGGAAAACATTTGGTCTCTGACCATAAACTAATTAAGATAAAAATTGATCATAATTTATTGGTCGGATGCCTATAATTACTTTTGTATACAATATTGTATTTCAGATCCACACATGATGTTTTATTTTCATAAGCAATGATTCCACTATTTATCTGAGACATGATGCAACATTTATATACTAAGAATGTAACATTCAAAATCTGAAGCATGATTTTTTGTTTAGCTGACCTAGCAAGTATAATTCATGAATTGAGAAAATTTACACAAACTAGGGTTCTGAATTTTATACAAGGAATTATGCAAAGTCTCCAACAAAACATGACATTTGGATTAAGGATACTATAACAATTGAAATAACAACAATTCTCCAAGACTTTACAAACCCTAAATCTAAAAAAACTATGTAGAATCAAGGAACTAATTGAATTTTAGGGATCTAATGGGTGAAAGGAACCCACCAGTGAAATCTCATATATCTGGTGACGAAATCTACGAAGCAATCCTTTCGATTTCGGGGGTTGAACTTTGAAGAACTCTTCTGCTTGTTCTTGAAAGAGCTAGTCGCCTCTTTCTCTTCTTTTTGCTCTAAGTTGGGTGATTTTAAGAGAATGAGGGTTTTAGGAAGGTCTGACTAGATTATTAGGCTTAGACTGAGTAAAAAACCGTAGTTTAGGTGCCCAAAGCATAAGGGAAATGACCAAAATGACCTTAACTTAAAAGCTGACGAAGGCCATTCACGGTGAGATTGACGGACCGTCGTTTGAACTACCGGCCATCATCTGGTTCGTGGTTTTTGTTGCTCTACTCGACAGGGCATCACTACAACTAGCTTAATTATTTTTTTAAGTTTGGATTTTAGCAAACTTGGTGGCGTTGGAAAGATGATTCAATTATCTTTAATTTGATAGGTCATGGGCCACCTAATTCATTTTGTGCTAAAAGATATGACCATTTGATGTTGACCCAAAAGCCATTTTTCTCTAAGTAGTTGCTGACCCTCACCTACGGCCAGACCTACGGTCGGTAGGTCAAATCCCGGACCGTACTGGTCGGCCATGGTTGGGATCAGAGACCCCTAACTCTGGAACCCAACGACGGGACCCCACCTATGGTTCGTGGTCTGACATATGGTCCGTCAGTGGCTTCCCTTGGTTCTGACACCTAGTCCTGGAAAGCTAAATTTTTTCATCTTCTCGAATCCGATATGTTACAATATCTCCGCCTTAAGAACATTCTTCCTCTAATGAAGTCTAAATAACCTGAGTACATAGGAAAGGGCTATAATACCTATTACTGGGTACTAGAAACTGATATTTATCATAACTGAGTTCCATGAACATGCAAATGTGCTGAAATGCAAGGATAACTGAAGGAACAAGATACTTAGACTGAATTACACAAGAGTAAGCTGAGAGACCGGAGAGGAACTATTACCTCAAGCTGAAACGGAATCGGAAAGAAAGAGGTGAGGATACTTGGCCATCATGGCTGCTTCTGCTTTCGAAGCAGCTCCCTCTACATACTGACTCCTCCACAAAACCTTTACTGAAGTGACTTCCTTATTTCTCAACCTACGAAGCTTACAGTCAAGAATTTCAACTGGAACCTCTTCATAAGTGAGACTATCCTTCATAACCACACTATCTAATGGTACTATCAATGTCAAATCACCCACACAATTCTTCAACAATGAAATGTGAAAGACTGGATGAACAACTACTAGTTCTGCTGGAAACTCTCACTCATAGGCCACATTACCAACCCTTTTAAGGATTCTGTAAGGACCTACATATATAGGACTGAGCTTTCCTTTCTTCCCAAATCTCATCAGCCCCTTCATAGGTGAAACCTTTAGGAAAACCCAATCATCGATTTAGAACTCTAAGTCCCTTCTCCTCACATCTGCATAGGACTTCTGACGACTCTGAGTTGTCGTTAGTCTATCTCTTATAACCTGAACTTTCTCCATAGCCTCATGAACTGAATCTTTGCCCAATCAAGGTTGCTTCACGTACTTCGAACCAACCAATCAGAGACCTATATCTATGCCCATATAGTGCCTCATAAGGGGCCATCTGAATACTGGAATAGAAGCTATTATTATAGGTGAACTCTACCAGAGGTAGGTGATCATCCCAATTACCCTTGAAGTCGATCATGCAAGCTCTCAACATGTCCTCTAAGGTCTGGATGGTATGCTCTGCTTTACCATCCATCTGCGGCTGAAATGCCATACTGAGATTTACCTGGGTACCATGACCTTTTTGAAAAGACTTCCAGAAATGAGATATAAACTGAGGACCTTTATCTGAGATGATATACACGGGAATTCCATGCAACGTGACTATCTGGCTAATGTTGATTTTAGCATAATCCTCCGTTGAATTGGTAGTCTTGATAGCTAAGAAGTGAGTTGACTTAGTGACTCTGTCCATTATCACCCAAATGGAATCATGTTGTCTGCGAGTACGAGGTAAACCCGTAATAAAGTCCATATTTATCACTTCTCACTTCCATGTAGGAATGTTAATTTCTTGAGTCACTCCTCCTGTTTTCTGATGTTCTACCTTAACTTGTTGACAGTTAGGACATTTAGTCTCAAAATCTACGATGTCTCTCTTCATGTCGTTCCACCAAAAGACTTCCTATCGATCACGGTACATCTTAGTGGCACCTGGAAGAATGGAATATCTAGAATTATGGCTTCTGTAGGATCTGCTTCCTTAACTCACCCACTTTAGGGACACATAAGCGACCTTGATAACGAAGTACACCATCTCCCTTTTGGGAGAAAATCTCTACTCTCTACTTATTAACTGCACCTTTCAACTGATGTAATATAGGATCTCTATCCTGTTTTCCCTTAACCTCCGCTACTAATGAAGATTCTGACCCATTCTGAACTATCACACCACCATCTAATATGTATGTAAGGCAAACTCCCAAGCGAGCAAGCCGGTGAACATCTTTAGCTAATTCTTTATTCTCTTCCTCAACATGTGCTACACTACCCATGGATAGTCTGCTGAGGGAGTCAGCTACTACTTTGGCCTTACTCTGATGATAGAGCACATTCATGTCATAGTCTTTGAGGAATTCAAGCCATCTCCTCTAACAAAGATTCAACTCTTTCTGGGTGAACACATAATGGAGGCTCATATGATCGGTGAACACATCAACATGAACACCATACAAGTAGTGTCTTCAAATCTCTAGGGAAAATACTACGGCTGCAAGCTCGAGGTCATGTTTCAGGTAATTCTTCTCATGGACCTTAAGTTGTCTAGAAGCATAAGCTATAACTTTACCTTGCTGCATCAACACACCACCTAGGCCGACCCTAGATGCATCAAAATAAACCAAATAACCTTCTGAACCATCTGGTAGAGTCAAGACATGAGTTGTAGTCAACCTAGTCTTCAGTGGTGAGAAGTTTTTCTCACACTCATCTGACCACTGAAAATTGACCTTCTTCTGAGTCAACTTGGTGAATGGGGAAGCTGTGGATAAAAATCCTTTAACAAACCTCCTGTAGTAACCAGCCAAACCTAAAAAACTCCTGATATCAGACGGAGAGGTGAGTTTGGGCCAGTGTTGTATGATAAACGCTCAACTAAACGTCATCCAATACTAGGTGTAGGCGATCGTAATCTAGTATAATACCCAATAAAGAGTTGGGGTCGAACCCACAGGGAGCAGTACAAGTTATAATTCAGTTACGAAGTTATAAACGTCTTCTAATCAGTTGTAGGAATAAAAATTATTGAAATTATGTAATTAAATCCAAGGGGTTGACAATAAGTGTCAAATGGGGGGTTTAGGGTTGTCAACTAACAACTACTAATAACAGGGAAGTAATCAAGTAGATAAGGGATACTTGGGGATGTGATCGATTAAAGGATAATTTCGTTATATGGGTAATCATAATTTACTAACATTTGCTGAATCTTAGTGGGTAGTCTAAACTATAGAGGCAATAGCTTTCTCTCAAATAAGTATTACGATTCAAGCAAGTTCTCTCGAACCTCGACAAGCATAACTCTATAAGCAGCCCAATACCTCAATTTAGCTACTCTGTCGAGCTAGATAGGTAGGATCGAGTTATGATTCACTCTCTCGAGCTGAACCCACAACAACTCAATTACTACAATTATTAATTGATAACCTTAGTTCTAAAACCTCTCTCTCGAGCAGGCCCATAACACTAAGTTAGAACTGCATTTGCAACTACAATTCCTAGGTTAATACACAACTATCACTTAAACCCACTTCAAATCAGCATTTAAATCAGTAAACAACAATACCAATAAGCTAATTAGAGCAAATAATCATATGATCACGCCCCCAAATATGAGGGTTTTAGCCACACATCATAAAAAGGAAGAAATCAATAACAATTACGTTCTCCATAATCTAGGTATTGCAATCCGCGTCTTTAGAATGATCCAAAATGCTTAATATCGAAAACCCAACTCAAAATCTACTAGAAAACTCTTTAAACTAAGTAAAACAAAGTCTAAAGCAAAAGCTCCAAGTTCTACAATGAAAAAATTACTCAGGAAAATGACTGGATTCCTAAAATCTCTTTTTAAAATTCTATTTCTACGTTCTCAAATTTTGGCCCTCAGGACAATTAGGTGAGGTTAGTCAGCATCGCCGAGTTGACAGTGCACCAATGGCTCCATTCCATCGCCAGTTTGCCTTGACTCTTTACACTCAGAGTTTTGTCACTTTAGGCGATCAGTATTGATGTCGCTGATCCATTCGGCGGTACGCCGACTATCAATTTTCGTCGCCAAGTGGGTTTTTCCCCAGGGCTGACATGCTGGAACTTTAGGTGAGCTGAACTGCCACTCGGCGAGTCGCCGAGTGGCTTTAGCGATTCTCAGCATTTACTTTCTTCAACCTTTTTTTTTATCGTTTTTACTCCTTTTTACCCAGTGTTGTCCTCGCCTTGCTCTTTTACCATTATATCTGAAAATTAACATTAAAACATTAGTTTAGACCACAAAATAGGCATCGAGGACACTAATACTATGAAGAACAATCCCTAATTGAGTCGAAATCTCAGACTCATCAACACCCCCAACATAAACGTTTGCTTGTGCTTAAGTAAAACACAAGATCAATCAGTTTAATAAGGATGCCTACAAACAGTGCTACTCAAGACTCAACACGAATGCATACAAAAGGTTCAAACTACACATTCAATGTTCAATTGTGCATTCTAAGTTTCAAGATGTGACTCACTATTATCAAATAGAATTCAATGCTTACTTCAAATGCAAGTTCAAGCTCAACAAAAGCATTCAAATGCCCTCACACAGAGAATGATTCCATTTTCACACAAGATTCATCAACAATTTAGAATATTGAAATCAAAAACAACTCTCA
Organism: Solanum verrucosum; assembly: GCF_900185275.1. Taxonomy (NCBI): domain Eukaryota; kingdom Viridiplantae; phylum Streptophyta; class Magnoliopsida; order Solanales; family Solanaceae; genus Solanum; species Solanum verrucosum. Next base: position 2,654,478 of record NW_026020173.1, read on the forward strand.
CACTCCCAAAGATAACACATGTGTGACTCTACCCATAGGGTTGCCCTTATTTCCAATCAACATTATTTTTAGCTCGCTCAAGATCACAAAGGTCTTTCAAGGTTTGTATTGGGGTTGAGTGTAAAGGTATGATCATTTTGGTTTAGTGACTTCTACCTTCATGAAGTATGGCCTGGAATTTACTTTTCTCCTTCTCTTTCACACTATATGATGTTCACAATCCACCCTACTGTTTGGATAACCCATTTCTTTTGCTCCTTTCACAAGCTTTATTTCACAGCTCTTCTCTTTTTTCAATATTTTTCCATTTTCACCTTTTTCTTTTCTTTCTCTCTTTTTTTTACATGGAGGGGTTCCATCTTTTTCAAAACAATCCATCAAGGGGGATTTTTCACACTACTTGACTTTCCTCCTTTTTCACCATACCCCCAACTTAGGCTTTTGTCCTAAGTTGGCCATTCAAGCGAACCAATACTTCATGAAGGTTATAGGTGACGAGACAAAGAGGTCAAAATTGTTCAAGTTTCTACCAAAAGAAAAGGATAGGCTCAAAGGGTGCCGAGCTAGGTTCACACTCTTACAAGGTGGCCACAAAGTGGTATAAGATCATTTTTTGGTTCAGTCTTCACAAATTGTGCCTAAGATCATTTCAATTGCTTGCCTACAGCAATCAATTGGACTAACTAGGCAAGTTCTAGGTGTCATCAAGCACACAGTTCAAGAAAACCTTACCACACATGGCATTTTACACAATCATCAAACAAGACTCTACAATTTTTAGCTAGCGTGAAACAGTCATCACAAGAGATCGACTCAACAACCGGCTAGTCACAACGAGATGCTAGAAGTTCACATATGATCTATATAACTCAATTTTCCTTATCGTAACCGCATACTCATATCGTTCAATTGATAGCACTATTCAAGTCATCGATATTAATCATAACTGACTCTCAAAATTGCAAGAGAACAACCAAATTCAAACACATCAAAAGGTGGCAATTTTTTTTTTAAAATCGATTCAAAACCACCATTTGAAATTCAAAACAAGGGATGAACATAGTGGAACAACACAATATAAACTACCATTTGCAATTCAAAACAAGGGACGGACATAGTGGATCAACACAATATATATATATATATATATATATATATATATATATATATCAACACAAGTTAAGATCCAACATCCACAAAACAAAACATCAATTATCCACAAAACAACCCAAAAGAGGTAGGCATGGAAATACCTCACCCCGCCAAAATAAACTAGCAGTTGTTCTCAAATGCAAAGAAATAGAAAAATAGTCTAAAAATAACAAAAAGGGAGTCAAAAGAATCATCCTACCGGGTTAAGCCTGGGGTGAACTCTGCATGTCAGTGACTCCATTTGTCTGGGAATCAGTGCCCGATGCAACATCATCTTTGGCTCTACTGGATCCCACCATTGATGTCTCTCTCAAATATGATTTAACAACAAACTGGACCATCACACCCTCAAGGTCCCCCAAGTGATCATACATAACTGCATCTCTAACACCGAGCTCTTTATCATCAGTCTCAGCCTCAGACTCAACAGATGCACTCTCTCTATCCACATCTCCAGTCGTAGTAGCCGAAGGAATCTCTGAACTGGCTGGAACATCTGCTCTCGGGATGTCGGGGATCTCAATTGTGCTGAATAGCATCGACAAATCTATGGACTTTAGCTCGTCCAAATCTTTCCTCAACCGAATAACATTGGCCTTCAGGCTGTCAAAGTAGCAGAATCACCCCGACCCTACTCAAAAGCCTCAACCCTCACAGTAAGGGCATCCAATGCAAGCCTATGGCCTTCAATCAACTCGTTATGCTCTCTCATCTCAGCCCTAATCGGGGCCAAGGCGGAAACAATCGCCCACTCTATCAATCCAGGCACATCGACCTCTACCTTGGAAGCACGCATGTCAATGGAATGAGGTAGATGACCCATCTTGTACAACATAACCAAGGTGATAGGGGTCGGGATGCAGCAACAACAATAGAAGTAGTGGGAGGGGGTGCATCAGATGAACTAGGAGGTGCAGAAGTTGAGGGGACAGATGTACCTGTAGGCTCACTAGATTGAGAAGGCAATATTGCCTCAATCGGCAACATATCAACATCAACGACCAGGGACGTATCCACCGGTGCAGCTCTTCTTCTGTTAGCCTCATCCCTCAAGTACTCGGCCTTGATCCGTCGGATGTCAGTAGAGGAGGTGGGGGTCACCTCCACATCTGTCTTCTCATTCATAGGGACACAGGCTCACCTGCATAGTTCGGTGATTAGCATTGGAAAGGGAAGAGAAGTTTGCCTCTGCGTGGCCCACATGGCCGTCTCTTGATCGATGATCAGACCGAGATTAAGCTCATCCCTATCCATGATACAGCCCAAACACGCAGCTTTTAGATGCCGAAGTATCGATTCATTCTGTGACGACATAAGAGTGCTATTGATGAACCCAAACCAATATCTAGCAGCCACGTTTAGGTCCTTCTTCTCAACAAGAACACCAGGCGCAATCCACCGTGGCATGGTGTCAGAAATTAGTGGCGCTAACCAAACCTTCAAATTATCGAGGGTCTTCTTCTCGATATTGTCGATATAATAGTGCATGAAATTTCTGGTACACCCGAGTGTATGATTAATAAATGAGCTATTGCACTTCACCTTATTCTCTCGAACTACTACAAAGTCAACCAGCTTGAAAGAACTAGCCTTTTTCTTACCCTTCGGCACCAACTCTCCATATGCCGAGTAGAAATCCTGGACCCAAGTAGGAATGTATGGGCCTCGGGGCATTGTAAAGATCTTGAATTTGTGGAACTTAATGGTGCTCCACACCTCAAGGTACCGATCAACCACACGGATAGTAGACAACCTCTTTTATTCTAAAATGGTCCTCAAACCCTCGACCCTAAGTCTATTAAGTGACCGAGGAGGAGGACCCTGAACTGGTAGAGCATGGTAGAGCATGCACGACTGCCTAGGCTGGAGATGGAGGAAGAGAAGGCACCGGGATCCTAGATGGATCATTCATTGACTTGGAGCATAGCTCTGCTCTCCTAGCATATATGAGTTGATCGTCTTCCAGCTCAAAGATGGAGGCCGAAGAACTGCCCAGAGTGGTCCTCATTACCAGACTTGGTGTGGTTAGTGGCATAAATGCCCTCGCTGTTAGAGCTCCCCCTCCATAGGTGTGGGTTGTACAGGGCCTTTTCCCTTGCCCTTGCCCTCTCCCCTTGTAACTTATTTTTCGGTGCGGTCTTTCCAACATTGGAAAAATTACATAACTGACATCTTCATCTATCTTCAGTCCTTGATTTTCATGTGTGGGTTCATCTAGAGTAGGCCCTCTTGTTTGAGTGAACCAGCCATTTGTGTTATCTATATTGGATCATTTCCTCTGTCTTCTTTAGTGGTTGAAGCATTAAGATTTTTATACACATATAATATAACTAGTTTGTCTTTAGAAAAGTATGCACATTTTATCAAACAAATGTCATCACCTTAAAATAGTTGTGAAAGCTTTTCAAATTCTTCTTTAGCTCTTCGAGTGATATCTTTCCGACACTTTAGTAGTATTTATTAGCTTAAGCTTTCTGATAAACTTCTCTTCTATGTGATTTTATACTTAGAAGATTTTCTCTAGTGTAATTTTTTTCTGTTGAATGTAAATTCATGGAAAGCAGTACACTCAATCTCCACTTTCATAACATTGTTACATAAGGGAGGTAGCTGATGCAGAGGCTAATATAGTTATACTGCATAAAGTGTATCTATTTCGATTTTTAAAAAAATGCCTAGATTCAATAGTCATGTTCTTGGTTTTCTGGTGACCAGAATGCTATTTACACCTAGTTGTATCATTACAAGGTAAGTCATCTTTAAATACAACAACAAAACCTAGGAAATAATTTCCCAGGCTAGGTAACAGTAAGAAATGAAGAGTTATCAATGGCAAAGACATTCATTTTCACACAACTGAGTATTGGCTTGGTTGAGCTGAATCAAGAGAGACGATGCTTTTATTTTAATGTCCTCCCAAAATATGTTTTGGGGCCCTTAATGAACAAATGTAGGTTCCTTTCCCCAGGCTGTTGTTCCTTGCTTTAGTACAAGTTACTATTGCTTTAGTACATTCATTTAATGTTTTAAAAACCTCATATATGGTTTACGATCTGAAAGCATATTGACGATTTCATAAACATGTTTATGAAATCGTCAATATGCTTTAAGATCCGTAAACCATATACGGGGTGTTTAAATTTTTGAGATGTGCTTCTTTTGGTGTTGATAATACAAGCTAAGCCTGACACGATTTTCTCTGGAGCAAAATGGAAAGCTTTAACACTGACTGAAGCGGTTGCTGACAAGTCTTCATTAAGTAGTGCTCCAGTGAAAAATGTTACAGAGTGGAGTTGTGCACTTTGTCAGGTATGTACTTCAAATCAAGATGGCATGAATGTCCACTTCCAAGGAAAAAAACAAAAACTCAAGGAGGCTGCTTTTAGAGAATAGAAGGACGACAAAACTGTATCATTGCTCTTTCACCAAAGAAACCAAAATTCATCCAACTTGTGGAACATGATCTGATATCAGGGAAGCAATTTGAGGAATGATCATCAGGTATAAATGATAACGATCCTCCATCTTTGTAGATAGATGACGGTGCGAATGACATGAGAAAGAATACATCTCATGAAACACAAAGCAATGGGGAGTTCAAGTTTTGGTGTGAGACATGCAAAATAGGGACCTTCTCTGAAAAGGTGATGGAGATGCATAAGATAGGAAAAAACCATGTTCGACATCTTCAACAACTTATGGAGACACAAAAGGACAAGCAATGTCAGGGACGACTCAACAAGTTTGGTGTCGAAGACGTAACTAACTAGTAGCTTATTTTTGTTGTCTAGTAAATCTGGTGTTACCAGTATTGCCTTTGGATCCATGTGTGTGATTTTTCTCTATATCTATTTATGCAAAATGTTTGACTCTACTCATAAATCTAAGTAAGGTTTGTTAGTATTACTATTAGTTATCCAAGATGTGAATATCTATATATTTCTATGATCCTGGTTAGATGTGTCACCTCTCTTAAGCCGGGATTTCTGTTTATCTATTTCTTCAATTGTTTTAATTATCAAATATGTAGGAATTTAAATAATCTTTTCTTTGTCATGAGACATTACGGATTGTAACAAAACTGTTTGTGTATAATCCATTCATTTCTTTGCTTTTTAATTCTAAACTCACCATTGATTTTAAGAATTCTTCACCTCATGATACTTAATTGAGAAGCCAATATATTTCTAAGAACAAATGTTACTACTGGATGGAAGATAAAGTTAACAAAGAGTAAAAGTTTTGTAATCATTAATAATACGTTCGTGAGATATGTAAAAAATTCAAGCATTCAAGTTCAAGAATGATCAAGATCAAGACTATTAGATTCAAGAACAAGCTCGAAGCCTTTGAATTCAAGTAAAAGTCAAGATCAAGATAAAGTTCAAGTTCAAGTTCATCGAAGATTAAAGAATAAGTTTTAAAGCCCTTGAATCCAAATCAAGTTCAACAGAAATTTAAGATCAAGCTCAGGAGCCCTTGAATCTATATTTGAAAAGGCAAATTCAAAGAAATCATAGAGATTGTAACACTCGCACTTTGAAATAATAAATACAATTGTTGCGATACTTTTCCGTTCTGGATTATTATTTTCTGGACGCGGATTTTATTGTCTACAAATTGTGGCACTCCCAGTGGGACAATTTCTACCTATTATCTCAACTTTTCAAGCATCAAAGAATATAAAGATGACTTCCATGGAGATCAACTCTCAGTCAATTGCCTCTAAGGCTACTAGCTCCAAGGACTCTGCTGAAGTCAGAATAGACTAGTGGTGCCACATGATAACACAACAAGTACTAGCAATGTTCTCAAACACATGGTTATCAAGTATGTCCAGCAAAGGAACTTGTCCATTTGGATTCAGCTTGAAAAACTCGGGTCTCTTGTTTGAGACACATTTCTAAATTCCTATTGAGCTCATCATGTACCCTGGCATATGCTACAACAAAAAGTTCCGTGAAGGTATTGTTGTGTGCATCTGATGCGTGTGATATAAGAGCCTAGACTTTAGACTTGGGAATACAGTGATATATGATGTTTGCGTAATCAAGACACAACTTCCGATGCAAGTGTCTACGATTGTAAAATGGTTTAGCAACCCAACCAAGGGTTGGGATCATCCCAAGAGAGTGGTTTTGAGAATTTATAGAAAAATAAAATTTAATTCTAACTAGTCGTAGCTACAGACATTAACGAGTAAAAACATTGTATATTAAAGGGGGACACAAACATGCCAATTAACAATAAGGGGGTTTTTGTCATTAGTAAGTAAAAATAGTGAAATAAACAAGGGTTTCTAAGTAATGAGAGGGGATCCTTGGGATGTGACGGGAATACGGGTTAGGCTAGATTATTGGGTACATGCTTTCAATAGAAGATTCGTAGAGTAATTTTAACTAGGCTAAGCTTTAAGGGGGATAAGCTCTCTCTCGAGCAACTTACCCTATTTCAAATGCGTTCCTCTCGGACACCCACTTTCCGCGTGAAGACCAGCCTACACCTTAACCCACTTACTCTCTCGAGCTGAGTGTATGGACATGGGACTAGGGTTCACTCTCTCGAGTTGAACCTCATGTCGACCCACTCATATTGGCCATCAATCTAGTGGTCTTAGGTTTACGACCCCTCTCTCTCGCAAGCTGAAAACACATAAATTCATTAAATTCATCCAGAACCACTAAACGAAATCACAATTAAACTACGATTAAACTATTAGCAAGCAAGACCCAACAATTATCTTAACCCATATTCGCTAAATCACACCCCAAGAATTGGGGTTTTTAGCCACACATCAAGAGACATAAATTTATACCTAAATGAGCTTGCATTGAAATGGGTATGAAGATTTAAGTCTTGTTACAGGCCAAAAATGAAGAATCCAAGAGACCAAAGTCCAAATCCTTGGAGATGAAACCCTTTTTTTCTTCAAGTCTTCAAAACCCTCTCAAACTTAGAGCAAAAATATCAAAAAGTACTATTCTATATGAAAATTATGATAATTGTTTCATACTAAAACTAAAACTCTAACTAGTATTTATAGTTTTCACAGATTTGTGCTGTAGCGGATCGTTTGACGTCATTAGTCGGAATCGCCGATCAACTCGACAATTCGCCCTTTCGTGTAGTTCATCGGTATCTTGCACCAGCCTTCAGCATCGTCGTGCTCTGGGTTATTGGGTGGCATGGTACTGCTTCGTGGAACTGCTCAACGATGCGCCGACTGCTCCTTTTTCCTCCGACTTGATCCTTTTTTCAGGGCTCAGCACTCTGGAACAAAAGCCAAAGTAAGACCTTTTGACGACTCGGCAAGTGGATTTGGCGATCCTCAGGCCTTCATTTCTTCGTTCTTTTCAGCCTTTTCATTCCTTTTTGCGACATAGTGTCCATGCTTTCCTTCAAACTTCAAATACCTGAAACTTAAGGGTTTCATCAGATATTGAGATAAAATAAGCATTTGAGGACACAATTTCTATCAAAATATAGCCCTAAATGAGTCCAATCTGTGAACTCATCAATATGCTAGTGCGAAACGGTCATAAGCTATGAATATAAAGAAAATCAGATTGAAAACGTCGTCAAACTCCAATGTGAAAACAAGAGACTTGTCTGCAATAGCCACAACTTAATTCTCTCCAAACTTCATTGTTGGCATTGCATGAAAAACATTAAATGAGAGACACCACTAAAGACTGTTGCTATCACACATAAGCGTGACACCTTCAAAAATTGATGGTATAAAATAAGAAGCTATTACTAAATTCCCCGTTGTTGATCTCACCAAGTCATATTGGCATTGCATACCAATTGCATCTCCTTGGAGAGTTTCAGCAAACACCTTGGAACAGTCTCATTCTTGCATATTATCAAATAGTTGTTGAGAGGATCGATTCCACAAGCAAGGATACCTACTTAATTTGTTATAAAACCTATGAGCTGTCTTGGCCAAATTGAGTTAGTCGAAATCTTTCTCCATGTATCTCAGAATATTCCATATCTGGGAAACTCTAATATCAAAATTTGATATGGATCTAAAACATTTAGGAGAATAAATGATGGATTGTTATCTTAGATTTGGTTACGACTTGTGAATATAGAGTATTTTCTCCGTTTTAGAGATGGTTAAGTTGGATTGACAAATTGTATATATTTGTTTCCTCTGGCTTACGTTGGTTCCATATCATTGATTAATGGCTTTGAACTATTGTTGTCTTTATGGTCATCTTAATTTTTGTGTAAGCTTGATAATTTAAGTGTTGCATAGATGCTACTGTTGGAAAATTATATGCAAAGTGAAAGCATAATAGAATCATACAACTTACATGAATAATAGACAACACATAGCTTATGCTAGAACAAGTACAATCATGTTACATCACATAAACTTTCTGAAATTTAATTCAAGAATTACTTCTTGAAGCGTGAGTAGATACCTTCAAGTGAATCCACAAGCTAGTTGACAAGCTAGAACCTTTAAGCGAATCGACAAGCTAGTCCACAAACTGAACCACAGTTCTGTGGTCTTCTACAGTGATCCCAAGTTTACTTCCGAACTCTCAATACTTGGGTGGGAGAGTATAGTATAAAAAACTTATATTTTTTCAAGGGTTAGAAGAATCCCTATTTATATTGATTTGTTCCTAGTCCAAGGAGAATGAATACCATGTCTTTCCTTAGAATAGAAAGACATGTACATCTCCCTTTTCTTAGAAAAGAAAAAGTCATGTCCTTCTCCCCTTACTTAGAATAGAAAAAGTGATATACTTCTCCCTTGCCTTAGAATAGAGAAAGATACATACTTCTCCCTTTTCTTAGAATAGAGAAAGACACATACTTCTCCCTTTTTCATTTAGAATAAATTTTGAGTTCTAGTTAAATATGGGCACGGTAGGGACCACAAAATTAATTACTGAGGCTTCCTATTATGGAAATAATTCCAAATAATTAATTTGAATGATTCTTACCATAATAAATTACAAATCATTCCACTAGAAATTTGTAATTGCACTCCTCTATTTATATTTTGAAATTCCCCATTAAACACATATGTAATTCCCCATGTTAAGATTAGAGATACAATCAATAAATTAAATTACTGACGAACTTAATTCAATGATCAAATTCCTTTAGAGCACTACTTAACTTATTTCATGTGCCGGATTCATAAATCCACTTGCAAGGTTTGACACGATGAAAACTTTTAAGCTTCTCAAAAAGGCATGTCATCAATCTCAATATCGAGACATGGATTTCGTCAACTAACTTATTATTTCACCAATATATATTATGATCATCTAATCTACCAGGAATATTGATCCATCTCAGAATCTCACCTTGTAATAAATCAAAACGATAATAAACATATACAGATAGTTATATCAGGATTAAGAATATAAGTATATTTAATAGTTTAGAGAATATGCTTTTTTCAGTCAGTCTAAAGCAACTATCTTTATTCGGTCCCGTTTAATACATACAAAATTCACTAGCACAAGAAGTTGGAACTATACCATTCCCATTATCAAGATAAACTACATGTAATCTTGTGCTACAATCGTACCGATGGCATGTCCAATTCCCATCTTAGATTGTGAACAAAAAAACTTTAAACTTATAAGAACCGATGATTTAATCCTCTGTGTATAAGCTTAAACTCTATACACTAAATCATCTACTATATAAGTAAACAGACACTGTAACGAATATATGATCTATTAAAAATTAATAAATAATTATTCTATAATAAATACTATATTTAAACACATGGTTAATAGTATATATCCCAACAATCTCCCTCTTAGACTTTTAACCAATTCGATTGTTATAATGTACTATATCCAAATGCATGGTTAGTAGTATATACCCTAACAATCTCCCACTAAGATATTTAATCTTGAAAATTGTTAGAATACTATGTCTTAACACATGATTAATAGTATATATACCCTAACAATCTCCCACTTAGACGGTTAACAATGCATTTACAACTTTAAAGATATTCTTTTATATTTCTTATCAAAAGGATCTTACCAAGTTATTTTCTTATGCAACTTCGTCTACTATTGCTGAGTTGTAACTTACCAATTTTTTATTAGATCTTCAGAAGTCCTATCATGAAACCCTTCAAAAGTTTACTTCTTTATAGGATTTCTATCATAAAAGTCCTCTTAAACATACAAAACCAATCAATCTTCATTATGATTCTCCCACTACGACTAAGTACTACTACAATGGTCACACTTTCATATTCTTGAGTCTTAATATTTTCCTCAAAACCTTCGGTAATGAAATATTAACAACTTTTTCATGTAGTATTCTTTAATTTGCCCAACATCACTTTCACTACTTGAGGTAGTAGTGTTGTTATGTCTAGTAACGTCTCTCCCACTACGTAAATGCAATGGAACGTCAATTCTGACATATCGGTTAGATGTTCTTGAGTGTTCGAATTTACAACTGACTCATTTGTTATTTCTTTGTTCAGTTCCTGTAAAAATAGTTTACTTCTAGGAACGTGGATTACTAAATAGTCCTTTTCTAGAAATCTTACAATTGCCTTAACAATTGCCTTATTTTCTTTAGGACAATAAAATAAACCTTCTTGCGTTCTTTTTGGATATCCAATTAATACACACATTTCATTCCTGATTGGATAGGAATTTAATTCAAACGTGATATGTAGTTCTTAGAACATATCCCGAAAGAAATAAAACAACAAGGGAATAAGCCAATTATTAATCTTGTCATCTTCATAAGAGTATATTTCTTTTCTCTTTTACACCAATCTATTGTAGAGTGTCTAGTGTAGACAATTGAAATGCAATTATTCTATAAGATAAGTGACTCATTAGCTCTGCAGAGAGGTATATGTCACTACAATCAAATTGCAGTGACTTTATATATTTTTCATGATGCTATTTTCATTTGTCTTAAAATTTTGAGTTTATCAAGACATTCAGACTTACAAAACATCAAAAATATATACTCATATCATGAGTAACCTTCTGAAAATCTCAGAATACTCAAATTCAACTCTTTCCTGAATGATCATTTACCACACAAATCAGAATAGATTAATTCTAACTTATCACTGCCATTATTTCCTTTTTAAGAGGCAAGGTCTCTTAGTCATTTTTCTTTCTAAACATGACTCACATGTTGGTAGTGACTTCACTTTCAATGAACCGTTATGTCATTCTTTAACCAATTTCAATGTTCTATCCAAAATAAATGACGCAGACGCCAGTGTACAGATAAGTTTCATTCAATTTAAAGGATATTTTATCTTTTGAGATAGATTAATATTCAATTAATGAGAAAAACAAAAATTCATGCATCAATATACAATAAGAGATAACATATTTGTCAAACTCAAAAGAGTAATAAGAAAAATATATTAAGTGTCCATCTCTTATTAAGATAGAAATCGAAAATAATTTCATCTAACATGAACATATATAATGCAATTTTCTTTTTGAATTAATATGTTATCTCTATCGAAATAAATACTTGAGTAATATTAAGTGAGTCTGTAAAGTCTATTGAGAATTTGAGATATAATACATTAAATAGATCATAATATGTTGAATAATCTTAAATAACAAAATTCAGGGCTCATTTATACATATATATCCATGCATCTCGAATAGCGAATCGATGGGATTGGAGAACTACTCATGCAATACACATGTACAATGACCGATATTCACTCCATAAACTTATACAAATCTAACTTAGATGTAGAGTCTATTGTTAGTTTGAGTCAAGTGAAAATTAGCCTAGTTACATTGATTCAATCATATATCCCTCAGTTTAAGAGAGTTAATATAGATTATCAAAACCAACGATTAAATACATAATGACTTGTAGTAATTTCATCCGATATGGAGGAAGGTCTAAGCCAGCACATGAAACTAACACTTCACTACTATTTAATCTTGGTAATCAAGGGAGGGATTCCTATAACCAAATATGACCAAAAACTCATATAACGATTAAAAAATGAATATTTCTTACTAGGTTGTTCTTATGAATTTTCCAAATTTCAAATCAATCAGGGTCCTTTTATTCGAATCCCAAAACTATGATCAATTTGGTTGAAAATGTTATTTGGTCAAGATAGAATTTAAATTTTTTCCATTCGAAAATTCTTATTACATATCAACATTTGTGAAATAGATACACGAATCAAGAACAAAGAACAAAATTCAAAAACTATTTACATTATTTGAATACTATTTTTCAAAAAATAACGTGTTTATGTATACATTGAACATTAAAATTCGAAACACATCTCATGTATATCCATGCATCTTGAACAATAAATTTTGATGAAATATAATTACTCATGCAACATAAATATGTGATGTCAGATATTCACTCCAACAAATTTAGAACAAAAGCTAACTCAGATTGAGAGTACTATATGTTGATTTATGCCAAGTGAAAATCATTATTCCTAGATCATTGATCTAATCAAATATTACTCAGATAGGGAGAGTCAATACAAATCATCAAAACTAGAGACTAAATTTTAATGACTTATATTAATTTCATCCGATATGGAGGAAGGTCTAAGCCAACACATGAACTTAATACTTCACTAAAATTTAGTTATGAAGACCATAGAGAACAATCTCTATCACCACTGTATCATACGTGAGTAATTTTCAAGATACATTTTTTTATCCAAAAACATCATCTGAACGAACTCAGATTACAAATCACTGTATAATAATGAGTATTGTTAATTTGATTGTTTGTGATTAACCTATGAAATTTCAAATCAATCAGAGTTTAAAAATAATATTTATCTCCAAATCTATGATCAAATTCAGATTCAAACAAATTAAGAAAAATAATCAGATCTATATCCTTATCATATATCAATTCATGTTAACTCATCACATGCAATCATGTACCACATTTAACATAAATAAAACTGATATAAAGGATTATATTCATACTAAATCACATTTTTATTCCAAAGAGAAATTTAAAAACCATTTTAAGGGCCTCAATACTATAACCACATAGCAATGGGTATATTCTTACTAGTCTGTCACCAATGAACTTACCAAATTTCAGGTCAATTGGAGTCTATAAAAAAAAATATTCCAAAGCTATGACCAAATTCAAATTAAAGTGGTTTAATTATCTTTAGAAATTAAAACATTATGACTTTATCATATTCAGATCAAATTTTAATCCGACAAACTACCTAAAACCCATCTAAATAATTTTCGATGAAACCATCAAATTTCAAATCAATCAGAGATCAAAAAGTTCATGACCACCTAAACTATGACCAAATTTTAAAAAAAAATTATTTTAGACATAATTAAAAATTAAAATAACATGATTCAGATTTTCATTATCTCATGAGCATGAAATATGACCTCAACGATTAAATTCTCTGTTTTGGATCATCATTTAAGAGTTTCAATTTAAAACTTGGATCGGTCGCTGTAATATAGATTATATCTCATTAATTCAAAAAAATAATTTAAGTGTTTGTTTGAGATACCCTTTTCTAATCTCAATTTATTCATCCAAAGGATTACTACAAAGAATCAATTGAGGCAAAATCATTAAATTTGTAGTTTAGTTTTTATTTACCACGAGAATTTATAAATATTATAGTACATAAATTACATAAAAAAATTATCTTCCTAATACAAAAGGATAAAATTTATTTTTATTTGACTTGGAGATGAGGAAATATTTTATTTAATTAAAATCATAGAAGTTATGTGGGTGGTAATATTTTTACGTGGGGCTTTTCGGTACGTGGATTTTTAGCTTCTTTTTTTTCCTTTTATTTATAAAAAATTTGAATGAATTAAAAGATAAGATTTAAAATTTAACGTTTAAGATAGTTAACTTATAACTTCTCCCACTTTCTTTAATATTAGTTTCCAGGAAATAGTCACAAAGCCATTTACAATACATTAATCCTCATTATTTTTTAATGTCAATTTTCAGAACCTAATGTCTTATTCCATTGTTAAGAAAAGTTGGGCTGAACCAATTTATCTTCATGTATATATATTTAAAATTAATAAATGGTGTGACATGTCTCCTATTCAAGCATATTGGTGTGTGTTTGTCTATGCACAATCTTACTTTTATTTTCAGTAAAACTCATTTTCTTATTTTTTTTTGGGTAATAGACTGTGAAATATTACCATACCACCAAAACAAATTCAAGTACAAATAAAGAACACCCATAGACTCAACCTCCTTTCAGATTGTTAACTCTAGTGAGTCTCAAAGCAAAGCCTAATTACATATTTCGAGCATCTAAACAACTGTAATCTCTCCCTTATTATATTTTGCACATGCTGTATCAGAAACTCTCTACTTACACTTTGTCCTCATTTTCTTATTACTATTATGTTTTATCTAAAGCTTTAAAAAAAAACTATTTTCAAATGATAGATATTAATTGTAAAAGATTATATGTTTTATAATTATTATTTTATATGATCTCATTTCTTTGCAAATCTATATTTATATATATATGATAAAGGAGAATAGTTAGCAATATGGTTTAGCCAAGTTACAATGATAATAAACTATTAAAAATAATAATAATAATTTATCACCAATAATATTTTTTTAAAAGAGTCTTGTTTTATATATCCTTCCAACCTTAAAAACAATTTGTTTTATCTATATCTGAAAAATTATCATATATAATATAATCTGATAATTTTTCAGATATAGATAAAACAAATTGTTTATATATATATATATATATTTCATAACTATGATAATACATATTCCAATCTGCTTGAATATTCCTTTTTTTTTATAGGAAATTTCTTTTGCGTTTCCATTAAATTTTTACATGAAAAAAAAAATCAAATTTATTAAACATGTTTAAAACTCTTTTCTGTGGGAGGTTGTCAGATTTTTATGTTTACATTAAGATAAATTTTAATTATAATTAAACTTTCACGTGGGAAAAGAAAGAAATTAAATTGTTTATTTTTTGTAAAAAGAAAGATAAAAGGGGGAAAATCTAACAACTTCCCCCAAAAAATAGCTACCCGTAGAAGAGTTCTAACAAAACTTTACAATTCATAAGCTTATTAATTTCAGATATTGCACAAGAAATTTAAATACATTTAATTTAAATATTAAATTAAAATATAAAGATATAAAATACTAATACGCCTTCAAGCGAGGCACACATTGATTGCATGTAGTTTTTTGACCAATTTTTTTTGTGAGTGTTTGTGATGATTTAATAAATTATGTGTGTTAGTTCAAATGGGTAATTTTAGGTATTTATAAGTTCAAATGAGGTATGGACCGTTAAATTTAATTTTTTTCTATACACGAAATGAACATCTAAAGCCAAAATTACGAAAGTCGAAAGTTTCTCTTATTTACAACTACACTAGTCTTTGGTAAAATGATCGTAATGCTTTACTTTAAACATTGTGTGACAACAAAATTGGTGGCATTTGAAAGAAAACGCATTGACCTACAATTTGATATGTCATGGATCACCAAATTCATTACGTACTAAAAGATATGGCAGTACATGTAGTTTTCCTTCAAGCGAGGCACACATTGATTGCATGTAATTTTTTGACCAAATTTTTTTGTGGGTGTCTGTGATGATCTAATAAATTATGTGTGTTAGTTCGAATGTGTAATTGTAGGTATTTATAAGTTCAAATGAGGTATGGACCGTAAAATAGAGTTTTTTCTATACCCGAAACGAACATCTAAAGCCAAAATTATGAACGTTGGAAGTTTCTCTTATTTACAACTACACAAGTCTGGTAAAATGGTCATAATGCTTTACTTTAAACATTGTGTTACAACAAAATTTGTGGCATTAGAAAGAAAACTCATTGACCTACAATTTGATATGTCATGTCTCATGTAATTCATTACGTACAAAAAGATATGGTAGTATACATTGTTTGCCTTCAAGCGAGGCACACATTGATTGCATGTAGATTTTTGACCAAAATTTTTTGTGGGTATTTGTGATGATTTAATAAATTATGTGTGTTAGTTCAAATGGGTAATTGTAGGTATTGTAAGTTCAAATGAGGTATGGACCGTGAAATAGAGTTTTTTCTATACCCGTAACGAACATCTAAAGCAAAAATTATGAATGTTCGAAGTTTCACTTATTTACAACTACCAATTCTAGTTTTACTACTTAATTTCTAAGACTTGTAATTGAATCCCTAAAAATGAGACCAAAAAATTATATTTTGAAAGTTGGTTTTACAAGTCAAATCTACTGGTTGTAAATAACGTTCGTACTTTTGAGGCAAAAAACATGCCTACACTAGTCTCTGGGAGACAAAATTGGTGGCATTTGAAAGAAAATTCATTGACCGACAATTTGATATGTTATGGGTCATCTAATTCATTACGTACTAAAATATATGGCAGTTACGTAGTTTGCCTTCAAGCGAGACACACATTGATTGCATGTAGTTTTTTGACCAAATTTTTTTGTGAGTGTTTGTGATGATTTAATGAATTATGTGTGTTAGTTTGAACGGGTAATTGTAGGTATTTATAAGTTCAAATGAGGTATGGACCGTGAAATAAAATTTTTTCCATACCCGAAACAAACATCTAAAGCCAAAATTATGAACGTTGGAAGTTTCTCTTTATTAACAACTACACTAGCCTCAGGTAAAATGGTCATAATGCTTTACTATAAACATTGTGTTACAACAAAATTGGTTGCATTGGAAGAAAACACATTGACCTACAATTTGATATGTCATGGGTCACCTAATTCATTACGTACTAAAATATATGGCAGTATACGCAGTTTGCCTTCAAGCGAGACACACATTGATTGCATGTAATTTTTTGACCAAAATTTTTTGTGGGTGATTGTGATGATTTAATAAATTATGTGTGTTAGTTTGAATGCGTAATTGTAGGTATTTATAAGTTCAAATGAGGTATTGATCATGAAATAGAGTTTTTTCTATACCCGAAACGAACATCTAAAGCTAAAATTATGAACGTTCGAAGTTTCTCTTATTTACAACTACACTAGTCACTGCTAAAATGGCCATAATGCATTACTTTAAACCCTGTGTTACAACAAAATTGGTGGAATTTGAAAGAAAACTCATTGATCTACAATTTGATATGTAGTGGGTCACCTAATTCATTACGTATGAAAATATATGGCAGTATACGTAGTTTGCCTTCAAGTGAGACTCACATTGATTGCATGTAGTTTTTGACCAAATTTTTTTGTGGGTGTTTGTGATGATTTAATAAATTGTGTGTTAGTTCGAATGGGTAATTGTAGGTATTTATACTTTCAAATGAGGTATGAACCGTGAAATAGAGTTTTTTCTATACCCGAAGCAAACATCTAAAGCCAAAATTATGAACGTTGGATATTTCTCATATTTACAACTACACTAGTCTCAGGTAAAATGGTCATAATGCTTTACTTTAAACATTGTGTTACAACAAAATTGCTAGAATTTGAAAGAAAACTCATTGACCTACAATTTGATATGTCATGGTCACCTAATTCATTATGTCTTAAAAGATATGGTAGTATACATTGTTTTCCTTCAAGCGAGGCACACATTGATTGCATGTAGTTTTTTGACCAAATTTTTTGTGGGTGTTTGTGATGATCTAATTAATTATGAGTGTTAGTTCGAATAGGCAATTGCAGGTATTTATAAGTTCAAATGAGGTATGGACCGTGAAATAGAATTTTTCTATGCCCGAAACGAACTTCTAAAGACAAAATTATGAATGTTCGAAGTTTCTCTTATTTACAACTACCTTTTTTAGTTTTACTCCTTAATTTCTAAGACTTGTAATTGGATCCCTAAAAATGAGACCAAAAAATTATGTTTTGGAAGTTGGTTTTACAAGTCAAATCTACTGGTTGTAAATAGCGTGCATAGTTAGGAGACAAAAAAAACTTGACTACACTAGTCTCTAGGAGATAAAATTTGTGGCATTTGAATGAAGACTCATTGACCTACAATTTAATATGTCATGGGTCACCTAATTCATTACGTACTAAAAGATATGGTAGTATACATTGTTTGCCTTCAAGCGAGGCACACATTGATTGCATTTAGTTTTGTGACCAAAATTTTTTGTGAGTGTTTGTGATGATTTAATAAATTATGTGGGTTAGTTCGAATGGGTAATTGTAGATATTTATAAGTTCAAATGAGGTATAAAGCGTGAAATAGAGGACCCAATAAACCTTGCCAGGGGTATAAAGGCATGACTGCCTGATCACTAAATTTGATGCCCAACAGAGACGACTTATAAACCTATGGGGGCACGTAGTTCTGAGACTATCAGGGTACGCTGAAACCTAGTCCAACTCGGGGTTAAGCCTACTCCCAACTGGAAATGCGTATGACACAACATAACTGAAATTCTGGATAGCTCAATATTCTGACAGGCAAATTCTGAGAATGCAAATTTAGGTACTGTAAATGAAACATTCAAAACTGGAGCATGTATATATGTTTAACTGACCTAGCAAGTGTAATTCATGAACTAAGAGAATCTACAAAACTAGGGTTCGAAATTTCATGCAAGGAACTAAGCAATGATTTCACGAAAACATGATAATCTGATTAAGAATACTATAACACCTAAATCACAACCAATATCTAAAGTTTTAGAAACCCTAGGTCTAAGCAAGATACAACGAATCAAGAATCTGGCTGAATTCTAGGGACCTAGTTGATGAAAGGAACTCACTAGTGAAATACACATACCTAGTGATGAAATCTACGGAGAAATCCTTCAATTTCGGGGTTGAAACTTGAAGAACACTGCTGCTCATTGTTGGGAGGTTCGGTCGACTTTCCTTTTCTTTTTTCTCCAAGTTTGGATGATTTTTGGTGAATAAAGGTTCTGGGTAAGTCTGACTAAGTTATTAGGCTTAGACTAAGTAAAATGACTTATTTTAGGCATTAAACGACGTAGTTTAAAGGCCCCAACACATAGGAAAAAGAATTAAATGACCCTAACATTAAAGCTGACAAAGGCCACCCACAGAGGGACCTTTTGGCCGTAGGTTGACCTACCAACCGTTGGTAGGAGTCGTCGTCAAGCCCTGCCCGACATGACTTCACTAAAATGAGCATAACGTTTTACTCCAAGATGGAATTTTAGCAAACTCAGTTGCGTTGGAAAGAAGATTCAATTATCTTTCATTTGGTAGGTCATGGGCCACCTAATTCCTTTTGTGCTAAAAAATATGACCATTTGAAGTTGACCCAACAACAATTTCCCCCTAACTAGCTACTGACCCTCACTTACGGTCGGTAGGTCCAACCACGGACCGTCCTGGTCGACCGTGGGTGGGGTCAGAGACTATAAACATTTGGTGCCCAACAATGGAACCCCACCTACGGTCCGTGGGTGGTTCCGTTGGTACTAGCACCAGTTTTCTGAAAAAAATGATTTTTCTTCATTTTGAGATCTGAGGTGTTACAATATCTCCCCCTTTGGAAGATTCGTCCTCGAATGAAGTCTAACATGTAATCCCTACCACTAAGTACTAGAAACTGATATCTAACTGAACTGAGTTCCCTGAATCATGCAAATATGCTAAAATGCAAGGATTACTGAAGGAACAAGATACTGAGACTGAATTTACACAAGGGTAAACTGAGAGACGGGAGAGGAACTATTACCTCAAGCTTAAATGGAATTGGAAGGAAAGAGGTGAGGATACTTGGCCATCATAGCTTCTTCTGCTTCCCAAGTAGCTCCCTCTACGGACCGACTCCTCCACAAAACCTTCACTGAAGCTACTTCTTTATTTCTCAACCTACGAACTTGATGGTCGAGAATCTTAATTGGCACCTCTTCATAAGTGAGACTATCATTCACAACCACACTTTCTAATGGTACTATTGATAACGGATAAACCCACACACTTCTTCAGCAGGGAAATGTGAAAGAATGGATGAACCGCTGCTAGTTCTGCTGGCAACTCTAACTCACAAGACACATTACCAACCTTTTTCAGGATTCGGTAAGGACCTACATTTCTAGGACTAAGCTTCCCTTTCTTGCCAAATCTCATAACCCTCTTCATAGGTGACACTTTCAGGAAAACCCAATCATCCATATCAAACTCTAAGTCCATTCTCCGTACATATGCATAGGACTTTTGACGACTCTGAGCTGTCTTAAGTCTATCCCTGATGAGCTGAACTTTTTCCATAGCCTCATGAACCGAATTTGGCCCTATCAAAGTTGCTTCATCTACTTCAAACCAACTAATCAGGGACTTGCATCTACACCCATATAATGCTTCATAAAGGGGCTATCTGAATACTGGAATGGTAATTATTATTATAGGTGAACTCTATAGGAGGTAGGTGATCATCCCAACTACCCTAGAAATCGATCACACAAGCTCTTAACATGTCCTCTAAGGTCTGAATGGTACGCTCTGACTGACCATCCGTCTGTGGATGAAATGATGTACTGAGATTTACTTGAGTACCAAGACCTTTATGAAATTATTTCCAGTAATGAGAGGTAAACTGAGGACCTCTATCTGAGATGATAGACAAAGGAACTCCATGAAAACTGACTACCTCATTAATGTAGAGTTTAGCGTAATCCTCCGCTGAATCTGTAGTCTTGACAACCAAGAAGTGAGTGGACTTAGTAACTCTGTCCATTATCACCCAAATGGAGTCATGATGTCTGCGAGTACGAGGTAAACCCGTAGTGAAGTCCATGTTTATCACTTCCCACTTCCATATAGGAATGTTAATCTCTTGAGTCATACCTTCTGGTTTATGATGTTCTACCTTAACCTATTGATAATTAGGATACTTAGCCACAAAATCTGCTTTGTCTCTCTTCATGTCGTTCCATCAAAAGACTTCCCGCAGATCACAGTACATCTAGTGGCACCTGGATGAATAGAATATCTATAATTATGGGCTTCTGTAAGGATTTTCTACCTCAACTCACCCACATTTGGAACACATAAGCGACCTTGATAACGAAGCACACCATCTCCCCCTTGAGAGAAAACCTCTACTTTCTGCTGATGAACTGCACCTTTCAATTGAAGTAATATAGGATCACTATCCTGTGTTTACTTAACCTCCACTACCAATGAAGATTTGGATCTATTCTGAACTATCACACTACCAACTGACATGTTCATAAGACCAACTCCTAAGTGAGCAAGCTGGTGAACATCTTTTGCTAATTCTTTCTTTTCTTCCTCAACATGTGCTACACTACCCATAGATAGTCTGCTGAGAGCATCAACCACTACATTGTCCTTACTAGGATAGTAAAACACATTCATATCATAGTCCTTGAGGAATTCAAGCCATCTCATCTGACGAAGATTCAACTTTTTTTGGGTTAACACATACTGAAGGCTCATATGATCTGTGAACACATTACGTGAACACCATACAAGTAATGCCTCCAAATCTTTAGGGCAAATACTACAGCTGCAAGCTCGAGGCCATGAGTCGGGTAGTTCTTATCATGGACCTTAAGCTGTCTAGAAGCATAAGCTATGACCTTACCTCGTTGCATCAACACAACCTAGGCCGACCCTGGATGCATCACAAGAAATTACATAACCGTTTGAACAATCTAGTAGAGTTAAGATAGGAATTGTAGTCAACCTAGCCTTCAGTTCTGAGAAACTTATCTGGCACTCATCTCACCACTGGAATTTGACCTTCTTTTGAGTCAATTGATGAGTCCTAGATTTGGACTCATTTAAGGCTTTGTTTTGATAGATTTAGTGTCCTCAAATGCCTAATTTATGCTATAAACTGATGTTAATGCCTTTATTTTCAGGTACATAGATTGAGGATCAAAGCAAGGACACTAACAGGAAAAAAAAAAAAACAAAACAGGCTGAAGAAATGAAAGAAGGCAAGCATGGTGATCGCCAAAGGCATTTGGCGAATTACCGAGTGGCTATCAGACCGCTTAAAGTTCCAGTGTGCCAAGCCCTGAAGGAAATAACCAAGTCGGTGACGAAAAGTAGCATTCGGCAGATCACTGAGTAGTTTCACGAAACCAAGATAGATCACCCAAAGTTACAGACCTTGAGGATGCTGAATGTCAAGGCGAAAAGGGTGATGGAAGAGATAAAGGGTGGCTCGTCGAGTGGTTCGGCGAGCCTGACTTACTTTGCCGAGTTGCCCTTCGTGTCTTATTCTCGGTGACTATAAATTACATTTTGAACTTTAATTTAGGGGATGGATTAGAATTGAATCTTCGGACATCGATTTTTATCTATCTTTAGTCTAGAACAGTTCTCTAAGTAGACTTGAAGGTTTTGAGACTGAACTTGGAGATTTCACAGGTGGGTTTCTAATTTTCTTCGAATTGGAGCATTGTAAAGCTTGAATTCCTCTTTACCCAGTTGATGGCTAATCGATTCGATAACGGTTTTTATCTTTTTATGATATTCGATTAAAACCTCAATTCTTGGGGTGTGATCATGTGATTATGGGTTGAATTAGTATGTGGGTATTGCTAATTACTAGTTTAAATGCTATTTTGAAGTGGGTTTAATCATTAATTGGGGTTTAATCTATGAATTGTAGTTCCAAATGCAGTTCTAGTTCAGTGTTCTTGGCTTGCGAGAGAGAGAGGTTTTAGAACTAAGGTTATTGATTGATGATTTATATGTATTAGGTTGATTTGGGTTCAGCTCGAGAGAGTGAATCCTAAACCCAGTCCTACCCATCTTGCTCGAGAGAGAAGATGCATTAAGGTTTTGGGCATTTCTTAATTGATATGCTTGTTGATGTTCGAGAGAAATCACTTGAAGCGGAATAGTTGTTCAGGAGAAATCTATTCCAATTATAGTCTAGCCTACCCACTGATATTAGTTGTTTACTAGTAGTTTCAATTACCCATATATCAAAATTCACCTATAATCGATCACATCCCAGGAATCTGTCTCTTTATTGTTTTCTCATTGCTATTTCACTGCTTAGTACTTGATAATTGCAAATCCAAACCCCCATTTGACATTCTTGTCATCCCTTTTATTTGATATGTATTTTTTCGATAATATTTATTCCTATTGCTACTTAGATCACATTTGTACTTCTTAATTGAATTTGAACACGTACCGCTCCCTGTGGGATTTGACCCCAACTCAATTGTTGGGTTTTATACTGCTTAACGATAGTTCACACCTAGAATTGGATGAGGTGTGTTTGAAACATTAAATCAAATATGGCACCGCTGTCGGGGAGTGGTGTTGTTTAAAATTCTTTTATTGAAGTTGAATTGTGATCTTAGTAGTTATAGTTGAATCTACTTATTTTTGTTTTTGGTTTTGTGTTGCTAGAAAAAACAGAGAAGGAAATGAGCGTTAATGGAAGTAATGGTAGCCAATTAGGCCACCAAGTTGATGTCGGCAACCTCAATGATGTCAATGACCCAGCCCAATGGGAGATTCTATCACTTTGTGGGATGAACTTATTACCGCATTCCAAGTGCGATTCTTTCCCCCGTCAAAGATGATGACTCTAAGAGATGGAATCCTAGAGCTTAGATGTTTGGAAGATGAGCAAATCAAGGAGACATGGCTGAGATTCAAGGAGATAGTGCTTCAGTGCCCTACTCATGGACTTCCAGATAAGGTGTTGTTGGAATTTTTCTATAGAGGTCTTGATTTGTTAAATAGAGGAGTGGTTGACCAACTTTCTCCGGGTGGAATATTGCGGCAGCCCTACACTATAGCATCCCAACTCCTCGATTGCATGACTAAGAGAAATAGGGCATGGCATACTCGCAAAGATCAAGTGTCTCCTCTCACTTGTAAATTGACAAAAGAACTGATCATAAAATATCAAGAGAGAGACCAGAACTTGGCAAAAATGATGACCCACCTGGATACCTTGACCAAAAATGTCATAGAATTTGAAGCGTTGTACAATAAGGAAGTAAATTTCCTAGCCAATCAAGGAGGAAATTATCATGCAAAATCCTCAAGGCTGGGAGGCATCAAAGGATGGAATAGAGAAGGGGAGAAGGATAGGTATGTTCCTCCCTATGAGCATCAAAAACCCAAGGACTCTAAGAGCAGTTGTACAAATAATATGCTCGTACGCATTCTCCACAAAGTCGATGAGTCAAACATAGTGTGGAAAGAATTAAAAAAAGATGTCTTGACTCTCCATCAGATGGTGACCTCTCATTCCATTGCTATTAAGCTGCTGGAGACCCAAGTAGGTCAAATTTCGTCTCATCTGAAACCAAGATAATAAGGGGGGTTGTCTAGTGATACTATGGAATACCCCAAGAATGAAGCTTGAATGAGTACTTGCGTCTTGCCACGACGTTAACTAAGGCGCTTCTTGGGAGGCAACCCAAGTTTTTATTGCTTTAAGTTTGATTTTGAATAGCAGGTGTTGATCATGCAGGTTGAAAAGTGGAATATGTTTGAGAATGTGTGGTTTGGCGAGCCAAAGATTCTAGTCGGCGAGTCACCGAAGAGATCAACGAGCTCGACTTGAACCGTTGTTGGACCCACAAAACTCTGAAGAGGGAGTCTATAAAACTTGGCGGGCTAATCGATGAATCAGTGACTCGTCGAACAAGTTGGCGAGCCCGATTTTATCTGCCGTTTGGACCCCAAATTAACTGGAGGTCGTGTAAAACTCGGCGAGGTAAGTCACTACTCCGTGCATCGCCGAGTGGTTTGGTGTGGTCAACTACTACCGCCGAAAGGACCGCGAACTGAAGGTTTTAAAAGGCCAAACGGTTTAAAAATTCAAAATCTTTCATATTCCCACATTTCAAACTCCGTAGTCTCTCGCCTGCACTGTAGGTTTTTCATAATTTCCTATTGTTATCGCTTTTTGTTCTTACATCTCGTGTGCGGATTTGGATTACATTCTCGCCTAGCATTTCAAATTCTTCATTCAGCATTGAGGTTGGTTTTCTGAACCCGAACTCTTGATTAGTGTTGAACACGAATGAATTTGGTAATATTTTGTTGTTGTGTGCTGGGCCTATTAGGAATTGTATTTGATGTGTTGGTTTGCATGTTTTAGTTTCAAAATAGCGCCTATTTGCTTAAAATGTTGATTTCCCGAGTTTCGTGCGTTTAAATTGATCATACATTGTTTGGTT
Organism: Solanum verrucosum; assembly: GCF_900185275.1. NCBI lineage: Eukaryota > Viridiplantae > Streptophyta > Magnoliopsida > Solanales > Solanaceae > Solanum > Solanum verrucosum. The sequence goes on from NW_026020173.1 coordinate 2,679,780, forward strand.
GCGGTTTATTTATGTTGGGTCTAGTTGGGTTAAGTCTAAGTAACCCCCAATTCTGCCAAATGACGTAATTTGCCCAATGATAGAGCAGTTGACATCATTCTTAAGTGCAAAAGTCATCAAATGGCCAATTTTGGCCAAATCGGGGGAAGTATGAGTATCCCAGAGGCATGGGTTGACTGGGTCTGGTCCTAATTGCATAAGTGTGTAGTTTGATTTTGGTTTTGGGGTCTGCGGGCTTGAGTTTGGGAAACAAGGTTGAAATTTAGCACATTGGGCAGTTCAGCGTGCTTGGTCGAGCTCGCCGAACGGTTCAGTGATTTGCCAACGTCCCCCTTTGATCACCTTTAATTTCTTGTTTTAGCTAGTTGGAGTCTGTAAATTTCGGCGAGACGCTTGAGCTCACCGAGTTCATTTGATCACTCGCTGAAAGGTCCCTTGATCGCCCTTTCTTCGCCCCTAATCCCTAAAACATGTTGTAAATTTCAGCTGGCTAGTCTGAGCTCACCGAGTAGTGTCAGTGATTCGCTGAAGGGCCCTTAATATCGCCGACTTGTTTGATTTCTGAAAAATTTTCAAGCCAATCCTTTCAGCGAGCCTGATCTGGCTCGCCAAAGTGACTCGGGGACTCACCGATTGGTTCGGCGAGTTTATCTGCAACCTGAATTCTACAATTTTTCTTGGGTATTTTCTAACTCTTTTTGATGTGATTTGCAGATATGGCCAGACCCAAAGTATCAGGACGAGCAATGCCACCCCGCAAACGGGCAAAGGGAATCGTCATCAATGAGGATGCATCAACATCCAAAGCAAAGGCAACTAAATTTCTTACCACGGGAAGGAAGGGCAAAGGAAAGGACAAGGTGCCCGTAACTACATCACCAGAAGTAAGCTCTGACAGTGAGAGAGTCTACGCGACTCACCTCACCACTTCTGAATGTGAGGGGGAACACCAGGATCCTTAGGCTGTTATCTCTGAGCCTGAAGTTGATCAACTATTATTGGCTCGGAGAGCTGAAATGCGTTGAAAAAGGCTACATGATCCGTCTAGGATCTGGGTGCCTGAGACCACTACTCCTTCTCCAGTTCCATATCAGGTTGTGGTTCTAATACCATATGCACAAGGTCCTCCTCCCCGGTCCTTCAACAAATTAAAGGCTGATGGACTGAGGACTATCATTGAGGAGAAAAGGTTGTCTACAGGTGGAGTGATAGACTGGTACCCGGAAATATGGCAGACCCTAAAGTCCTACAAGTTTGAGATCTTTACTAAACCCCGGGGTCCTTATATTCCTAATTGGGTTCGAGAATTCTACACTGCCTATGGAGCTTTGGTGCCACAGGGGAAGAAGAAAGCTGCTACCTTCAAGCTAGTCGACTATGTAGTTGTTAGGGGTAAAAGATAAAATGTGACAGTGACTACATAAATGTTGTCCTAGGGTGCACTAGTGAAATAAAATGATGACTACCAGAGCATGATCAAGACAACAACTTTGGAAGTTATGAATTGTTGGTTAGCCCCTCTGTTATCTGATAGCAATCCTAGGTGGCTCGAGGCCGGAGTTCCAATTGAGAAGAAAGACCTCAACGTGGCAGCAATGTATTGGTTCGACTTCATCAGCAACACAATTATGCCGTCCCAGAATGAGTCTATCCTCCGCCACATGAAAACAGCCAGTCTGGGCTCTATTATTGCTAGAAGATAGTCAACTTAGGTATAATCATCAGACAAGAGATGGCCATGAGGGATAGGCAGCACCAAACATCTCTCTCTTTCCCGGTGCTGATCACGGAATTGTGCAGACGGGCCGGTGTGCCTCGTGATAAAAAAAAGGACGTAAAAGTGATTCCCACCTCCTGTACCGACATTCGGCGGATTGAGGCTGAGTATTTGAAAGATGAGGCTGAGAAGAAGAAGGCAACCTCGATGGTTACATCCTCGGCTGTTGATATTG